>NW_020172675.1:108284-222763 GCF_003031525.2 Neophocaena asiaeorientalis asiaeorientalis | reverse complement strand
GGGGGGGGGGGGCGTGCAGAGGGATCGAGATGGTGGAGGAGTAAGATGTGGACCTCATCTTCTCCCCACAGAAACAACAAAAATACATCTACATGTGGAACGACTCTCACAGAGCATCTACTGAATGCTGGCAGAAGACCTCAGATTTCCAAAAGGGCAAGAACATCTCCACATAACTAGGTAGGGTGAAAGAAAAAGAGAGAAAGGAGTTGGAATGAGACCTGTGCCTCTGGGAAGGAACTGTGAAGGAGGAAAGGTTTCCTCACATTGGGAAGTCCCCTCACTGGTAGGGAAGGGAGAGTGTGTGAACTTTGGAGCCTTGGAGGAAAACACAGTGACAGCTGTGTTGAGAACAAAGCTGAGAGAGACTTGCACAGAGATTCAGTGCCAACTGGCACTCCCCAGCCTGAGATATTTCTCCACTCCCCAAGTTGGTCAGGTGGGGGATGAGTGCTGAGGCTTGGGTTTTGGAGGTCAGACCCCAGGGAGAGGACTGGGGTTGGCTACATGAAGACAACCTGAGGGGGCTAGGTTGTAGTGTGCCACAGCTGAGGGAGTATACAAAGAAGCCTGGGTCTTCCAGAGAGGCAGAGGGGCCATTGTTGGGGAGTGCAAGAGTAAGGGGCAGGTCCACCATAGGAACTTCTTTCTCCATTCACTCCCACGTGGCAGGCACTGCCTACCCTATATGAGCTCCAGGGACTGGTGCAAGCCATAGCTGCTATGTCAAAACCTAGAGGCAAGTTTGAACTGCTACTGCTGTCACTACTGTCAGCAAGGGTCTTGTTAGCAAAGTCTGGTTGCTGCCCACACCTTCCTGGTTCCTGGGAACCTGTACAGCCCACAACCGCCAAGGGTCTTGTGATCTGGGTCTAACTTCCACAGGAGACCCCACAGCACACCCCAGTCTGTTTCAAATTTCTGCCAGTCTCTGCCACCACAGGCACTTCACCCACATTCCACTTGTGGCTGCCTTACCCCTCCCTGGCCTGAGTAAGTGTGTCCCATTCAGCCACTGCTTTTACCCCCTGTCCCCTGGGCAGGGAACAGATGCCTGAGGATAGCCCATATGCAGAAATGGGGCCAAAATCAAAGCTGAGCCCGAGGGCTTGTGCGACTAAGGAAGAGAAACAAAAATCTCTCCATGCAGCTGCACAAGCACAGGTTAAATCCCCACAATCAGCTTGATAAACACTGTCTATAGAATATCTGAATGGACAAGTGTTTCTACAACTGAGGCTAGTCTAGTTTTAGCAGCTATGGACTTCGGGGGCAAGTACGTATGGGAGTTGGGCCAGGTCAGAGTCTGAACTATCCCCACAGTACCCACAGTGGGTCCACAGACCTACCTAGAGATACTGGAGGGCTTCCTGGGGAGGCAGAGGTAGGCTGTGGCTCACTGTGGGGCAAGGACACTGATAGCTGAGGCCTCAGGAAAATATTATTAGTAGAATTACTTCAATAAGTGGTGATGGGTAAACTGGACAGCTATATGTTAAAGAATGAAATTAGAACACTTCCTAACACCATACACAAAACTAAACTCAAAATGGGTTAAGACCTAAATGTAAAGCTGGATACTATAAAAATATTAGAGGAAAAACATTCTTTGACATGAATCACAGAAATATTTTTTGACCCACCTCCTAGAGTAACAAAAGTAAAAGTAAACAAATGGGACCTAATTAAACTTAAAATCTTTTGCACAGCAAAGAAAGTATAAATGAGACAAAAAGACAAACCTCAGAATGGGAGAAAATATTTGCAAACAAAGCAACAACAAGGGATTTATCTTCAAAATATACAAACAGCTTATGCAGCTCAATATCAAAAAAACTGAACAACCCAATCAAAAAATGCACAGAAGACCTAAATAGATGTTTCTCCAGAGAAGTTATACAGATGGCCAAGAGGCACAGGAGAAGATGTTCAACATCACGATTTATTAGAGATATGCAAATCAAAACTACAATGGGGTATTACCTCATACCAGTCAGAATGGCCATCATCAAAAAAAAAAAAAAATCTACAAACAATAAATGCTGGGAAAGGTGTGGAGAACAGGGAACCCTCCTACACTGTTGGTGGGGTGTAAATTTGTGGAGCCACTGTAGAGAGCAGTATGGAAGTTACTTAAAAAACTAAAAATAGAACTACCATATGACCCAGCAATCCCACTATTGGCCATATACCCTGAGAAAACCATAATTCAAAAATATTCATGTACCCCAATGTTCATTGCAGCACTATTTACAATATCCAGGACATGGAAGCACCCTAAATGTCCATCAACAGAGAAATGGATAAAGAAGATGTTGTACATACATATATACAGTGGAATGTTACTCAGCCATAAAAATGAATGAATAGTGCCATTTGCAGAGACATGGATGGACCTAGAGACTGTCATACAGAGTGAAGTATGTCAGAAAAAGAAAAATAAATATCATATATTAACAAATATATGTGGAATCTAGAAAACTGGTATAGATGAACTATTTGCAAAGCAGAAATAGAGACACAGACGTAGAGAACAAACTTATGGATACCAAGGGGGGAAGGAGGGGTGGGATTTTTTGGGAGATTGTGATTGACATATATACTCTACTGTGTATGAAACAGATAACTAATTAGATCCTACTATATAGCACAGGGAACTCTAATCAATGCTCTGTAATGACCTAAATGGGGAGGAAATCCAAAAAAGAGGGGACTATATGTATACATATAGCTGATTCACTTTGCTGTACAACAGAAACTAACAGAGCATTGTAAAGAAACTATACTCTTAAAAAAAAAATAAAGCAGGACAGGCTACTGGCCAAGTCAACAGTGCCAGAAAAGATGATCATCTCAGCAAAAATGACTACTTTGTCTGCAAAATAAACTGTGTGGTAAGTTGTTATGAACAATCTGCTTCCAGAGTAACTCTTGAAAATATTTTGGCTGTTTCAGGAGATGAAATTGTCACCCAAGTTAAGTCATACACTAAATCTGTTGTGAACTATGATTAACACTGAAGCTTACCCAACTTTGTCTGAATTCAATATGATTATTACATGTATGTTTTGTCTGCAATATATGAATATTCAGTAAATAAACATGAGCAAATGTAGAAAGAAAAAAAAAAATACAGATACTAGTATCTCATTTGTCTGCTGGGCATGAATGCTTTGTGTTCCATTCTCACACATATTCTCGTCCAAGATGGTACAGTGTGTATAAAGAGAAATAAGAGGATAAGGGGTTTCATATCCTTGTAGAATGTTCTGGCCTTCTCTGGTTCATTGTCTGTAATAATTGGTCTCCTAGGAGGGCTCCCCATGTGGCGTAGTGTGCTCTTTATTTTGCTATTTGGGGGAAATTGCTGGTCATATCACTGATGTCTGTGGAACCATCCATTTTTTCATTTATAAATACATGAGCCATATCAACCTCTTTAATTCTTGCCCAGATGGATAAGAAAATTCCTGTATCACTTCCCCTTTTTTCTTCTCTATATATCCTGAAAGAGAATGATAACATTTATTGATCCCTTGAGTAGAAGGCAAAGACAAAATTATGAGAACTGCTGTAGCCTCCTTACCTAAATGCCTCCTTCCACCACTTCATGCTCTATGCTATGTTAGATGTAGCTACAAGTGAAAATTTCAGGTCTTCCTTAGCTTTTCCATATAATCCCTAGTAAGTGTACTACTTGCATTAATATTCTTGGTTTCTCATACCTCTTTAGATATTTTTTAAATCCTCAACCCCTTGAGGTTGGTCCTAAGGTGGGGCTATAAAATGACTAGAATACTCATTTTTAACCTGTTAGTTCTATCTCCTTCTCCCTTGTTTTCCCAGCAAGTGGGTCCAGAAAAGGTAAAATTTCCATGACTCTAATTCTTATCTTGAGTTCTTATGGGACATTAGAACTCTTTGATCTAGCCCACAAGACCTAGGCTGTGATAAGTTAATTAGTAGTTACAGAAGTTTTGGAAATCTGTTCATTTCTTTATGGACTGCTACTTTATAGAGTCCATGGCAAGTCAAAACCAAAAGCCAGGTTTCTATGATGATTTTTTAAATGGACTCCAGAAATCTAGATTAGAAATATATACACGGGTTTTTCTTTTCCATAGCAGAATCCAATCTCTCTTTACCTATGACAGTAAGATTACGACTCAGTTTTTGAGGTGGAAGGCTACTAGAAAATATAATTTCCTTAACTTTAACTTAAAAAGCCCATGATTCTAATACCTTAAAAAACTACTTGATTAGAAATATAAGCACATAAACTGAGTTTGATTATTAAAATTAGTAGAAAATTTTATTTTTACCTTTATAGCTTTGCAGTTTTCAAAAAATCTGAAAACGAATATGTGTAATTTTTATAATAAAAATACAGTTACCCTTTGATATCCATGGGGGATTCATTCCAGGAACACTTGTGTACACCCAAATCCACAAATGCTCAATTTCCTTATATAAAATCACACACTACGGTCAGCCCTCTGTATCCATGATGAGAATCCTGTTAATATGGAGGGCTGACTCTATATTTGTTAAAAAAAATGCACATTTAAATGGATTCACAAAGTTCAAACCTGTATTGTTTAAGGGTCAACTGCAATGCTAAAATAATCATTATTACTTTACAACTCCTCTTTAAAATTTCTCTCTCCAATGGAAAAAAAATACAATATTTGGGCTGAAATAGTCTAAACCTTTCAAGCCATTGGGGAAGAAAATTTACTGCTTTCATGAAATTCAGAGTCTTTAAGATATTTTTTTCCATTTGATCTTTCAGTATAAAAAAGTCTCAAGGAGACAAGTTTCTCTCAAAGTAGAGTTCTTTATCACTTTATGTTGGGATTTGCATTTACATCATCTAGTTTATACCTTATTTCATCCTAGACATTTTGTTCCTATTAATTATCATACATGGCTGGTCTTTGTGTTAATTTTATGTCTCACATGAGGCAGGCAGTGAAGTTTTGTGGGGTGGGGTATGGGGATTTAAGACAGAGATATCCCAATGGAAAGGCATGTGAGCAGCCTAGAAAATACTACATCACTGCAAGCAGAAATTGGGGATAAAACATAAGTTATCAAACCATTGTCTATGATCCACAATATGTGGTCTGTGGATATTTTCTTGATGGGGACTAACAAGTGGAAGTTGAACTTCTGCACTTCAAAAAATGATTCAATCATTAACTCATTCAATAGTTCCATTAGAAATTATGAAATATGTACAAGCCAGTAGGCCAAGTGTAATGGAAAATGCAATGTCAAAACAAAAACAGGTGACAAAACAAATGATCTCTGCTCCTGAGGGTTTCATAATGAATTGAGGAAATGTGTGAATTGCTAACTGTATTAGACAGAGAAGAAATTTAAAAAACATAAGCTTAATATTTTGTTTAGTTAAATGATGAACTCTGTTGAGGACTTTGAAAGCCTGTTCAAAGGTGTAGAATTAGAGCTTGTTCTTAAAAATGAACAAGATTTCTACAGGTTAAGAAGTGCAGGTTGAAGAAACAGATGATATAAGGTTATCAATAACTCATGCTTTACTCACCAGAAACTTCCAACATCACTTCTCAAGTTTCTTTATTACACCTGTTCTCCTCTATTCTTATTTTCATTGCCATCATTATCTGAGGCAAGGGTTAGTTTACTATGCCGTCAGACCAAGTCCAGCTGCAGCTGCTGCCTATTTTTGTTGGTAAACTTTGTTGTAAAACATTTTTACCCATATGTTGATATTCTGTCTATGGGTGCTTGTGTCTTACAATGGCAGAATCAGTGCAGAGTTAAATAGTTGCACAGAGATCATTTGGCTTGCAATGCGTAAAATATTTACTATCTAGACTTTGACAGAAAAAGTTTGCACCCCCTTGAAGCCTCCTGGTATTCTGAAGTTTAAGAATTTTCTAGTATATCTTCTTGCTATTGCAAACAATTTATTCACTTTTAAAATGTTGGTTAATTATTTATTAAGTGTCAGGTATTATTCTAGCTGCTGCGGCAAAATCAGTGAACAAAACAGATAAGCTCCTGCTTTGTAGATCTTATATCTTAGAATGTAGAGGAAAGGAGAGAAGAGACAATGAGCATTATAAGCAAATGTATAATATTATTAAATTATTATTAATTATTATTAAATGTCATAAAGCCAGTAAGATCAGGTGATGGTTTGGAGTGAAGCTGGTGTGTGTGAGTAATCCTTTGGGTTGTCATGAATGGCCTTACTGAGGAGTTGTTTCATGGGACTTAAGACACATGAAGAATTAGCAGAGTATATATTAAAGTGTTCCACATAGAACAGAACGTGCAAAGCCTCAGGGTAACAATGATCTTGGAATGTTCAAGGAATTAAAAGAAAGCTAGTGAAGCTTATAAAGCAAGCTATAAGGAAGTAACATGAGCCTGAAACAGACATGCAAGCTGAGTCAACATATATAGGACAGGCTGTCCTTGAAAGTTACATGGACCTGCATCAAACTTTGTGTTGAGGGAGAGAAAAACCTATTGTTTTTCTAATTCATGGTAAAATACCAGATATTAAGGTTGCCTGTTGTTGCAGCATATCTTAGCCTCTCCTGACTATTATGCATACCTATTATACTTGGATTTCACTACTTGAATTTCAATACCCAACTCAAATATCATTTGTTATTGAAAATATTCAATAAGCATTTATTATCTGACATTTACCAACAACTATGACAGCTCTGATATGGCTACATGGATAAATAGTTCATTTTTTCTGCCTCTCATAAGACTAAAGAAATAGAATGCATGTATTATTCATAATGCAATGTACTAGGTATTAATATTAAGCATATGGTCAGTGTGTCATGGACCATCAAAACATAATCCAAAATGAGGTGAGTAGAATCGTGCCCAATATGGTGAAGAAGGAAAACCCTGAGCTCAACTCATTCCATGGCCACATCAAAATTTAACTATATTACAGAGCAACTACCAATGAGAATAACCTGAAAAATAACAGAAAAGATTTTCCACAACTAAATAAACAGGGAACCATAATGGGTCAGGTAGCAGGGACAGAGACATTGTACAGTCAAGACCCATACTCCCAGATAGGCAACACACAAATAAGAGGATAATCAATGATGGTCCAAGTCCCACACTGGGTTCCCCAGCCTGGAGGTCCTGCACCAGGAAGAGAAGTTCCAAGAACATCTAGCTTTACAGGCCAGCAGGGCTTGCATACAATAGATCTGGAGAGCTATAGTATACAGAGAATTTCCTTTTAAAGGGTGCATGCAAAATCTCTCACAATCTAAGTCCTAGTGCAGAAGTAGTAATTGGAATGGAGTGGTGGGTCAGACCCACTTGCTGAACTGGAGAGCCTCCCAGAGAGGCAGGAAGCAATTGGGACATATCACTTGGCACATAGATGCTGGAACCAGCTAACTTGGGGAGCTTTTTCTACCAGAGGGCATTGGTACCGGCAAGTAATATTTTGGAGTTCTCCCTCTAGCCTATTAGTGCTAAGGGTATAGCCACACCTCAGCAAGATGATACCAGCTCCCTCACCCCAGATCTGACAGCCAGCTGTCCCAGGACCCTGCCCAGCACACCAGCAGGAAAGCAGCCACCACATAAGGCAGCATCTGGCAGTCAACCAGATCAAAGCCCAGAACCACCTACCAATATACCAATAGTATTTGGCCCTGTCACAACAGAAGGAACCATGAAGCCTACACAGGGGACACCCCTAGAGCATATAGTTCTGATGACCAGAAGGGAGTGTGCCATTGGGCCCCACAGGATGTCAACTATGTAAGGCTAGTTCTCCAAGACTGAGAAATATAACCAAATTACCTAACACATAAATATAGACATAGAGAATTAGGCAAAATGAGACAGAAGAATATATTTAAAACAAATAAACATGATAAAATATTAGTAAAGGAAATAAATGAAGTGGAAATAAGCAATCTACATGATACAGAGTCCAAGGTATTAATCATAAAAATGCTCAAAGAACTCAGGAGAAGAATAGATGAATGTGGTGAGACTTTCAGGAAAGCCTTATAAAATATAAAAAGAGACCCCCTCAAAAGCAGAAGAATACAATAATGGAAACACTAGAAGGAATCAACAGTAGATTAGATGATACAGAGGAACAGAACTGGAAGACAAAGTAGTGGAAATCACCCAAACTGAATAAAAGGAAAGAAAAAACAATTAAAATAGAGAATACTTTAATAGACCTTTGGAACAATATCAAGTATACTAACATTCATATTATAGAGGTCCCAGAAGGAGAAGAAGGAGAAAAAGGGGCAGAGAACTTATTTGAAGACACAACGGATGAAAACTTCCTGAACCTGCGAATGGAAAGAGATATCTAGATCCAGGAATTATAAAGAGTTCCAAATAAGATAAAAACAAAGAGGTCTACACTAATACACAATTAAAAGGGAAAATTAAATAAAGATAGACTCTTAAGCACCAAGATAAAAGCAAATAGTTACATACAAGGAAAATTCCATGACTATCACCTGGATTTTCAGTAGAAACTTTGTAAGCCAGGAGTGGCACAATATAATCAACGTGATGAAAGGAAAAATCCTACAATCAGGAAGACTCTACCTGGTAAGGCTATCATTAAGATTTGAAGAGATTAAGAGTTTTACAGACAAACAAAAATTAAGAGTTTAACACCACTAAACTGGCTTTATATTTTAAAGGAATTTCATTAATTGGAAAAGACCCCAACTAGAAATATAAAAATTATTAAAGAAAAAGAAAACTAATTGGTAAAGACAAATATACTTTAAAGCTAATAGGAAGGTTGAACGAGAAAAATAGTAAAAACATCTATACTCACAATAATTATTGAAAAATAAGTAAAATGCAATGTGAAAATCATTAAATGGGAAGGGTTGAGGGGGACAAAAATTCAAGGTGGTTAAATGTGTTTGAAATTAAGAGATCATCAAGTTAAATTAATCACATAGAGATATAAGTTGTTATATATTAACCTCAGTATAATCACAAACCAAAAACCTGTATTAGAAACACACACACACACACACACACACACAGAGAGAGAAAAGAATCCAAACATAATGTTGTATTAGAAACACACACACACACACACACACACACACACACACACACAGAGAGAAAAGAATCCAAACATAATGATGAAGGTATTCATCAATAAAAAAGAATTACAAGGCTTCCCTGGTGGAGCAGTGGTTGAGAGTCTGCCTGCTGATGCAGGGGACATGTGTTTGTGTCCCAGTCTGGGAAGATCCCACATGCTGCGGAGTGGCTAGGCCCGTGAGCCATGGCCCCTGGGCCTGTGCATCCAGGGCCTGTGCTCCACAATGGGAGAGGCCACAACAGTGAGAGGCCCACATACCACCAAAAAAAAAAAAAAAAAAAAAAAAAATTACAAAAATAAGTAGAAAATATTTAACAGAAAGGTAATAAATACATAACTATAAATAATTACTTTAAATGTAAATGGACCAAATGCTACAAGCAAAAGACACAGACTGGCTGAATAGATAAAAACACAAGATCCTTATAACACTGCCTACAAGAGACTCACTTCAAATCTAATGACTCACACAGATTGAAAGTGAGGGTATGGAAAAAGGTATACCATGTAAATGGAACAAAATAAAAAGAAAGCTGGGTGTAGCAATACTCAGAAAAATAAGAGACATTCAAGACCATAACAAGACAAAAAGGACATTATAAATGATAAAGTGATTAATCAAAGAAGATATAAAAACTGCAAATGTATATGCACCCAACATAGGAGCACCAAAGTACATAGCAAATATTAACAAATATAAAGAGAGAAATTTAAAGAAACAAAATAATAGTATGGGACTTTAAACCCTCACTTATATCAATGAACTGAACATACTGACAGAAAATCAATAAGGAAACACTGCCCTTAAATGACACATTACACCAGGTGAACTTTAGAGATATATGTAGAACATTCCATCCAAAACAGCAGAATACACATTCTCTTCAAGTACACATGGAACTTTCTCAAGAATACATTATGAGACAGGGAGAGGAGGGCTCATGAAGGCCCAGTGGGAAATTTACTGAGTAAGGGGGGAACACAATGGTCAACAGAGGCAAGAATCGAGAAAAAAGGTGATTTTCAACTTTAGAGTGTGGAGGAAGCTAGAAGGAGGAGGACCTTCAAGATGGCAGAGGAGTAAGATGTGAAGATCACCTTCCTCCTCACAAATACAAAAATGCATCTACATGTGGAATGAGTCCTACAGAACACCTATTGAAAAGTGGCAGAGATCTCAGACTTTCCAAAAGCTGTGTGGCTGAAAAGGTCTTGGTGCTTCAGCCAGGTGTCAGCCCTGAGCCTCCAGGTAGGAGAGTGAAGACAGGACATTGGATGATGAAAGACTTCTTGACCCCACATAATATCAAGTGGTGAGAGATCTACCAGAGATCTCTGTCCCAATGCTAAAACCCAGCTCCACTCAATGACCAGCAAGCTTAAGTGCTGGACACACCATACCAAACAACTATAAGATGGGAACACAACCCCACCCATTAGCAGAGAGGCTGCCTAAAATCGTAATAAGTTCACAGACACCCCAAAACACACCACCAGGTGTGGTTCTGCCCATCAGAAAGAAAAGATCCATCCTCATCCAGCAGAACACAGGCATCAGTCTCCTCCACCAGGGTGCCAACACAAACCACTGAACCAACATTACCCACTGGGGGCAGACATGAAAAACAACAAGAACTACAAACTTGAAGCCAACCAAGAGGAGACCACAAACACAGTATGTTAAACAAAATGAGAAGACAGAGAAATAAACAGCAGATGAAGGAGAAATGTAAAATCCCAACAGAACAAACAAATGAAGAGAAAAAAGGCAGTCTACATGAAAAAGAATTCAGAGTAATGATAGTAAAGATGTTCCAAAATCTTCAAAAGATAATTGAGAAAATACAAGAAATGTTTAACAAAGACCTAGAAGAACTAAAGAGCAAACAGACAATGATGAACAACAAAATAAATGAAATTAAAAATTCTCTAGAAGTAATCAATAGTGGAATAACTGAAGCAAAGAATGGAAAAGTGACCTGGAATATAAAATACTGGAAATAACTACTGCAGAGCAAAATAAAGAAAAAAAGAATGGAAAGGATTGAGGACAGTCTCAGAAACCTCTGGGAAAAATTAAATGCACCAACATTCAAAATATAGAGGTCCCAGAAGAAGAAGCAATAAAGAAAGGGACTGCCAAAATATTTGAAGAGATTATAGTGGAAATTTTTCCTAATATTGGAAAGGAAATAGTCAATCAAGACAAGGAAGCACAGAGAGACTCATACAGGATAAATCCAAGGAGAAACACACCAAGACACATAATAATCAAACTATCAAAAATGAAATACAAAGAAAAAATATTAAAAGCAGCAAGGGGAAAGCAACCAATAGCATGCAAGTAAATACCTATAAGGTTAACAGCTGATCTTTCAGCAGAAATCCTGCAAGTCAGAAGGGAGTGGCAGGACATATTTAAAGCGATGAAGGATAAAAACTACAACCAAGGTTATTCTACACTGCAAGAATCTCACTCAGATTCAACAGGAAATTAATACGTTTAGAGGTAAGCAGAAGGTAAGAGAAGTCAGCACCACCAAACCAGCTTTACAACAAATGCTAAAGGAACTGCTCTAGAAGGAAACACAAGAAAAGGAAAAAACATACAATAACAAACCCAAAACAATTAAGAAAATGTTAATAAGAACATACATATCAATAACTACCTTTAATGTAAATGGATTAAATGTTCCAATCAAAAGATATAGACTGACTAAATGGATACAAAAACAAGACCCACATATATGCTGTCTACAAAAGACCCACTTCAGGCCTAGGGACACATACATACTGAAAGTGAGGAGATGGAAAAAAGATATTCCATGCAAATAGAAATCAAAGGAAAGCAGGAGTTGCAATTCTCATATCAGACAAAATAGACTTTAAAATAAAGATTATAAAAAGAGACAAATAAGAACACTACATAATGATCAAGGGATCAATCCAAGGAGAAGATATAAGAATTGTAAATATTTATGCACCTGAAATAGGAGCACCTCTTTACATAAGAAAACTGCTAATAGCCATAAAATGGGAAGCTGAAAGTAACAAAAAAATAGTAGAGGACATTAACATTCCACTTTCACCAAAGGACAGATCATCCAAAATGAAAATAAATAAGGAAACACAAGTTTTAAATAATATATTAGACCAGATGGACTTAACTGATATTTATAGGACATTCCATCCAAAAACAATAGAATACACTTTCTTCTCAAGTGCTCGTGGAACATTCTCCAGGATAGATCATGTCTTGGGTCACAAATCAAGCCTTCGTAAATTAAAGAAAATTTAAATCATATCAAGTATCTTTTCTGACCACAGCACTATGAGGTTAGATAACAATTACAGGAAAAAAATCTGTAAAAAATACAAACACATGAATGCTAAACAATACACTACTAAATATCCAAGAGATCACTGAAGAAATCAAAGAGGAAATCAAAAAATACCTAAAACAAATGACAATGAAAACACAATGACCCAAAACCTATGGGATGCACAAAAAGCACTTCTAAGAGGGTAGTATACAGCAATACAATCCTACCTTAAGAAAAAAGATTAAAGATGTTTAAAAAAAAAAAAAGAAAAAAGAAACATCTCAAATAAACAACCTAACTTTACAACTAAAGCAATTGGAGAAAAACAAAAAAAAATAGACAGAAGGAAAGAAATCATAAAGGTCTGATCAGAAATAAATGAAAAAGAAATGAAGGAAATGATAGCAAAGATCAATAAAACTAAAAGCTAGTTCTTTGAGAAGATAAATAAAAATTGAATAAGCCTTTAGCCAGAATCATCCAGATAAAAAGAGAAAAGACTCAAATCAAGAAAAATAGAAATGAAAAAGGAGAAGTAACAACTGACTGCAGAAATGCAAAGGATTATGAGAGATTACTACAAGCAACTATAAACCAATAAAATGGACAGCCTGGAGGAAATGAACAAATTCTTAGTAAAGTACAATGCTTTGAGACTGACCAGGAGGAAACAGAAAATATGAACAGACCAATCACAAGCACTGAAATTGAAACTGATTAAAAATCTTCCAAGAGAAGGAAATGGTGGTATGTCAGAGGGATCCATTTAAGAGTTCCTAAAATAGTCCTGATATGAGGTAATAAGAACTGGAACTAGGATGGTGGTAGATGGATAAAAAGGGCTTTTTAAGAGACTCTGAGAGGAGAAGCTTCAAGATGTCGGAAGAGTCAGACGTGCAGATCACCTTCCTCCCAAAAAAATACATCAGAAATACATCTACGTATGGAACAACTCCCACAGAACACTTACAGAACGCTGGCAGAAGAACTCAGACCTCCCAAAAGGCAAGAAACTCCAAACGTACCTGGGTAGGGCAAAAGAAAAAAACAAAATAAGAGACAAAAGAATAGGGATGGGACCTGAACCAGTGGGAGGCAGCTGTGAAGCAGGAAAGGTTTCCACACAGTAGGAAGCCCTTTCGCAGGTGGACACTGCAGGTGGTGGAGGGGGGAAGTTTTGGAGCCACAGAGGAGAGTGCAGCAACAGGGGTGCAGAGGGCAAAGCGGAGAGATTCCTGCACATAGAATCAGTGATGACCAACACTCACCAGCCCAAGAGGCTTGTCTGCTCACCTGCTGGGGCAGGCGGGGGCTGGGAGCTGAGGCTCAGGCTTTAGACTTTGGATCCCCTGGAGAGGACTGGGGTTGGCTGCGTGAACACAGCCTGAAGGGGCTAGTGCACCGCAGCTAGCCAGGAGGGAGTCCGGGAAAAATTCTGGAGCTGCCAAAGAGGCAAGAGACTTTTTCTTGCCTCTTTGTTTCCTGGTGTGCAAGGAGAGGGGATTAAGAGCACCGATTAAAGGAGCTCCAGAGACGGGCATGATCCATAGCTATCAGGGAAGACCCCAAAGATGGGCATGAGATGCTAATGCTGCTGCTTCAGCCACCAAGAAACCTGTGCACAGATCACTATCCATACCTCCCCTCCCATGAACCTGTGCAGCCCACCACTGCCAGGGTCCCGTGATCCATGGACAAATTCCATGGGAGAACACACGGCATGCCTCAGGCTGGTGCAACATCATGCTGGCCTCTGCTGCTGCCGGCTCACCCTGCACTCCGTACCCCTCCCTCCCCCTGGCCTGAGTGACCCAGAGACCTTGAATCAGCTGCTTCTTTAACCCCGTCATCTCGGAGTGAAGAACAGACACCCTCAGGTGACCTACACACAGAGGTGGGTCCAAATCAAAAGCTGAACCCCAGGAGCTGAGCAAACAAAGAATAGAAAGGAAAATTTCTCCCAGAAGCCTCAGGAGCAGTAGATTAAATCTCAATAATCAACTTGATGTACCCTGCATCTGCGGAATACTTGGACAGACAAAATATCATCCCAAATTGATGAGGTGGACTTTGGGAGCAATGATATATATGTTTTTTTCTCTTTTGTGGGTCTGTATGTGTATACTTCTGTGTGTGATTTTGTCTCTATAGCTTTGCTTTTACAATTTGTCCTAGGATTCCATTTTTCCATTTTTTTCTTTTTCTTTTTTTATTTTTAGTATAGGTTTTAGCGTTTGTTATCATTGGTGGATTTGTTTTTGGTTTGGTTGCTCTCTTCTTTCTTTCTTTCTTTTTTTCATTACTTAAAAACAGTTTAAATAACTACTTTTTAATTTTTTATTTTAATAACTTTATTTTATTTTATATTCTTTCTTTCTTTTTTTTTTTCTGTCTTATATTCTGAGTTGTGTGGATGACAGACTCTTTGTGCTCCAGCCAGGCGTCAGGACTGTGCCTCTGAGCTAGGAGATCCAAGTTCAGGACACTGGTCCACAAAAGACATCTCAGCACCACATAATATAAAATGGCAAAAAAGTCCCAGAGATCTCCATCTCAATGCCAAGACACAGCTCCACTCAACGACCAACAAGCTACACTGCTACACACTCTATGCCAAACAGCTAGCAAGACAGGAACACCACCACATCCATTAGCAGAGAGACTGCCTAAAATCATAAGGCCACAAGCACCCCAAAACACACCACAAGACATGGACCTGCCCAACAGAAAGACAAGATAGAGCCTCATTAAGCAGAACACAGGCACTAGTACCCTCCACCATGAAGCCTACACAACCCACTGAACAAACCTTGGCCACTGGGGACAGACACCAAAAACAATGGAAACTACAAACCTGCAGCCTGAGAAAAGGAGACCCCAAATACAGTAAGTTAAGCAAAATGAGAAGGCAGAGAACCTCACAGAAGATGAATGAACAAGGCAAAACCCCACCAGACACAACAAATGAAGAGGAAATAGGCAGTCTACCTGAAAAAGCATTCAGAATAATGATAGTAAAGATGATCCAAAATCTTGGAAATAGAATGGAGAAAATAAAAGAAATGTTTAACAAGGAGCTAGAAGAACTAAAGAACAAACAAACTGTGATGAACAACAAAATAAGTGAAATTAAAAATTCTCTAGAAGGGGTCAGTAGCAGAATAACTGAGGCAGAAGAACAGATAAGTGACCTGGAAGATAAAATAGTGGAAATAATTACTGGAGAGTGGAATAAAGAAAAAAGAATGAAAAAATTTCAGGACTGTCTCAGAGACCTCTGCAACAACAGTAAATGCACCAACATTCGAATTATAGGGGTCACAGAAGAAGAAGCGAAAAAGCAAGGGACTGGCAAAATATTTGAAGAGGTTATAGTTGAAAACTTCCCTAATATGGGACAGGAAATAGTTAATCAAGTCCAGGAACCAAGAGAATCCCATACAGGATAAATCCAAGAAGAAACATACCAAGACACATATTAATCAAACTATCAAAAATGAAATACAAAGGAAAAATATTAAAAGCAACAAGGGAAAAACAACAAATAACACACAAGGGAATACCAATAAGGTTAACAGCTGATTTTTCAGCAGAAACTCTGCAAGCCAGAAGGGAGTGGCAGGACATATTTAAAGTGATGAAGGAGAAAAATTTAAAAACAAGATTACGGTACCCAGCAAGGATCTCATTCAGATTTGATGGAGAAAATAAAGCCATTACAAATGAACAAAAGCTAAGAGAATTCAACACCACCAAACCAGCTTTACAACAAATGCTAAAGAAACTTCTCTAGGCAGTAAACACAATGGAAGAAAAGACTTACAATGACAAAACTGAAACAATTAAGAAAATAGTAATAGGAACATACATATCAATAATTACCTTAAATGTAAATGGATTAAATATTCCAACCAAAAGACATACACTGGCTGAATGGATACAAAAACAACACCCGTATATATGCTGTCTACAAAAGACCCACTTCAGGCCTAGGGACACATACAGACTGAAAGTAAGGGGATGGAAAAATATATTCCATGAAAATGGAAATCAAAAGAAGCTGGAGTAGCAATTCTCATATCAGAAAAAACAGACTTTAAAACAAAGACTATTACAAGAGACAAAGAAGGACACTACATAATGATCAAAGGATCAATCCAAGAAGAAGATATAATAATTTTAAATATTTATGCACCCAACATAGGAGAACCTCAATACATAAGGCAAATAATAACAGCCATAAAAAGGGAAATCAACAGTAACACAATCATAGAAGGGGACTTTTACATCCCAATTTCACCAATAGACAGATCATCCAAAATGAAAGCAAAAAAGGAAACACAAGCTTTAAATGATACATTAAACAAAAGGGACTTAACTGATATTTACAGGACATTCCATCCAAAACCAACAGAATACACATTCTTCTCAAGGGCTCATGGAACATGCTCCAGGATAAATCATATCTTGGGTCACAAGACAAGCCTTGATAAATTTAAGAAAATTGAAATCATATCAAGCATCTTTCCGACAACAATGCTATGAGACTAGATATCAACTACAGGAAAATATCTGTAAGAATTACAAATACATGGTGGCTAAACAATACACTACTTAATACCCAAGAGATCACTGAAGAAATCAAAGGGGAAATCAAAAAATACTTAGAAACAAATAACAATGGAAACACGATGACCCAAAACCTATGGGATACACCAAAGGCACTTCTAAGAGGGAAGTTTATAGCAATACAATCCTACCTTAATAAACAAGAAATAAACAAGATTTATTTATCTCAAATAAACCACCTAACCTTACATCTAAAGCAATTAGAGAAAGAAGAACAAAAAATCTCCAAAGTTAGCAGAAGGAAAGAAATCATAAAGATTAGACCAGAAATAAATGAAAAAGAAATGAAAGAAACGATAGCAAAGATCAATAAAGGTGAAAGCTTTTCTTTGAGAAGATAAACAAAAATTTTAAACTATTAGCCAGGTTCATCAAGAAAAATTGGGAGAAGACTCAAATCAATAGAAGTAGAAATGAAGAAGGAGAAGTAACAACAGACGCTGCAGAAATAAAAGGATCATGAGATATTACTACAAGCAACCATATGCAAATAAAATGGACAACCTGGGAGAAATGGACAAATTCGTAGAAATTCACAAACTTCTGAGACTGAACCAGGAAGCAATAGAAATTATGAACAAGCACTGAAATTGAAACTATGATGTAAATATTCCAACAAACGAAAGCCTAGGACCAGATGGCTTCAGAGGTGAATTCTATCAAACATTTAGAGAACAGCTAACACCTATCCTTCTCAAATTCTTCCAAAATAGAGCAGAGGGAGGAGCACCCCCAAACACAGTCTACAAGGCCACCATCACCCTGCTACCAAAACCAGACAAAGATGTCACAAAGAAAACTACAGGCCAAAATCACTGATGAACATAGATGCGAAAATCCTCAACAAAACACTACCAAACAGAATCCTACAGCACATTAACAGGATCATACACCATGATCAAGTGGGGTTAATTCCCGAATGCAAGGATTCTTCAACATATGCAAATCAATCAATGTGATAAACCATATTAACACATTTAAAGAGAAAAACCATATGATCATCTCAATAGATGCAGAGAAAGCTTTCGACAAAATTCGGCACACATTTATGATGAAAACACTCCAGAAGTAGGCATAGGAACTTTCCACAACATAATAAAGGACATATATGACAAACTCACAGCCAACATCATCCTCAATGGTGAAAAACTGAAAGCATTTTCACTATAATCAGGAACAAGACAAGGTCTCCCACTCTCACAACTATTATTCAACATAGTTTTGGAAGTTTAAGCCACAACAATCAGAGATGAAAAAGAAATAAAAGGAATCCAAATCCGAAAAGAAAAAGCAAAGCTGTCATTTGCAGATGACATGATAGTATACACAGACAATCCTAAGGATGCTACCAGAAAACTTCTACTCTAATCGAGGAATTTGGTAAAGTAGGAGGATACAAAATTAATGCACAGAAATGTCATGCATTCCTATGTACTAATGATGAAAAATCTGAAAGAGAAATTAAGGAAGCCCTCCCACTTACCATTGCAACAAACAGAAAAACAAAATACCTATGAATAAACCTGCCTAAGGAGAAAAAATACCTGTATGAAGAAAACTATAAGATATTGATGAAAGAAATTAAAGATGATACAACAGATGGAGAGACATAATATTTTCTTGGATTGGAAGAATCAACATTGTGAAAATGTCTATACTATGCAAAGCAATTTACAGATTCAATGCAATCCCTATCAAGCTACCAATTGCATTTTTCCAGAACTAGAACAAAAATTTCACAATTAGTATGGAAACACAAAAGACCCCGAATAGCCAAAGCAATCTTAAGAAAGAAAAATGCAGCTGGAAGAATCAGGCTCCCTGACTTCAGACTATTCTACAAAGCTACAGTAATTAAGTCAGTATGGTACTGGTATGAAAACAGAACTATCAATCAGTGGAACAGGATAGAAAGCCCAGAGTTAAACCCATGCACATATGGTCACCTTATTTTTGAAAAAGGAGGCAAGAATATACAGTGGAGAAAAGACAGCCTTGTCAGTAAGTGGTGCTGGGAAAACTGGACAGCTACCTGTAAAAGAATGAAATTAGAAAACTCCCTAACATCATAAAGAAAAAACAACTCAACATGGATTAAATACATAAATATAAGACAAGACACTATCAAACTCTTAGAGGAAAACATAGGCAGAACACTCCATGACATAAATCACAGGAAGATCCTTTTTGACCCACCTCCTAGAGAAATGGAAATAAAAACAAAAATTTAAAAATGGGACCTAATGCAACTTAAAAGCTTTTGCACAGAAAAGCAAGCCATAAACAAGACGAAAAGACAACCATCAGAATGGGAGAAAATATTTGCAAATGAAGCAACTGACAAAGGATTAATCTCCAAAATTTACAAGCAGCCCATGCAGCACAATATTCAAAAAACAAACAACCCAATCCAAAAACAGGCAGAAGACTTAAACAGACATTTCTCCAAAGAAGATATGCAGAAATCCAACAAACAAATTTAAAAATGCTCAATATCATTAATCACTAGAGAAATGCAAATCAAAACTACAATGTGATATCATCTCACACGGGCCAGAATGGCCATCACCAAAGTATCTAGAAACAATAAATGCTGGAGAGGGTGTGGAGAAAAGGGAACCCTCTTGCAGTGTGGGTGGGAATGTAAATTGATACAGCCACTATGGAGAACAGTATGGAGGTTCCTTAAAAAACTACAAATAGAACTACCATATGACCCAGCTGGGCATATACCCTGAGAAAACCATAATTCAAAAAGAGTCATGTACCACAATGTTCATTGCAGCTCTATTTACGATAACCAGGACATGAAAGCAACCTAAATGTCCATTGAAAGATGAATGGGTAAAGAAGATGTGGCACATATATATAATGGAATATTACTCAGCCATAAAAAGTAATGAATTTGATTTTTTTGTAATGAGGTGGATGGATTTTGAGTCTGTCATATAGAGTGGAGTAAGTCAGAAAGAGAAAAAGAATACCGTATGCTAACACATATATATGGAGTCTAAAAAAAAGGGGAAAAAAAGGTCATGTAGAACCAGGGTCAAGATGGGAATAAAGACCTACTAGAGAATGGGCTTGAGGACATTGGGAGGGGGAAGGGTAAGCTGGGGCAAAGTGAGAGAGTGGCATGGACATATATACACTACCAAATGTAAAATAGATAGCTAGTTGAAAGCGGCCCCATAGCACAGGGAGATCAGCTCGTGCTTTGTGACCACCTAGAGGGGTGGGATAGGGAGGGTGGGAGGGAGAGAGACACAAGAAGGAAGAGATATGGGGATATATGTTTATGTATAATTGATTCACTTTGCTATAAAACAGAAACTCACACACCATTGTAAAGGAATTATACTCCAATAAAGATGTTAAAAAAGAAACTTCCAAGAAACGAAAGCCCAAGACCATATGGCTTCACAGGTGAATTTTCTCAAACATTTAGTGAAGAGCTAACACCCATCCTTCTCAAACGCTTCTAAAATATTGCAGAGAGAGGAACACTCCCAAACTCATTCTATGAGGCCACCATCACCCTCATACCAAAACCAGACAAAGATGTCACAAGAAAAAAGAACTACAGGCCAATATCACTGATGAACATAAATGCAAAAATCCTCAAAAAGATACTAGCAAACAGAATCCAACAGCACATCAAAAAGATCATACACCATGATCAAGTGGGGTTATCCCAGGAATGCAATGATTCTTCAGTATATGGAAATCAATCAACGAGATAAAGCATATTAACCAATTGAAGGAAAAAAAACATATGATCATCTAAATACATGCAGAAAAAACTTTCAAAGAAATTTAACACCAATTTATGATAAAAACCCTCCTGAAAGTCTTATATAGGGAATGTAACATAATAAAGGCCAAATATTACAAACCCATAGCCAACATCATTCTCAATGGTGAAAAAATGAAACCATTTCCACTATGATCAGGAACAAGACAAGGTTGCCCACTCTCACCACTATTATTCAACATAGCTTTCTTTGAAAGTTTTCGCCACAGAAATCAGTGAAGAAAAAGAAATAAAAGGAATCCAAATTGGAAAAGAAGTAAAACTGTCACTGTTTGCAGATGACATGTTAATATACATAGAGAATCCTAAGGATGCTACTAGAAAACTACTAGAGGTAATCAATGAATTTGGTGAGCTAGCAGGATACAAAATTAATGCACGGAAATCCTTTGCATTCCTATACACTAACAATGAAAAATCTGAAAGAGAAATTAAGGAAACACTTCCCTTTACCGTTGCAAAAGAATACATACTTAGGAATAAACTTACCTAAGGAGACAAAAGACATGTATGCAGAAAAATATAAGATGTTGATGAAAGAAATTAAAGATGATACAAACAGATGGAGAGATATGCCAGGTTCTTGGATTGGAAGAGTCAACATTGTGAAAATGACTATACTACCCAAAGCAATCTACAGATTCAATGGAATCCCTATCAAACTACCAGTGGCATTTTTTACAGAACTAGAACAATAAATTTCACTACTTGTATGGAAACACAAAAGACCCCGAATAGCCAATGCAAGCTTGAGAAAGAAAAACAGGAGGCATCAGGCTCCCTGACTTCAGTAACTCTAGTAATCAAGACAGTATGGTTCTGACCCAAAAGAGAAATATAGATCAATGGAACAGGATAGAAAGCACAGAGATAAACCCACGCACATATGGTCACCTTATCTTTGACAAAGGCGTCAAGAATATACAGTGGAGAAAAGGCAGCCTCTTTAATAAGTGGTGCTGGGAAAACTAGACAGCTACATGTAAAAAAATTAAATTAGAATACTCCCTAACACTGTGTACGAAAATAAACTCAAAATGGATTAAAGACCCAAATGTAAAACCAGACACTATCAAACATAAACAGAACACTCTATGACATAAATCACAGGAAGATCCTGTTTGACCCACCTCCCAGCAAAGTGGAAGTAAAAACAAAAATAAACAAATGTGACCTAATGATACTTGGGCTTCCCTGGTGGCACAGTGGTTGAGAGTCTGCCTGCCGATGCAGGGGACACGGGTTCGTGCCCCGGTCCGGGAAGATCCCACATGCCATGGAGCGGTTAGGCCTGTGAGCCCTGGCCGCTGAGCCTGCGCGTCCGGAGCCTGTGCTCCACAACGGGAGAGGTCACAACAGTGAGAGACCCGTGTACCACAAAAAAACCAAACCAAACCAAACCAAAACAAAAAAAACAAAAAAACAGAGGCAATTAATAGGTTAAAAAAGAAACTATATTGGAAAATTCATTGTAAGCCTAGATATAGTTTCTGCTGGAACTTGAAAGCACAAAATTAGTATCTTTGCAACTCACTCAGTCAGTTCAAGTGTTTATGTGGCTTCACAGAGGGGTAAGTCAGACTGAAGATGACCTGGACACCAGATAGAGCCTTAAGGCTGGGAAAGATATAGCCCTAGGACATAAATGACTCCAGCTAGCTGGATAGTCATCCCTAAGTGAATCTAAATTTAAAAAATTGGAGACTTCTGCAAATAAAGACTTAGATGACAATCTTGAATATATCATACGGAGGCAGTAGGTCAAAATTCAGATGAGCAGGTAGCAAAGACAGAAATAACAAGATTCCCATTTCTGCTGGTGGTGAGAGTGAAGCAACTTACAAATCCTGGCTCTTGCCTATATCCACAAGACCTATTTACATAAACTAATGAAACTTTCCATTCCTGAGACTTTATATTATATACCTCTCATTAGACATTTAGCACATATTTTTAAATTATTTTTAAATGTTTTATGCATACATGAATTCTTTACCTCAAATTAATTGCAATAACTTAGAGAAAAGTATCATATTTAGCCCACCAAGCTCTTTGAGTAGTTTATAGTCATTAAAACTTGTTTAACTGATTAATTTATATTCAACTCCCTTAGTGCTCCTTACTCATTCTTGTGGAGGGCTCAGGATAGTTAAGGCAACTTCTAGGATGAAGACATTCTATCACAAGTGATCCTGGATTATAGCTCCTGTATCTGGAGACAACAGGTGAGTAATCAGTGATATTCTCCAGCCCAAGGTTGCCTTCTTGGAAGGGCAGCTGTATGTCCCCTCCCCCATATAAGATGTACTCATATGTCACTTTTGACATCTGGAGGAAAAGACAAAATATTTTCTTGGAATAAATTCAGATTTCATCAGGTTCTATTTTTGTCCTTGAATCAGCAGTTTCTCTTTAATTAAGAAGAAAATAGAGACACTGCACTAATGAGTTAAGCCTGAGATGACATATCTTGATACTATATTAAGAAACATTAATGGAACCTTGCTCCAAAATGAAAAAAAACTGCTCTCAGAATGTGAGATGAAACAAGCTGACTAATTCTTCATTTAGAGATATGAATTATTAGTTGATAATACTTTAAAAGCAAACTTAATCCAGTTAAATCTCAGTATTCCAAGACTTTAAAATAGTAGTTGATATCATAAAGTCCTCTTCACGTGTACTCTACTTGTTTTACTATGCACCCTTACAATTACACTTTTCATACTTTTTCATGAACACATGGACATCTGAAAAAACTTATATTTGGAGTCAGGGGTCCTAGATAGTAGTTCAGGTCATTCTACTTGATGTACAACTTCCAATGTGTCACTCAACTTCTCTAAGACTCAAAACTTTACTCTAAGGAAAGAGGTATTGGACTAGATGAGCCCTAAAACTCCTCAAGCTCTGTTATCCTATACTATAGATATCAAAGTAGTATCTTAAAATAGAAATTTCCTCCTTATTCCTCTCTGAAATATATGATTCTCCAGAACAAGTACTCTATACTGATCCTATTCCCTCACCTTCCTACCACCCAAGCTCAACCTCTTTCTGAAAAATTACTGGATTGATAAATGAAAAAAAATAAGCAAAGCCATTTATCTTGAAAATATTGAGCTGGTGTGAAATTTTATCTACAGTACATACTAATTAAATAGAGAAACATTTGAGATAAAAATACTTAATTTACTAATTAAATGACAAGTTTTGATACTCTTCTAAAATTGTCCCTTTGGCTTACTGTTCGTTTCAGGAATTAATTAACATTTTCAAATCATGCTACAGTTGTGAAATTCCAATATAAATATGATTTGAAAATGTAGCTTCTGTTTTCTATCATGACTTCACAGGTTGTTGCTGTTATTTTTAAATGGGAGCTGCACCCTTCATTAGGTGCAAAATTAAAATATTCATTTGTGTAAAATTAAAATGAGTTTGTGGAGTCTGCACACAACTCCATGGAACAATTAATGCCTAGTCCCTGACAGAGGCCTATGTCTTGATTAGCTTTCTTTAATTGTTTACTAGAAATGAGAAACAGAATGTCAGTTTGGGTTTTGATGGTGTCCCTATGTTGAACACTTTTGAACTGGTTGATAATAATGCTTCCTGGGTGTGGAAACAGCTCATTTGGTAGACTGAATTCAAAGCTGGTTAATGCTCTGAAATAATTAGGAGAGGAAAAACAGAAATGTGCCTTCTCTTTTTTCTGCCTTGAAATATAAAGGGGTCAAAAGAAGAGTCTTTAAAAACACTGTGAATTTTACTACATTTATATTTGGTAATTTGTTTTTCCTTTATTCTTTCTTAATCTGCCATGCATTCACCCCACCACCCATCCTATCTTGAAAGCCCCACCCAGTGAACTGCACATGCTGTAGCTCTGTCCTGAGTAGGGATTCGAGGAGAGTAAAGTGCTACCAGATGGGCACTGCAGAGGACAACAGGGAGGTGGCAGAAGTTAGCAGTGAGAAGAGGAAGTGTTGATGGCAAGGTCTTCCCATTGAGTATGTTCTCATTCAACAGCAAAGTTAAACATTAAAGAGTGAAGCCCTGAGAGGGCACCTGGCAACTGTTCTGAGCTCTCTCCTTCCCTTATCAAAATTTGCTTTGAGAAGTGTTTTAAAATTAGCCATTTACTCCTATAATTCCATAATAATAAATTCTTTGTGAGTTATTTTTGCACATATTTCTACTTCTAACTGGATATTTGACATACAACAATTCCTTTTGGAAAAGAATATCAGACATCAGCTCAGTTGGCAACAATTAATCCTTTGAAGAAGTAGTAGAAAACATTCCTCCTGGAATCCCATCAGTTTTTTTGCATGAGGCTATTGGATAAAGTTGGACACTATTGTAATACAGTCCTTTCCAAATACAGTTACTCTTGAAAAACATAGGTTTGAACTGTGCAGGTCCAAGTATACACACATTTTTTTAATAGTAAATACTACAGTTCTACACAATACATGGTTGGTTGAATCCCCAGTTGTGGAACTGTGGTTACAGAGGAACCATAGATACAGAGGTCCAAATATAATTTACATGTGCATTTTCAACTCAGTGGAGAGTCACACCCCTAAACCCTTTGTTATTCAAAGGTCTACTGAATGTGCTTTTTATTTCATCCTGGAAACCAGCCTCCAGCCATCCTGTGATATACTTGATCCCTTCTGAACATCAATCGTCTTGTCCTCACGATAGCTGTAGATATCATTCCTTGACATCAACACCCTTGTTTTCTGGTCTTTGAAGAAAGTAGACAATAAACGTAAGTGTCTTTCAAAAAAGTGATGATGATTAAGTTTCCGTAACTTTGTCAACAGACACATTCTAAACTGTGAGATCCAATGAATTTTTAAATAAATCATATTCTCTCACTTTCACTTTACCCTAGTAATATAATGCCTTGTTTACCTTATTCTCTTTTATATTAACATCTTTATTGGAGTATAATTGCTTTACCATGGTGTGTTAGTTTCTGCTTTATAACAAAGTGAATCAGTTATACATATACATATATCCCCATATCTCTTCCCTCTTGTGTCTTCCTTCCTCCCACCCTCCCTATCCCACACCTCTAGGTGGTCAAAAAGCACTGAGCTGATCTCCCTGTGCTATGCGGCTGCTTCCCACTAGCTATCTATTTTACATTTGGTAGTGTATATATGTCCATGCCACTCTCTCACTTTGTCCCAGCTTAACCTTCCCCCTCCCCGTATCCTCAAGGCCATTTTATAGTAGGTCTGCGTTTTTATTCCTGTCTTGCCCCTGGGTTCTTCATGACCTTTTTTTTTTTTAATTCCATATATATGTGTTAGCATATGGTATTTGTTGTTCTCTTTCTGACTTACTCTCTTTTGATGATTTTTCTGAACAATATCATTTTATCTTGACACTGGAAAAAAACCCTATGAGAAAGGCATGGTATTTATTTTACTGTTTGTCCCCCATTATTACTTCTGCCTCAGATCCTATTATGTGCTCTTTTGCATTTGTTTATTCATTTATTTATCCATTTATTCAAAAACATCGTAATAGTGATAATAAAAATTATTACAGCTACAATTTATGAATACTTCAATTGTACTACTGTGTTTGAAATTAGAGACACAAAAATTAATGATGTACAGTTTCAGTCCTTAAAAAACGTGAAGGGTAATGAAGGAGACACCTGCATAAACAGTAATACTAAAATATATTTAATGAAAGAGAGATATCTAGGAAATTTAGGAACACACAATTATTTAGTCCAGCATCAGGATCCAGCAAGTTTTTCTTGCTGGATCCCTCAGGATCCAGTATTAACTATTTCTAGCTTTTGTAAATTTGATGCTTTAATATCTGCCCTGCATGCCTATACTGGACACACCTTGTTCTGTACAACCTGATAATATGCCTGAGTTACCTTTCTTTGGCCTCCTGCCTTCCTCATTGTCATCACTTCTCAGGAGGAGACCTTCTCTTGGGTGTGCACTTGTAAATACAAACAATACAAATCCAGAGTCTGCACCCTCAACCACCCCTCTTATAGGGTTCTCACACTCTGAAGCACTATATACACATCCTAATAACCCCAGGTCAATGTACCAGACAACAAGGGACTGTCACCACGACCCAGAGCCTGTTAAATTATTCAAACTAGCCAATTCTAAACCCTCATACTCTATTTAGTTCATTCCTTCCCATGGAAAATACAATAAAGAAGATTGTGCACTGTTCGTCTCTCTTCCTCTGCCTCATGACTGACCCCCAGTGATTTCCCATGTCTGTGGCTCCCTTGTTGTATGACATATACTCCCTTTCTTGGGAACTGTGAATATAATAAAATATCTTTCCAACAGCAATTGTATCCTGATCTATGGCCTTACCATACTTAAATAATAATAAAACCTATTAAAACATACTCTCTTAATGAAACTGTTCAATATGCTCAAGACTTAGTTTCTCAAAGTGTTTTTACATATGGAATCTCCCTTGATCACTTCTCTAGTCCTCTGAGTGAAGAAGTTTAGCGGTGACTCCTCATTTTTCAGAGGAATAAAGGCACAAAACCATCAATTTGTCCAGAGTCATGTGGTAATGAGGTGACAGAGCCAGAACTGGAAACCAGATGCCCTGATCTCATTCAGTGATTTGGGAATTGTGCCAGGACTGGCTGTCTCCTGAGGAGAAGAACAAACAGGAATTTTTGAACTATCAACCCTTAAAACGGGAGCAAATTGGAGCATGGTGTCATCTAAAATCGTGGTATATATAATTAATCAAAATATGGTCTATATGTAATAAATAAAATTAATTAAATAACAAATATTTTAAGTAAATGTTTTTTTAAAGACTATTACTATTCATGTGAAATTGTTTATGTGTAATTAATGTCATCTAGGCATATAAACTCATGATAAAACTCCTTTAAAATGCTTGTTCTCTGAAATAGGTAAGTTCTTCCAGTGTAATCCTATTAATTTTATTCATTTCATGGGTAAAACCTTTATTGTTATATAATATTAAGGTGTAAAAATTACAGCAATGAGTTTGTCATTCATTCTAAATGAAGACCTGGATAGGAAATTAGATCCAAATCAAATTTCTTCTTAGTTTTACATAAAAATGAAGGCCCAACCTTACTGAAATCTTATTGTCTGTCCAGTTGGTGATACATTTAAAACAAGACATGGTTGTTTGAATCTTTTTTCATAAGTTTTCATGTTTCCCCCTTTGTTAGAATTATACTTCTAGGTTCTCTGCCATGAGATTTCATGATTCCATACAATTCAGTGGAGTGAGCAAAATGTATTTCCCTGCTCCGTTCATGCTAAATTTGACCATGTCAAGCTGAAGTGTCAGTCTGACTATTCTGGACCAAAATGTCAATATGTATCACATGTTTCTGCTCACCCTCTTGCACTCCTGTCATTTGCCAAGAGTACACACCAGGCGTAGGCACTGGCCCAAGAAAAATAATGAGATCTGTGAACCAAGCCAAGCAGTGTTCCAGGCAACCTGCAAACTTGAGAAGGAAAATACTTGCTGCAGTAAGTCACTAAATTTTGGGATGCTTTCTTCCAAGGCATTATTGCAACATTAGCTGACTTACACACTAGGCCATCACTTTCCTGCCTTTCAATCCAAGGTTCTTTTGATTGCACATATGTTTATTTTTATGAATTTGGCTTAACTGTATATAATGTTTTCTAAAGATGTATCAAGTCACTCAGAAAAATGTGATCTTGTTTACTTTATTTTAGGGTTCTTGATATACTATCCAAGTGAACAAAACTTTCCAAGTACGAGGTACACTGGTACAAAATAATCCAGTATCCTATGTTGAATGAAAAAATGAATTTTTAAAATCTATTTAGTCAAGATCAGCTTGTCAATAGGTTGAGCAGATTACTATCTGCTTCCAGTTACTTGAGATCCAAGTAAGGTACCAAAGTTCCCTCAAATTGTTGTTCAAATACCTTGAATGGGTTTTTCCCTATTTTGGTAACTTAATAATAATCCCCCACCTTTAGGATATTTGAAGAGTCAGTACCCTTAGATCGAAATAGTGCTCATTAAAACATCCCTGATAAATGTATAAAGCATTCTAATGTGCACATATAGACAGATTTGTAAAGCACCTTCTGTGCCTCATTATTAAATAGAGTTGTACAATTTATAAAGTGACTCCACATATATTATTTTAGTTGAGTTCATCAAGACAGAGAATGTGGTACCATTTTGGGGACAGAAATCTGAGACTTGGAGAAATTTCCTTAGGTCATACAGCTAAGAAATGGCCTGCTTCAAATCTCATGTACTTTCCCAAATATCTCGTGAAGTTGAGATATTAAATAAGAAAGCCATGTGAGATAAAGGATATGGGATGGAACAAGAAGTGACAAATCTTGGTGCTGTTAGGGAGCATTATGATTAAGTAAAGAAGGCAGTCTGAATTCCTCCAGTGTGATCTGACTCCTTTGCACTCCTTCCACTTGGCCTTTTTTTCTTTGTGCCACTCAGGATCAAGTAAGAAAAACAGAATCTATCCCAGGTAATTAGATAGAGGAAAAAATATGCAAAATTAGCTATAAGGACATTTTAATAGCTGAAAGAGCAGATAGGGGATGATAAAGTGACCCACAGGTTAGCAAGAGGTCTGATGGTACAATGGAAGGAGGAAGTTTACCAGATTCTAGAAGCTGGAACCATCTGCAAGAGGCAGAATCTAGAAAGGAGGTGGTGTGCTAAGAGAGTTGGGGTCACAACAGCGACACAACTCTCTGAGAGGCCACCAGCAGTCAAAAGGAGGGAACAAGCACCTTTTTTTCCCTCCTTTTTCTGTTCTACGTTCTCTCACCAGGGCCAAATCTAACCTGAAGCAAGTTGGCAAGAGTGTCTAAGAAACAGAATTTGCTAGAGTCTGTGCTTTGCTGTGCAGAACAGAGCAGGGTAAAATTATGAATCCAAGATCTGAGAGCATGTAGGTAAACAACAGGTAAAGACCTCTTCTAGACTGCAAATGCCTCAGAGAAGCAAGTTTTAAAGATATTTATTAAGTAAGAAATGTATCGTTTTAGTGAGACTCAGATTAAGTAGCCTGACAAAGTGAGAGGAGTGACTGTTGGAGGTGGGGATTGAAGTGAGGAAGAGTTAATGAAACAGGATGTATTGCCTTTCCCAAGACACATTGAGTAGATAAGCATTTACTGTTGCTTTTACTGAGCAAGCCCTCTACTCATGTCCTGTAATTGATTTAATTGTATTTATTTCTTGAATATCTTAATAACCTCTCTCCTTACACCAGTACCCCCTTACAAAAAGCAAGTAAATGAAGTGTGTGTGTGTGTGTGTGTGTGTGTGTGTGTGTATTCATACACACTCACCAGAATCAGTGGCACATACATTCATGGCAGGGGGCTTGGCCCAAGTATTTCCCTGGCTGTATCTGATCAGTGAAGGAGACACAAGGCCCATACACTCACCCTGCATGTTTGGCAACATCTCTGAAACTGGAATCCAGTGTACAAAGAACATACTAGCCAGGGGCACAGAGATGAAATGGAAAAGTACTTCTGAAAATGTATCTAATTTTTTTCAGATGTCTCCCATCAGCTTGGTGGTTGGCATGCTTTCCTGTTTTCCATTTAGTACATTTTATAGTTACATCTTCAAATATGAAATGAGTGAAAATAAAGTTTTTAAAATGAATGTCACCCATCCATATTCATACATATGTATATAGAAAGCAAAACTTAAAAACACACTTATAAAATGCAATCATATATAAAATATATACACATATATGTTTTAAAAAACTGGATTGATTTTACTTAATTAACTTTGATTTTTCTGTCTCATCTTTTGGTGTCTACAGAAGAAAATGATAACAAGTCATTTAATAATGCCCCAGCCCTTTCTACTGGGAAATACAACCAGACAGACTTTCTCATAAATTGTTTAGAATAATGTGAATCTCCAGTGATTTTTTTTCTCTGAATAGTGTGTTTAAAAGAAGAAAATAACAAACAATGAGCTTTGAAAGATGATTTTATTGAGTGGTGGGCGGGAATTGCCAAGAGGAGAAAGGGCATACATTTGGAAAATCTGTATATTTTAATAAATAATGATGTAAGTTACTTCCTCATATTCTTGCTAAAGAAAAAGTCTCTGTTAGTTGAAAATCAAAAACTGGATCAGAGCCTAGAGACCACAGACAAAAATATTGATGGCTGTATGTAAGTAAGAAAGAAAGTAAATAAATATTCCTTCTTCCTGGGCCTTCCATTAGCTTTTCTCTTGTAGGGGACTTAAGTCTTGTAAATGCTGGATCTCCAAGCCAAACACTCTGGAACACCCCTTGCTCATTAACTGACAAAGAAACCACTTTCCAGTTCTGGCCTCGTGAAGTGCTTCCTCATGGGAAAGATTTACCCAGTATTCATTATTTAAACATGAATCTTTTTTCCGTCTAAGTCAATTGTTCAAATTAAAAATTCAAGAAGAAATGCTTAACTTACCTAAGAAAAACTGTCCAAAAGGATATAAAACATGGTTTAAAAAAAAAAAAATAACAGATGACTTGCCAGTTCAGCACCATTAATTTCAATTCAGGGCCTCAGAATCTCTTTTGTACCTTACTTTTATCATCACACTAGGCAATTTACAGACATCAATACATTAAAGTTTTTCCTTATGCATTTCTGTTGGACAATGAAGTTTGACCCATTATATGGTATCATCCACATTTTTAAAAAAATGAAAGACATTACATATCATTAAGTATTCTTGTACAAATTCATATTGAAAGCTGAATATTATATTGCAATAATATATCTCATTTTATTTAACCAATAACTTAAGGTTGAACATTTTAAATCATTTTTATTTTTTCTTCATTAAAACAATGCTGTGATAACATAAACATCTTAAAAAGAAAATCTCAAAATATTATCATAATTAGTTTCTTCAGAAATGTTCCTACAAGTACAATCACTGGGTCAAAGAGTATTCAGAAAACTTTTTCAATACCCATTTATAGCAAACATCTAAAATATTTGCACCAATTTTTATTCCCATTAATGGTAGGAAAGTGCTTACTTATTTATTGTATATTTTCCAACTGTGAGAATTGTTACTTATTATTTATTTTAATTTAATTTTTATTTTATATTGGACTATAGTTGATTTACAATATTATGTTATTTTCAGGTGTACAGCAAACTGATTCAGTTATACATATACATATATCCATTCTTTTTTAGATTCTTTTCCCATATGGGTTATTACAGAATACCGAGTAGAGTTCCCTGTGCTATGCAGTAGGTCCTTGTTGATTATTTATTTTATATATAGTGGTGTGTATATGTTAATCCTCAAATCCTGTTTTATCCCTCCCTCAACCTTTCCCCTTTGCTAACTACTTATTATATTATTTTTATTATGCATTTTGATTTCTACTGGAATATAATATTTTCATTTATTTAATTATCATCTTCATGTACTAATTGGTGAATTCTTATTCATATTCTTCAACAGTAACATCAACATGTATTAATTTATATATGCATCCAACCCTCTGCTAAGGATTTAGTATACAGAGGTGAACATGATAAGCAAAGACCATGCCTACAAGAAGCTTACAGTTTAGTGGGGAAAGACATGCAATCACAAGGGTGTTGGAGGATTTGAAAGGCTAGAATGCTTCAAGGAATTTATCTAGAGAGATACGGAAGGGCTCACTCATGAAGAGTGGCCAGTTTATTTTTTTGTTTCATTGTTACTTTTGATTTATAAGTACCATTCATCTATTAAGAATATTATGAATTCCTCTGGGATATACATAGAAAACACTGCTAATTTGCTATTATTTGTCTTTTAATTTTGTTTTTAATTTTTCTCTTGCTAAATTTAGCAATTAATTACCCTAAATTTTGTTACTGCTCTTCTCTACAACAATATAGTATCAATAGAAATCCTTACCAACATTTTCTCCAAATACGTTTATGGTTTTTTTATATTTAAGTCTTTAATATGGAATATATTTTAAAATATACTTTGAGATAACATTAAAATTTTTTGGAGTTTTTTTGTTGGTTGTTTGTTTTAAAGGTTCTTTTTTAACCCTAAATGCTGGCAATTGACCCAATATTTAATTTTTAATTATCCATTTTTTTCTCAATGAGTAAGGGAAATGTATGCTATACTAAATTATTACTGTGCTTTCTGCCCTTTAAAAATTTAATTTTGTTTTACATGTGTCCACGACAATCAGTTTTAATTATCATAGTTTTATAATTCATAAGACAAGATCCTCCAAAAACTTTTATGTTTCAAAAACTGCCTTTTTATTCTCACTGTAGGTATTTTGATTTCAACTGCCTTAACATTCTATATCAACTGGAGAAGAACTGATATATTCCAAATATGTGCCGCCACAGATTATATTCATTCCGATGTATAACTCTTTAGTCAGCTCAGGATTAATCTCTCTACTCCTAACTCTTTTCCAACCTATCATACAACTTCCACTTCTTGTTCATTTTATCTAGAGCTTCAGAGCTAAGGTAAAAACATTAAATTATTATATAGCAGATATTTGGTTTCTATAATTAGTTTTGGCATATTCACTTAAAGGGTACTACAGATATTTATCATCAACACTGCATTTGATATACAATGATTCCCTTCATAAGTTCTTTAATTTTCTTCATTTCACAAGGTGCTAAAGTATATCTTCCCATAATACTTTCCAGTACAGAACATGCATATCGCCTTTTGTAATCCAGAATTTTTTTTAACATCTTTATTGGAGTATAATTGCTTTACAATGGTGTGTTAGTTTCTGCTTTATAACAAAGTGAATCAGCTATATATATACATATGTTCCCATATCTCTTGCATCTCTCTCCCTCCTACCCTCCTTATCCCCACCCTTAGGTAGTCACAAGCCACTGAGCTGATCTCCCTGTTCTATGTGGCTGCTTCCCACTAGCTATCTATTTTACGTTTGGTAGTGTATATATGTCCACGCCACTCTCTCACATTGTCAGAGCTTACCCTTCCCCCTCCCCATACCCTCAAGTCTATTGTCTAGTAGGTCTGTATCTTTATTACCGTCTTACCCCTAGGTTCTTCATGACCATTTGTTTTCTTAGATACCATATAAATGCTTTAGCATATGGTATTTATTTTTCTTTTCTGACCTACTTCACTCTGTGTGACAGACTCTAGGTCCATCCACTTCACTACAAATAACTCAATTTCGTTTCTTTTTATGGCTGAGTAATATTCCATTGTATATATGTGCCACATCTTCTTTATCCATTCATCTGTTGATGGACACTTAGGATGCTCCCATGTCCAGGCTATTGTAAATAGAGCTGCAATGAACATTTTGGTACATGACTATTTTTGAATTATGGTTTTTCTCAGGGTATATGCCCAGTAGTGGGATTGCTGGGTGGTATGGTAGTTCTATCTGTAGTTTTTTGAGGAAGCTCCATACTGTTTTCCATAGTGGCTGTATTAATTTACATTCCCACCAACAGTGCAAGAGTGTTCCCTTTTCTCCACACCCTCTCCAGCATTTATTGTTTCCAGATTTTCTGATGATGGCCATTCTGACCTGTGTGAGATGATATCTCATTGTAGATTTGATTTGCATTTCTCTAATGATTAATGATGTTGAGCATTCTTTCATGTGTTTGTTGGCATACTGTATATCTTCTTTGGAGAAATGTCTATTTAGGTCTTCTGCCCCTTTTTGGATTGGGTTGTTTGTTTTTTTTGTTATTGAGCTGCTTGTAAATGTTGGAGATTAATCCTTTGTCAGTTGCTTCATTTGCAAATATTTTCTCCCATTCTGAGGGTTGTCTTTTGGTCTTGTTTATGGTTTCCTTGGCTGTGCAAAAGCTTTGAAGTTTCATTAGGTCCCATTTGTTTATTTTTGTTTTTATTTCCATTTCTCTAGGAGGTGGGTCAAAAAGGATCTTGCTGTGATTTATGTCATAGAATGTTCTGCCTATATTTTCCTCTAAGAGTTTGATAGTGTCTGGCCTTACATTTAGGTCTTTAATCCATTTTGAGTTTATTTTTATGCATGGTGTTAGGGAGTGTTCCAATTTCATACTTTTACATGTATCTGTCCAATTTTCCCAGCACCACTTCTTGAAGAGGCTGTCTCCACTGTATATTCTTGCCCCCTTTATCAAAGATAAGGTGACCATATGTGCGTGGGTTTGTCTCTGGACTTTCTATCCTGTTCCATTGATCTATCTTTCTGGTTTTTGTGCCAGTACCATACTGTATTGATTACTGTAGCTTTGCACTATAGTCGGAAGTCAGGGAGCCTGATTCCTCCAGCTCCTTTTTTCATTCTCAAGATTGCTTTGGATATTCAGGGTCTTTTGTGTTTCCATAAAAATTATGAAATTTTTTGTTCTAGTTCTGTGAAAAATGCCAGTGGTAGTTTGATAGGGATTGTATTGAATCTGTAGATTGCTGTGGGTAGTAGAGTCATTTTCACAATGTTGATTCTTCCAGTCCAAGAACATGGTATATCTCTCCATCTATTTGTATCATCTTTAATTTCTTTCCTCAGTGTCTTATAATTTTCTGCATACAGGTGTTTTGTCTCCTTAGGTAGGTTTATTCCTAGATAGTTTGTTCTTTTTGTTGTGATGGTAAATGGGAGTGTTTTCTTGATTTCACTTTCAGATTTTTCATCATTAGTGTATAGGTATGCCAGAGATTTCTGTGCATTAATTTTGTATCCTGCTGCTTTACCAGATTCATTGATTAGCTCTAGTAGTTTTCTGGTAGCATCTTTAGGATTCTCTATGTATAGTATCAAGTCATCTGCAAACAGTGACAGATTTACTTCTTTTCTGATTTGGATTCCTTTTATTTCCTTTTCTTCTCTAATTGCTGTGGCTAAAACTTCCAAAACTATGTTGAATAATAGTGGAGAGAGTGGGCAGCCTTGCCTTGTTCCTGATCTTAATGGAAATGGTTTCAGCTTTTCCCCATTGAGGACGATGTTGGCTGTGGGTTTGTCATATATGGCCTTTATTATGTTGAGGGAAGTTCTCTCTATGACTACTTTCTGCAGGGTTTTTACCATAAATGGGTGTCGAATTTTGTCAAAAACTTTCTCTGCATCTATTGAGATGGTCATATGGTTTTTCTCTTTCCATGTGTTAATATGGTTTATCACATTGATTGATTTGCGTATATTGAAGAATCCTTGCATTCCTGGGATAAACCCCACTTGATCATAGTGTATGATCTATTTCATGTGCTGTAGGATTCTGTTTGGTAGTGCTTTGTTGAGGATTTTCGCATCTTTGTTCAACAGTAATACTGGCCTGTATTTTTCTTTCTTTGTGACATCTTTGTCTGGTTTTGGCACCAGGGTGATGGTGGCCTTGTAGAATGAGTTTCAGAGTGTTCCTCCCTCTGCTATATTTTGGAAGAGTTTGAGAAGGATAGGTTTTAGCTTTTCTCTAAATGTATGATAGAATTCTCCTGTGAAGCCATCTGGTCCTGGGCTTTTGTTTGTTTGAAGATTTTTAATCACAGTTTCAATTTCAGTACTTGTGTTTGGTTTGTTTATATTTTCTATTTCTTCCTGGTTCAGTCTTGGCACGTTGTGCATTTCTAAGAATTTGCTCATTTCTTCCATGTTGTCCATTTTATTGGCATAGAGTTGCTTGTAGTAATCTCTCATGATCCTTTGTATTTCTGTAGTGTCAGTTGTTACTTCTCCTTTTTCATTTCTAATTCTATTGATTTGAGTCTGCTCCCTTTTTCTCTTGATAAGTCTCGCTAATGGTTTATCAATTTGTTTATCTTCTCAAAGAACCAGCTTTTAGTTTTCTTGATCTTTCCTATCATTTCCTTCATTTCTTTGTCATTTATTTCGGATCTGATCTTTATGATTTCTTTCCTTATGCTAACTTTGGGGTTTTTTTGGTTTTTGTTTCTCTTGTTGCTTTAGGTGCAAGGTTAGGTTGTTTATTTGAGATGTTTCCTGTTTCTTAAGTTAGGATTGTATTGCTATATACTTCCCTCTTAGAACTGCTTTTGCTGCATCCCATTGGTTTTGGGTCAATGTGTCTCCACTGTCATTTGTTTCTAGGTAGTTTTTTAATTTCCTTTTTGATTTCTTCAATGATCACTTCGTTATTAAGTAGTGTATAGTTTAACCTCCATATGTTTGTATTTTTTACAGATCTTTTCCTATAATTGATATCTAGTCTCATAGTGTTGTGGTCGGAAAAGATACTTGACACAATTTCAATTTTTTTAATTTACCAAGGCTTAATTTGTGACCCAAGATATGATCTATCCTGGAGAATGCTCCATGAGCACTTGAGAAATATGTGTATTCTGTTGTTTTTGGATGGAGTGTCCTATAAATATCAATTAAGTCCATTTTGTTTAATTATCATTTAAAGCTTGTGTTTCCTTATTTATTTTCATTTTGGATGATCTGTCTATTGGTGAACGTGGGGTGTTAACATCCCCTACTATGATTGTGTTACTGTCGATTTCTGTTTTCTTGGCTGTTAGTATTTCCCTTATGTATTAGGTGCTCCTACATTGGGTGTATAAATATTTACAATTGTTATATCTTCTTCTTGGATCATTCCTTGATCATTATGTAGGGCCCTTCTTTGTCTCTTGTAATAGTCTTTATTTTAAAGTCTATTTTGTCTGATATGAGAATTGTTACTCCAGCTTTCTTTTGGTTTCCATTTGCATGGAATAGCTTTTTCCATCCCCTCAGTTTCAGTCTGTATGTGTCCCTAGGTCTGAAGTGGGTCTCTTGTAGACAGCATACATATGGGTCTTGTTTTTTATCCATTCAGCCAGTCTGTGTCTTTTGGTGGGAGCATTTAATCCATTTACATTTAAGGTAATTATCGATATGTATGTTCCTATTTCCATTTTCTTAATTGTTTTAGGTTTGCTATTGTAGGTCTTTTCCTTCTCTTGTGTTTCTTGCCTAGAGACGTTCCTTTACCATTTGTTGTAAAGTTGCTTTGGTGGTGCTGAACTCTCTCAGCTTTTGCTTGTCTGTAAAGGTTTTAATTTCTCCATCAAATCTGAATGAGATCCTTGCTGGGTATAGTAGTCTTGGTTGTAGGTTTTTCTCCTTCATCACTTTAAATATGTTCTGCCACTCCCTTCTGGCTTTCAGAGTTTCTGCTGAAAGATCAGCTGTTAACCTTATGTGGATTCCCTTGTGTCTTATGTGTTGCTTTCCCCTTGCTGCTTTTAATATGATTTCTTTGTGTTTAATTTTTGATAGTTTGATTAATAGGTATCTTGGTGTGTGTCTTCTTGGATTTATCCTGTATGGGACTCTCTGTGCTTCCTGGACTTGATTAACTCTTTCATTTCCCATATTAGGGAAGTTTGCAACTATAATCTCTTCAAGTATTTTCTCTGTCCCTTTATATTTCTCTTCTTCTGGGATGCCTATAATTCGAATGCTGGTGCATTTAATGTTTTCTCAGAGGTCTCTGAGACTTTCCTCAGTTCTTTTCATCTTTTTTCTTTATTCTGCTTTTCAGTAGTTATTTCCACTATTTGATCTTCCAGATCACTTATCCATTCTTTTGTCTCAGTTATTCTGCTCTTGGTCCCTTCTAGAGAATTTTTATTTTCATTTATTGTGTTGTTCATCATTGTTTGTTTGCTCTTTAGTTCTTCTAGGTTCTTGTTAAACGTTTCTTGTATTTTGTCTATTCTATTTGCAAGATTTTGGACCATCTTTACTATCATTATTCTGAATTCTTTTTCAGGTAGACTGTCTATTTCCTCTTCATTTATTAGGTCTGGTGGGTTTTTACCTTGCTCCTTCATCTGCTGTGTGTTTTTCTGTCTTCTCATTTTGCTTAACTTACTGTGTTTGGGTCTCCTTTTCACAGTCTGCAGATTCATAGATCCTGTTGTTTTTGGTGTCTGTCCCCAGGGGCTAAGGTTTGTTCAGTGGGTTGTATAGGCTTCCTGGTGGAGGGGACTAGTGCTTGTGTTCTGGTGGGTGAAGCTTGATCTTGTCTTTCTGGTGGGTGGGTCCTTGTCTGGTGGTGTGTTTTGGTGTATCTGTGGCCTTATTATGATTTTAGGCAGCCTCTCTGGTATTGGACGGGGCTGTGTTCCTGTCTTGCTAGTTGTTTGGCATAGGTTGTCCAGCACTGTAGCTTGCTGGCCGTTGAGTAAAGCTGGGTCTTGGCATTGAGATGGAGATCTCTGGGAGATTTTTGCCATTTGATATTACATGGAGCTAGGAAGTCTCTTGTGGAATAATGTCCTGAAGTTGGCTCTCCTACCTCAGAGATACAGCACTGACTCCTGGCTAGAGCACCAAGGGCCTTTCATCCACACGGTTCAGAATAAAAGGGAGAGAAAATTGAAAGAAAGAAGGAAAGTGGATAAATTAAAATAAAGTAAAATAAAGTTATTAAAATAAAAAATAATTATTAAAAAAATTTCTTAAAGAAAAAAAATGGACGCACAGAACTCTAGGACAAATGGTGAAAGCAAAGCTATACAGACAAAATCTCACACAGAAGCCTACACATACACACTCACAAAAAGAGGAAAAGGGGAACAAATAATATATCTTGCTCCCAAAGTCCACCTCCTCAAATTGGGATGATTCGTTGTCTATTCAGGTATTCCACAGATGCAGGGTACATCAAGTTGATTGTGGAGATTTAATCCACTGCTCCTGAGGCTGCTGGGTGTTGTTTCCCTTTCTCTTCTTTGTTCGCACAGCTCCCTGGGCTCAGCTTTGGATTTGGAACCACCTCTGCCTTTAGGTCACCTGAGGGCATCTGTTCTTTGCTCAGACAGGACACAGTTCAAGGAGCTGCTGATTCGGGGGCTGTGGCTCAATCAGGCGGGGGGTGGGGGCTAGGGAGAGCTACGGATGCGGGGCGAGCCTATGGCGGCAGAGGTGTGATGTTGCACCAGCCTAATGTGTGCTGTGTGTTCTCCTGGGGAAGTTGTTCCTGGATCACAGTACCCTAGCAGTGGCGGGCTCCACAGGCTCCCAGGAGGGGAGGTGTGGATAGTGACCTGTGCTCACACACAGGCTTCTTGGTGGCTGCAGCAGAAGCCTTAGCATCTCATGCCCGTCTCTGGGGTCCATGCTGATAGCCGTGGTTCTCCCCTGTCTCTGGAGCTCCTTTAAACAGCACTCTTAATCCCCTCTCCTCGCACACCAGGAAACAAAGAGGGAAGACAAAGTCTCTTGCCTCTTCGGGAGCTCCAGACCTTTTCCGGACTCCCTCCCGGCTAGCTGTGGTGCACTAGCCCCCTTCAGGCTGTGTTCATGCTGCCCACCCTATTCCTCTCCCTGTGATCTGACTGAAGCCCAAGTCTCAGCTGCCAGCCCCCGCCCATTCCGGCAGGTGAGCAGACAAGCCTCTTGGGCTGGTGAGTGCTGGTCAGCACTGATCCTGTGTGCAGGATTCTCTCCGTTTTGCCCTCCACACCCCTGTTGCTGTGCTGTCCTCCATGGCTCCAAAGCTTCCCCCCCAGCACCCACAGTCTCTGCCCATAAAGGGGCCTCTAGTGTGTGGAAACCTTTCCTCCTTCACAGTTCCCTCCCACTGGTGCAGGTCCCGTCCCTATTCTTTTGTTTCTGTTTTCTCTTTTTTCTTTTGCCTTACCCAGGTATGTGGGGAGTTTCTTGCCTTTTGGGAGGTCTGAGGTCTTCTGCCAGCATTCAGTGGGTGTTCTATAGGAGCAGTTCGACGTGTAGATATATTTCTGATGTATCTGTGGGGAGGAAGGTGATCTCTGCGTCTTACTCTTCTGCCATCTTCTCAAATATCTCCTAGAATGTTTTAAAACATCTTGTTTTTCTCAGACATGAGCAACACCCCTGACTATGGATGTTTTTGGTCACAATCACCTCCCTTCAAAACCTGTGAGTATACATTGCTTATCTTTTGGTATTTAGTGGTATAAGAAAATATCTGAATCTACCCTTTATTAATAGCTATTATTATTATTATTTGCTTTAAGTATTTCACTTTTGACTTTATATGATTTTCTTTTTATTTGGAAATTCAAAAAAAGTAAATTTTGTGTTCTAATATCTTTCTGTTCTTTAATATTTCTTCGTGCATGGTGATTTGCGTACTCTGACACAAGCATATCCTCTTCCTAAAAATTCTTATTTGTACAATTCTTTAACCATTGTTTCAACTCAGTTTAGGTGTGCCTTTCTGAGATTACTGTAAGTTACAAGAGATCCTGCCTCATTCTTTCATATATCTCATCTCTCCTCTAACTATATGGTTATCATTTGACAGAACTGTAAGTTGTTTAACATTATCTAGCTGCTCTTCTTTTTCTTAATTTTACAAATAAGATTTTCTTCCTATGCAATCTTTCATGATCTCAGATTATTCCTCCTTTATGATTGCTTACTCTTCTCAGTTAATCTACCCTCTTGAATAATTTTCTAAGCATATAAAATATTCTAAAATTTTGTTCTGCTTTCTATAGGAAATTGTCAGAATGACCATTTTCCAAATCTTCATAGGAGTTTTCCCTTAGATTGCGTCTTTTTATAGGCATCTTTTTCTCTATTTTTCTGAAAGGAGTGATTGTCTGTTTCAGCAAAGTCACACCATTATGACAACTAACTGTTTGCTGCACCCATATGGTCCAAGGGCTCATTCTATAACACTCACTCTAAGCTTACTGTGACCACAGGTTCCAAACAGAAGTTGTCTGCTCAATGGAGCAGATTCCTGAGAAATATGCATTCCACTCCTACTTTCTTAGCCAATGTAGACATTAGCTCATGGCAGAAGAGGCCTTTCTCTGTTGATTTAATTTTCTTCCTGTCATCCCTTGGATGATTATTACCTCCGGAAAGAAGCTCTTCTACAACGACATAACTGTCTGTTCACTGTAAGCAACATTTCAAAGGAAGTATAGTTTCCTAGCTAGTTTTCTACTAGTTGATTGGGATAACCCGATTGTCTTCTTTCTCCTTTCCAATTTAGGGGTGTCAATGAGGTTTTGATATAACTTCCTCTTCTTAAAAAGAAAACCACAAGCTCCAGATTGAGTCACTTACGTTATGCCATGCAACCAAAAAGGGACTTAATTCCTAACCTAACCAAACATTCAAATTCCCCCAGAAATGTAGTCTTAACAGGTCAATCAGGAATTTTCTGGTGAATACCAATGAGGTAACCTGTCACACAGGCTCTTTCCATTCCCCAAAGGAAGATGAGGTAATCCACCTAATAAGATCCATTTTTTTCTTCAAAAAGAAGGTACAGAGATTTTCCATATACAATCTGCCTCCTCAAATGCAGTGTCCCCCACTATCCATATCTCCCATGAGTGGCATATTTGTTATAAGTGATGAGCCTACACTGACACAGCATAACCATCCAAAATCCACATTTTACATTGGGATTCACTTTTGGTATTGTGTATTCTATGGGTTTGGACAAATAGATAATGACAAATCCTCTGTGCTCCACTTATTCATTCTCCCTGCCCCAACTCCAGGGAACAATTAATCTTTTTACTCTCTCCATAGATTTACCTTTTCCAGAATGTATGACTTCTTGTTTTGCCTTTAGAAACCTTTCTGTGTAGCCCTTTGGAGCTACTCTTTACTTGCTAAATGGGATGCTGCCTGATCTATGAATCATTCAGTAAAGCCAATTAAAACTTTAAAATATGCTCAATTGAATTTTGTTTCTTTAATAACCTAATTACGTCCTAAGTATACTACTCTTTAATAGTAGTGAAATAATTGAGGCAAGTGGAATTTTAACTGCACTTTGAAGGACTAGTAAAAACCTAGGGGTAAGACAGGAATAAAGACACAGACCTACTAGATAATGGACTTGAGGATATGGGGAGGGGGAAGGGTAAGCTGTGACAAAGTGAGAGGGTGGCATGGACATATATACACTACCAAACATAAAATAGATAGCTAGTGGGAAGCAGCCGCATAGAACAGGGAGATCAGCTCGGTGCTTTGTGACCACCTAGAGGTATGGGATATGGAGGGTGGGAGGGAGGGAGACACAAGAGGGAAGAGATATGGGAACCTATGTGTATGTATATGTATAACTGATTCACTTTGTTATAAACAGAAATTAACACACCATTGTAAAGCAATTATACTCCAATAAAGATGTTAAAAAAAAGATACATATAGGTTAGAATAGAAGAAAAATACCACTTGGTGAGAAGTGTAATTATAATAATGATTAATATAATAACAACTACTACAACTTTCTATTTCTCAAGCACTTTACTGGCATTATTTATTTAATCTTCTCAAACGTCCTTTGAGCTAACAGTAGCCCCAAATCACAGTGAAGAAACTGAGGCTTAGTATGGGTTTGAACTCAGACTGGCTAGTTTCTAATAAATAAGATATTTAACTGCTAAGCCTTACTCCACAGGACAAAAGAGTTGATAATGAATAGAGTGTGTGTGGGGGGGGGGGGGGAGATTCAGTGTAAAGATGAAAATCGTAAATATCCATGGGAGGATCTTTCAGAACATTATTTATTTATTTTGGGCTGTGTTGAGTCTTCGTTGCTGCGTGCAGGCTTTCTCTAATTGTGGTCAGCAGAGCCTACTATTCCTTGCAGTGTGCGGGCTCTTCATTGCAGTGGCTTCTCTTGTTGCAGAGCACAGCCTGTGGGCTTCAGTAGCTGTGGCACACAGGCACAGTAGTTGCGGCTCATGGGCTCTAGAGCACAGGCTCTGTAGTTGTGGTGCGTGGGCTTAGTTGCTCCGTGGCATGTGGGATCTTCCCGGACCAGGGATCAAACTCATGTGCCCTGCATTAGCAGGCAGATTTTCAACCACTGTCACAAAGAAAGTCCCTCAGGACATTATTACATCAATAGCATTTGGACTTAAGAAGACCTGAGTGTTATTAATATCCATAGAAGGCAGCCTGAGTAGGCAGTTTAAAAAAATTATTAATAGACAATTTGTCTTTATATCTCACCTCTCAAAAGATTTTCTTTGCCTTTCTTGTATAGGGCAACCCAGCAGAAACCTGAAAAACATTAAAAAGTTGACTTTAATGTTGTTTCCTCTGTAGTGACACTATGATGAAAAGGTATTCCAAATGACCCTCAGAGACAAAACAGCCTGGATTGGGGGAGGTGGAGAGAATGTGATGTGATTCAGAAAACCCTCCACACGTTTGAGCTGAGCTTTCTTGGCATTTGCAGGAGACCAAAGAGAATTGGGAAGGATTTATTTCTATGGCTCTTTCACTTCTAATCGTTTAGAATTAGTTAACATTTTATAATTGAATTCTTGAATGCTACATGGAGTGTTGAAGTATCCTTCTCTTGTCATTGAATTCTACTAATTCTACCTAGGTGGATTGGTGTTTCATGTGTCATCTCTGATTCCCTTAATAAGTGGCACAAGAAGTCAATATTTTTTCTGAGTCTGAAAACTTGTATGATCTTTCTTCACTTTCTCTCTCCCACTCCTACCTTTAATCTGACGGGTTTAGTTTCTCCCTAATTTATGCCACAGCTTCTCAATCAACCACAGAAACCTCAGTGTGTCCACTTGTGTGCTTATCTTGAAGAAGGATAAATCCCCATGATTTTAAACAAAGGTTTTGTTTTGCTTTGTTTTGTTTTTGTGAGAGATTTTCCTGAAACCATTTCTCATACATAAAGATAAAATACCTGTTGGAAGTTGCTACAGATATTAAATAATTAGTATTTATTGAAATAATAGTAGTGCTAAGTCTTTTTTTCTCTAGTCCCTTTCTATGTTCCCTTTTTGGATATTCCTATACAAGTTTCTCAAGTTTAGTATATATTTAACTTATCTATATAGGATACTAGGTTATGGTAACCAGATTGTAACTCCAGATAGCTTTTACTTGGCATCAACATTAAGACTGATAGGATTCTAATTTCCTTACAGAGCATCTTTATGACTATTTCTGGTTTTGACAACTCAGGTCAATTATTCTATCCCTGGATTGTTTGTTACTTCTTTTCTATGATCACCCTAATATATGTCAGTCTTACTTTGATCCCTTAATTCATGAAAAAAAGGCACTTTCTTCTTCCCCTTGGTTTCTTACTATGCTGCACTGACCTCCGGTTTCTTCCCATGCTAGATGACACTGTATCCATGACTCCTGAAAATTGTCTTCTTTGCCTTACATATTTCTTTCCATTTGATTTGACTTTTACCTGCAGTGCATGTCCCATTATGAAGGCTTACTCGTGTAAAGTTAGCTTCAAAAATCTCAGTTTTGCCGAAGGCCATGTGGCTTTGTGAGAAGGTGATATTTTCCTGACATCTTGCCCATATCCTATTATTCTTCTCTGGTGCTCAAGAGTAGACCATCTTCTCTTTCTATTCCAAATCTCATATCCTATTGAATTACTAACATTCAAATGCTTGCTTCCAGTCTCAAGTTTCATCCTGGCTTTCAGCTGTCATTACAACAGAGGTATCCACCCTGCTCTAGCCCTATGATTGATCATACTCTGGAAGACTTATCATGCTGCCTAATATTCAGGTTCTCTCTAGAGACCTATTTGGGTTCCTGACTTTATGGAACCCTATTTTCTCAAATCCTAACTGTACAGGTCAAGAATAGAAAAACAGTATAAATTTAAAACAACAAGAAACACTTTGAGTTAAGAGCAAGATAATGACTGTTCTCTTTAAACCTTCATTAATGTTCCTTACATTAAATAAACTTCTCTAATTAACCTAGTTTAATTATTTTCTTTTTTCCATGCCCTTGTAACACTTGTTTTTATCACTCAGTAGTACTTGTTATACATTTTTATATTGCCTTTATGTATACCTCAATCTTTTCTTCTACAGTAAAACCTTCTTGAGGGCATGGGCTCTATCTTGTACTTTGTCATTCTCTCAAGCTATTGGTGCCTCCTTTCCCTAGGCTGAAACTCAAACACTTTGAAAAAACTCAAGGGGGTTTTAGTTCTCTCCCACCTGGGTCTAGTTAATTATTTTCCTCTCTTCATATGGGTGGAACTCTAGCACTTCCAGAGAAAACGCATAACGATTCTGATGGACTTGCTTTTTTAATTAATATGTTCCAATATCATGTGGTCCTCAAAAATGTTATGCAAAATGTTGACTTATCCCTACCTCACAACCTTGACTTTCTAAGTAGTTCCAAGCCTTTCTCTTCCAGATTCCTCTGTCAATAAGCTTCTCACTTTCAGTCACTTGGACTTCAACTTCCTAGGAAATAGATGTAAGGTCTTTACATCTCCTTCACTATGTATTGCCAATCTATATTTTATCCATTTTTCCTGTCTGAATCAAGGAGGCTTCCTTACTATTTTTTTTTCCACAGAGAATCTCTCTACATTGACTGGGGCACGAACCCATGTCCACTGCATCGGCAGGTGGACTCTCAACCACTGTGCCACCAGGGAAGCCCCGGATCTTATTTTTTAAATCTTCTTTGTGACATTTTCTATTAAATACTTCATCTTTCTCTAATTTTTCCTCTTTCATGGATGTTATTCCTTTTGCTTGACCCACACTCTAACAAAACCATCTTCTCCATCCTACACTCCACTTAACCTATAGTTTGCTTACCTTCAACATCAAACAAACTGAATATTGTCATTTCACTTCATCCTCTTTCTTACTTCCAAACCTGTACATCAGACTTCTACTCTGACAGTTCAGCTGGAACTGTTCCAAACAAAGATCACCCAAAACCTGCTACCTTTCAAATCTCATGGCTTTCTTTTCAGCAACTCTTCTTTTTGTACCTGTGGGAAAATTGATTGGGAATGTGATTCTCTAGTCCTTCTACATTTTGAATCTCTTCTCTCCATGAGGCTTTATGAAATAGCTCAACCCCTTGGCTCTTGCTATCTTTTTGACTTTCTCTCTTTTATCAATTTTTACATTAATGCTAATGTTTTCTAGGGTTTCATCTTAGCGTTCTTCAATAATAACACTAATTGAGATTTTTGAGTTCTACTTTATGCCAGTACCATTTGTATGGCTTGAAGTTTATCTATAAAGGTAGCCAGCACAATAAACTAAAGAAGTGGTTAATTCTCTCATGGTTATTTGTTAAAGTAAATCCTGAAATTTAGGTAGATAACTTGCCCACAGAGCTAATAAATGGCAGAGGTAATATAGTGTATAAGCATGCTGATTCTCCAGCTTGTTCAAAAGTTTTTCACAGATAGTTTTTCCATATCAATGATGCTAAGTATTGTATTTATATTCCCCATTCTAAGATCCATATCTCTAACCCTAACCTTGTCTGTAATTTATGTTTGCCTTTTTACATAGGATAGAAATCAATATGTCTTACACATAGTATGGCCTCAGTAATAATTTCTTGAATAAATGTGTAACTTCTCCAAAGTTACATTTTAAAAATAACAATTTTAGAATTGGCATGTGATCCTTATTTATTTCTAGCTGGTGTCTATAGCTAATCAAGGCCTCTAGGACATATCATTATGATCTCTGAACTCTTCCTCACACAATTTCTGCCATGTCAGAAGTCATTTGATGGAGATAAGCACTGATTTAGATGTCATTATCTAAATATCAAGGTAGACACCAAATAAGTGCATGACATGAATACATTATTAAATTAATAAATATTTTTCTGTCTTCCATGTCTGCTTATCTAATTCATACCTAGCTTTTAAAAATCCAGTCAAAGATTATTCTTTCCATGGCTCTTTCGAAGAATGTGCAATTGCAAAATATCTTTTTAAAATTTTTTCTCTGAATTATTTTAGCTATGTGTCTATATCTCTTCCATGATGCAGCTCTTTGTATCTTACATCTGATTATTTCTACTTGTCTATATGATGCTTAAGAATAAGTCTCCCTTTCTTTCTTTTCTTTGGTATCCCTTGTTCCTGACCCTGTTTTTTTTATAGTAGGCACACAGTAAGGCTAATGATCCACATGTGGCTAGTCAAAAATTCCCCTTTAAATAGTTAATTTTAAAAAACCATGAATGAATTAAGGTTATTCATTCAAGCCAATATGCATCAATTAACTCTTAACACTATCGTCAGCTACATGAATAGTCTCTACGAATTTTATAGAAGAAAAACACATCACTGCTCCCTTTATAGCTTTAGAAAAGTAGTTGGAGAGACAGACTTTTACAAATGAAACTGGAGAACTCTGTGTAATCAGATGAGTGATTTTTTTCCAATTACATCATCACCATTTGTATGATGGAAGAAGATTCTTTCTCTACCTCTTAACTGTGTCCAGTGATTCTGAAATTTAACAGCTGGAAGTGAACAGTTTGACTGACAATAGTTAGTGAAAACTCAAGCTTTGGATGAGTACAAAGCACTGTGATTACCAAGAGTGGGCTTGTCAAAATCAAGTATAGTCCATAGAGAATAATCTCTCATCATAAAGACTATCTAGACAGGGGATGGAGGTGAATTAATGCAATTTGAGATTCAAGCTGTGAAACTGGAAGCTATTTGGGTGAGGTTTGGTGCTGAGATCATTATTGAATTTAATGGCTTTGTATTACTAACAGTAACAAAAAGACAAGAGTTAGGAACAATTTGTTCTACCATTCAGCTCTTGACTCTGGCAGTTTTCTTAAGTGAGCTTTGTTTGAACCAAAAATCCAGAAAGCACTTGTTGAGCTTTGAAATATTGGTAAGAAAATTTAATTATTTAAAAAATAAAATGTTATGAGTATGCAACTCTTTGTTTAAAATGACATCTGGCCACTGATGCAGCCCCCAGTAGTTTATTTAAAATATCTATGAATATACAGAAAGGTTAAAAACACAAAAATGAGTAAAAATGCTCTCTAAACCCTGAAAAATTATTTCCAGAATCTGGGAAATATTAACTTTTATTATAAGCCTGATAGATACAGATTATTAGAAACAATTAATGCTTCTCATTATGAAAATAATTGCCACCAAATTCAGGAGGAAGAAGCTTACATTCTGGTTTATGCCTGGCTCTCAGACTATCTGCTGGCTTAGGGACATAATCTGTGCAGACTGGAAAACTGAAGGAGTGCTCTCCCCTACCTCTATATAGCTGCTGCTTTTTAACATTACCTAAAACCTCACTTATGCCAAATAAAAATATCTTCAATGTTTAGTTATCTTAGCACTTCAAGAGCCCAGCTGATTAAGAAAACATGTGTTATTACTAGCCCATAGATACATTTGTTCACATGAGAAAATGTGTCCTCCATTTAAAACACTGTGCTTCCATGTTTTGAAAAGCTATAGTAATAATTTTATTAGGGCAGGATATTTTACTGTCATTTACCAGAAAATTTTCTTAATAATAAACAATACTTTACCAGAATGACCCCTAGATGTTTTTTTGTTGTTGTTGCTGTTTTTTGCAGTACGCGGGCCTCTCACTGTTGTGGTCTCTCCCGTTGCGGAACACAGGCTCCGGACGCACAGGCTCAGCGGCCATGGCTCACGGGCCTAGCCGTTCCGTGGCATATGGGATCTTCCCAGACTGGGGCACAAACCCATATCCCCTGCATCGGCAGGCGGACTCTCAACCACTGCACCACCAAGAAAGCCCGACCCTTAGATGTTTGTGAACCATGGTCTGCATAACTATTCTTGGCAGAAATGCCCAACATTTGCAACGCAACCCTCTTTAGTTTTAATCCATTAAAACATAGAAAGAGCCGAGGATCTTAATTTGTGAGTTGTTTGCGAGATTATTATGACAGAAATGAAGTTATCTATAATTGTCTACCCCACTCCTTATTTCTCTGATTTGGGTTGCTATGACATTATTAGTGAAATTCTAGTTCATCACATTTTTAATGTGATGTAGCAAATGATTTTCCTATGAAAGTGACATTTTTATAGATCAAAAACTGTTGAATATCATCAATTGCACATGCTTCAATCTAATACAATGGTCACATATTTTTTAAATGGTCATTTAAAATATTTTTAGATTAATTTTGTTTTCTTTAATTGCATTCTGATAATTGAATGAATGGTACATTTAAGACTGTACATGTGGGTGAACAAAGCTTTCAGGGAAGGTGGAGTGTATGTATTTTTTTCATATTTCTGCCACTACGTACAAATAAAAATCTTGGACATTATATATAAAACAAAGGTAAGATGACTTTGAAATGTGGAAAGAAGAAGGAAGAACAGAGAGTGACCCTAGGACACACAAGGATCAACATGGAGGCGAATTACCTGGGTTTACTTTTTCTTTCATTTTTTTTTTTTTTGCAGTAACATTCCTTTTTTAATAAAATAAAGTGGCAAATTATTACAAGTCTTCCCATGTAATTTTTAGTGTAGCAACTAAACTCATTTAAAAATACTAATCTTTAATGTGGAAATTATAATGGTAATCTGCAAAAATCATATAACTATATTCTGCTTAGATGAATACTTAATATTCTAAAAATGTCATGAAAAAACTAATGAATAATTAGCAATATACTATAATTTTATTAAGCATATTTAAATCTTTGACCTGTAAGTAAATCAGTATATAATTTAATCAAATGAAAACAAAAAAATAAGGGATAAAAGGACATATGGTTAAAATAAGCATTTAGACAATAAAGTTGAATAAATGGGTTATCACACTAAAATATGCAGACTATGTAACAGTGGTTATTGTAAAAACAACAAAAATTATAAAATTTTAAAAAAGGGTTTTCTTCTGGTGGCTGTTAATGTATTAGAACCACATTAGTCTCAGGACCTCCTTGTTGAATTAGTTTAACAAAAAAGAAGGGAAGGAAAAGAGAGAGGACTTTTTGGAGGCAGAATTGAGGTGACTTGGAAAGCACCAAAGGGGGAGACATTCAAGGTGGGGGAGGAGTAAGATGTGGAGATAACCTTCCTCCTCACAAATACATCAAAAATACATCTACAGGTGGAAAAACTCCTACAGAACACCTGCTGAATGCTGGCAGAAGACCTCAGACTGCCCCAAAGCCAAGAAAATTCCCACGTACCTGAGTAAGGCAAAAGAAAAAGGAAAAATAGAGACAAAATAATAGGGATGGGACCTGCATCTCTGGGAGGGAGCTGTGAAGGAGGAAAAGTTACCACATACTAGGAATTCCCTTCACTGGTGGAGATGAGAGGGACGTGGGGAGGAAGCTTCAGAGCCATGGAGGAGAGCACAGCAACAGGGGTGCAGATGGTAAAGCAGACAGATTGCCATACAGGGGATTGGTGCCAACAAGCACTCACCAGCCTGAGACACTTGTCTGCTCACCCACCGGAATGGGTGGGGGCATGGAACAGAGGCTTGGGCTTTGGAGTTCAGACCCCAGGGAGAGGACTGGGATTGGTTGCTTGAAGACAGCCTGAAGGGAGCTAGTGTGCCACAGCTAGCTAGGAGTCAGGGGGAAATTCTGGACCTGCTGAAGAGGTAACAGACCATTTTTTAAGGGTGTGCAAGGAGAAGGGATTCCTTCTCCATGTGCCCACAGAAAGCAGAGTACCACCAAAGTGAGCTCCAGTGTGGCATGAGTCATGGCTATCAGCTCAGACCCCAGAGACAGGCATGAAACATTAAGGCTGCTACCGCTGCCATGAACAATCCTGTGTGCAAGCACAGGTCACTACCCACACTCTCCCTGGAGGCCTGGGAAGCACATCACTGCCAGGGTCCCTAGATGCAGGGACAATTTTCCCAGGAGAACACATGGCACTCCTCAGGCTGTTGCAAATTCACACTGACCTCTGCCATCACAGGCTCATCCCACATTCCAATTATGACAAACAAACCCCTCCCTCTACTCAACCTGAGAGAGCAAGAGAGCCATAATCAGCTGTTGCTTTAACCCCCTCTGTCTGGATGGGGAACAGAGGCCTGAGAGTGACCTATATGCAGAGGCATCGTCAAATCCAAAGCTGAACCCCAGTAGCTGTGCAAACAAAGAAGAAGAAGGGAAATTTCTCCATGCAGTCTCAGGAGCAGCGGATTTAAATCCCCACAATCAACTTGATGAACACTGAATCTGTGAAGTACCTGAATAGACAAAAATATTCCAAAAATTAAGGCAGTGGACATTGGGAGCGATTGTAGACTTGGGGTTTGCTGTCTGCACTGATTTTTTTTCTGATTTTTATGTTTATCTTAGTTTACTTTTTAGTGCTTGTTATCACTGGTGGATTTGTTTATTGCTTTGGCTGTTCTCTTATTTTTCTATTATTTATTTATTTATTTTTTAATTTTTTTATTTTACTATACTTATTGATTTTTTCTTCCTTTTTTTTCTTCCTTTTCTACAGAGTGATGTGGCTGAGAGGGTTTTGGTGACCCAGCCAGATGTCAAGCCTGAACCTCCGAGGTAGGAGAGCCAAGTGCAGGACATTGGACAACCAGAGATCTCCCAGCAACATGTAATAACAACCAGCAAGAGCTCTCCCAGAGATCTTTGTTAACACTAATACTGAGCTCCACTCAACAGCCAGCAAGCTCCAGTGCTGGACGTCGCATGCCAAACAACTAGAAAGACAGGATCACAAACCCACCCATTAGCAGAGAGGCTAACTAAAAATATAATAAGTTCACAGACACACCAAAACACACCACTGGATGTGGCCCTGCCCACCAGAGAGACAAGATCCAGTTCCACACACCAGAACACAGGCACAAGTCCCATCCACCAGGAAACCTATACAAGCCACTGAAATAACCTCATCCACTGGGGACAGACACCAAATAAAATGGAAACTATGAACCTTCAGCCTGTGAAAAGGAGACCCCAAACAAAGTAAGTTAAACAAAATGAGAAGACAGAGAAATATACAGCAAATGAAGGAGCAAGGTAAAAACCCACCAGACCAAACAAATGAAGAGGAAATAGGCAGTCTACCTGAAAAAGAATTCAGAATAATGATAGTAAAGATGACTCAAAATCTTGCAAATAGAATGAAGAAAATACAAGAAACGTTCAACAAGGAACTAGAAGAACTAAAGAGCAAACAAACAATGATGAAAAACACAATAAATAAAATTTAAAATTCTATAGAAGAAATTGATAGCAGACTGAGGCAGAAGAATGGATAAGTGACCTGGAAGATAAAGTAGTGGAAATAAATATCACAGAGCAGAATAAAGAATAAATAACAAAAAGAAATGAGAACAGTCTCAGAGACCTCTGGGACAAAATTAAATACACCAACTTTCGAATTATAGGGGTCCCAGAGAAGAAGAGAAAGAGAAAGGGCTTGAGGAAATAGATGAAGTGATTATAGTTGAAAACTTAACTAATATGGGAAAGGAAATAATCAGTCAAGTCCAGGAAGTTCAGAGAATCCCACACAGGATAAATCCAAAGAGAAGCCTGCCAAGACACATATTAATGAAACTTTCAAAAATTAAATACAAAAAAAAATATTAAAAGCAGCAAAGGAAAATCAACAAACAGCATACAAGGGAATCCCCATAAGGTTAACAGCTGATCTTTCAGCAGATACACTGTAACCCAGAATGGAGGGGCAGGACATATTTAAAGTGATGGAAGGGAAAAACCTACAGCCAAGATTACTCTACCCAGCAAGAAGCTCATTCAGATTTGAAGGAGAAATTAAAACATTTACCAACAAGCGAAAGGTAAGAGAACTCAGCACCACAAAACCAGCTTTACAACAAATGCTGAAGGAACTTCTTTAGGCAGAAAACACAGGAGATGGAAAAGACTTACAAAAACAAAACCAAAACAATTAATAAAATGGTAATAGGAACATACATATCGATAATTACCTTAAATTTAAATGGATTATATGCTCCAACCAAAAGACATAGACTGGCTGAATGGATACAAAAACAAGGCCTATATATATGCTGCCAACAAGAGACCTACTTCAGACCTACGAACACACACAGACTGAAAGTCGAGTGATGGAAAAAGATAGTTTATGGAAATGGAAATAAAAGGAAAGCTGGAGTAGAAATAGTTATATCAGACAAAATAGACTTTAAAATAAAGACTATTACAAGAGACAAAGAAGGACACTACATAATGATCAAGGGATCAATTCAAGAAGAAAATGTAACAGTTGTAAGTATATATGCACCCGATATAGTAACACTTGAATACATAAGGCAAATGCTAACAGCCATAAAAGGGGAAATCAACAGTAACACAATAATAGTAGGGGACTTGAACACCCCACTTTCACCAGTGGACAGATCATCCAAAATAAAATAAATAAGAAAACACAAGCTTTAAATGACACATTGGACCAGTTGGACTTAACTGATATTTATAGGACCTTCCATCCCAAAGCAACAGAATACACTTTCTTCTCAAGTGCTCATGGAACATTCTCCAGGATAGATCATATCTTGGGTCACAAAATAAGCCTTGGTTAATTTAAGAAAAATGAAATTGTATCAGGTATCTTTTCTGACCACAATGATATGACACTAGATATAAATTACAGGAAAAAAATTGTAAAAAATACAAACACATGGAGGCTAAACAATACACTACTAAATAACCAAGAGATCACTGAAGAAATAAAAGAGGTAATCAAAAAATGCCTAGAAACAAATGGCAATGAAAACATGACAACCAAAAACCAAAGTGATGCAGCAAAAACAATTCTAAGAGGTAAGTTTATAGTAATACAACTCTACCTCAAGAAACAAGAACCATCTCAAATAAACAACTTAACCTAATGCCTAAAACAATTAGAGAAAGAAGAAGAAAAAACAACCACAAATGAGCAGCAGGAAAGAAATCATAAAAATCAGATCAGAAATAAATGAAAAAGAAATGAAGGAAATAATAGCAAAGATCAATAAAACTAAAATCTGGCTCTTTGAGGAGATAAAGAAAATTGATAAACCATTAGCCAGATTCATCAAGAAAAAAGGGAGAAGACTCAATTCAACAGAATTAGAAATGAAAAAGGATAAGTAACAACTAACACTATAGAAATACAAAGGGTCATGAGACTACTACAAGCAACTATATGCCAATAAAATGGACAACTGAGAAGAAATGGACTAATTCTTACAAAAGTACAACCTACCAAGACTGAACTAGGCAGAAATAGAATATATGAACAGACCAGTCACAAGCCCTGATATTGAACCTGTGATTTAAAATCTTCCAACAAACAAAAACCCAGGACCAGATGGCTTGACAGGTGAATTCTATCAAACATTTCGAAAAGAGTTAACACCTACCCTTCTCAAATTTTTTCCAAAATATAGCAGAGGTAGAAACACTCCCAAACTCATTCTATGAGCCCATAATCTCCCTGATACCAAGAGCAGACAAAAATATCAAAAAAGAACAACAAAAAAAAAAAAATGCAGGCCAATATCACTCCTGAAGCTAGATGCAAAAATCCTCAACTAGCAAAGAGAATCCAAGAGCACATTAAAAGGATCATACAACATGATCAAGTTGGATTTATCCCAGGAATGCAAGGATTCCTCAATATACACAAATCAATCAATGTGATATAGCATATTAACAAATAGAGGATAAAAACCATATGACCAACTCAATACATGCAGAAAAAGCTTTTGACAACATTCAACACCCATTTATGATAAAAACCCTGCAGAAAGTGGGCATAGAGGGAACCTACCTCAACTTAATAAAGGCCATATATGACAAACCCACAGCCAACATCATTCTTCAAAGGTGAAAAAGTGAAACCATTTCCTCTAAGATCAGGCACAAGACAAGGTTGCCCACTCTCAATGCTATTATTCAACGTAGTTTTGGAAGTTTTAGCCACGGCAATCAGAGAAGGGAAAGTAATAAAAGGAATCCAAATTGGAAAAGAAGTAAAACTGTCACTGTTTTCAGATGACATGATAGTATACATAGAGAATCCTAAAGATGCTGCCTGAAAACTACTGGAGCTCATCAGTCAATTGGGTAAAGTGGCAGGATACAAAATTGATGAACAGAAATCTCTTGCATTCCTACACCTCTATGATGAAATATCTGAAAGAGGAATTAAGGAAACACTCCCATTTACCATTGCAAAAAAGAATAAAATACCAAGGAATAAACCTAACTAAGGAGGCAAAAGACCTGTATGCAGTCAACTATATAACATGGATGAAAGAAATCAAAAAGATGATACAAACAGATGGAGGGATATACTATGTTCTTGGATTAGAGGAATCAACATTGTGAAAATGTTTATACTACCCAAAGCAGTCTACATATTCAAGGCAATCCCTATCAAATTACCAATGGCATTTTTCAGAGAACTAGAACAAAATATTTTACAACTTGCATAGAAACACAAAAGATTGTGAATAGCCTAAGCAATTTTGAGAAGAAAAATGGAGCTGGAGGAATCAGGCTCCCTGACTTCAGACTATGCTACAAAGCTACAGTAATCAAGACAGTATAGTTCTGGCACAAAAACAGAAATATAGGTCAATGGAGCAGGAGAGAAAGCCCAGAGATAAACACACACACATATGATCACCTTATCTTTGATAAAATAGGCAAGAATATACAGTGGAGAAAAGACAGCCTTGTCAGTAAGTGGTGCTGGGAAAACTGGTCAGGTACATGTAAAAGAATGAAATTAGAACCCTTACTAACACCATACACAAAAATAAACTCAAAATGGAATAAGGACCTAAATGTAAGGCCAGAAACTATCAAACTCTTAGAGGAAACCATAGGCAGAACACTCTACAATATAAATCACAGCAAGATCCTTTTTGACCCACCCCCTAGCAAAATGGAAATAAAAACAAAAATAAACAAATGGGACCTAATGAAACTTAAAAGCTTTTGCACAGCAAAGGAAACCATAAACAAGACCAAAAGACAACCCTCAGAATGGGAGAAAATATTTGCAACTGAAGCAACTGACAAAGGATTAATCTCCAAAATTTACAAGCAGCAGCTCATGCAGCTCAATAACAAAAAAACAAATAACCTAATCCAAAAATGACCTAAATGGACATTTCTGCAAAGAAGATGTACAGATTGCCAACAAACACATGAAAGGATCCTCAACATCACTTATCATTAGAGAAATGCAAACCAAAACTAAATGAGGTATCACATCACACTGGTCAGAATGGCCACCATCAAAAAATCTACACACAATAAATGCTGCAGAGGGTGTGGAGAAAAGGGAATCTTCCTGCACTGTTGGTGGTAATGTAAATTGATACAGCCACTATGGAGAACAGTATGGAGCTTCCTCAAAAAACTAAAAATAGAACTATCATATGATGCAGCAATCCCATTACTGGGCATGTTCCCTGAGAAAACCATAATTTAAAAAGGTACATGTTCCACAATGTTCATTGCAGCACTATTTACAATAGACAGGACATGTAAGCAATCTAAGTGTCCATTGACAGATGAATGGATAAAGAAGATGTGGCACATCTATACAGTGGTATATTACTCAGCCATATAAAAAACAAAATTGAGTTATTTTTTGTTAATTGGATGGACTTAGAGTCTGTCATACAGAGTGAAATAAATCAGAAAGAGAAAAACAAATACCCTATGTTAACACATATACATGGACTCTAAAAAAAAATGGTTTTGATGAACCTAGGGGCAGGGCAGGAATAAAGACACAGACATAGAGAATGGACTTTTGAGGACACAGGGTGGGGAACGGTAAGTCTGGGACGAAGTGAGAAAGTAGCATTGACATATATACGTTGCCAAATGTAAAATAGATAGCTAGTGGGAAGCAGCTGCATAGCACAGGGAGATCAGCTCGGTGCTTTGTGACCACCTAGAGGGGTGTTATAGGGAAGGTGGGAGGGAGGTGATATGGGGATATATGTATATATATAGCTGATTCAGTTTGTTATACAGCAGAAACTAACACAAGATTGTAAAGCAATTACTCCAACAAATATGTTAAAAATAATAATAATAAATATAAATAAATTTAAAAGAAGGGTTTATGGAAAAAATCATAAATACAGGCACATACATATATGTGTGTTTACACACATAGATAAAAATCTGAATTCAGTAGAACTTATTCATGTAATTATAATAAATTTTAAATTACAAAATAAATGCAAACATTGTATCAGAATTTATTTAAAATGAAGTAATATTCAATTCTAAATTTTTAAAACATAATTTCTAACTATTTTGTTCAATCTCCAAAAAACATTATCCAAAAGACAGGAAAACACTGGCAAAGAACACATCAAATTAAAATTAAATAATTAATTTTATACACAAACTTTCTGGATATATATGGTGTTTTTGAAATACAGTACTTCCACAGAAAAATAGATCTTTATGTACTGGGGCATATATGACTCTCTGTTTTCAATTTCTTGTTACAATCCATGGAAAAACTACCATGTTAATACATGGTACCTACCAGCAGTGTAGGAGCATTCCAGTTGATTCATATCCTCACCAATGAGGAGATATATATGGTATTAACTCATCATTATTTTTATTTGCATCTGCTTAATGACTACCATAACAAATTTTAATGTCCCTACTGGTCATTTATATGTACTTATTCCTTTAGAAATTGTTCATTTTTGTTGTTGTTGTTGGCCTACATTTTAGGGGGCATGTTGTCTTTTTTTTTTTTCTTTCCAGTTGTATTGACATATAATTGACATACAGCACTGTGTACGTTCAAGTTGTACAGCACAATGATTTGTCTCACATGCATCATGAAATGATTGCTACAATTATTTTAGTGAACTTTCATAATCTCATATAGATACAAAATAAAAGAAAAAGAAAAAAAATGTTTTCCTTGTGATGAGAATTCCAAGGATCCATGCTTAACAACTTTCACATATAATAATAAGCAGAGTTAATTATATTTATCATGTTGTACATTACATCCCTAGAATCTGTTTATTTTATCACTGGAACTTTTTACCTTTAGACTACCTTCATCCAATTCCCCCTTCCCCCAACCCCTGCTCTGGTAACCACAAATCTGATCTCTTTTACTATTAGTTAGTTAGTTTTAAAGTATAATTGGTCTACAACTTTATGTGAGTTTCTGGTACACAACACATTGATTCAATATTTCATAGATTCCAAAGTGATCACCATGATAAGTCTAGTTACCATCTGTTACCATGTAAAGATATTACATAATTGTTAACAATATTTTCCACATTGTACCTTTCATACCTCTGACTCATTTATTTTGGAACTGGAAGTTTTTTACCACTTACTTGCCTTCACTTATCTCTCTCATTTTCCCACCCTCATCCCTTCTGGTCACCATCTGCTTCTTCTCTATGTTTATGACTCTGTTTCTGTATTGTTATGCTTGTTTATTTGTTTGTTTTTTAAGATTCCATATGTAAGTGAAATGATAAGTTATTGGTCTTTCTCTGATTTATTTCACTTAGCATAATACCTTCTAAGTTCATCCATGTTGTCACAAAAGGCAAGATTTTATTTTTTGAATGGCCGAGTAATATTCCATTATATATATGGACTAGTATACACACACACACACACACTACATCTTCACTTCATTATCTATTCATCAACTGATGGGCACAACTTAGGTTGCTTCCATATCTTGGCTATTGTACATAATGCAGCAGCGAACACAGGGGTGCTTATATCTTTTACAATTAATGTTTATTTGGTTTTATTTTTGTTTTTTTACATCTTTATTGGAGTATAATTGTTTTACAATGATGTGTTAGTTTCTGCTTTATAACAGAGTGAATCAGTTATACATATACGTATGTTCCCATATCTCCTCCCTCTTGCATCTCCCTCCCTCCCACCCTCCCTATCCCACCCATCCAGGTGGTCACAAAGCACCGAGCTGATCTCCCTGTGCTATGTGGCTGCTTCCCACTAGTTATCTATTTTACGTTTGGTAGTGTATATATGTCCATGCCACTCTCTCACTTTGTCACAGCCTACCCTTCTCCCGCCCCATATCCTCAAGTCCATTCTCTAGTAGGTCTGTGTCTTTATTCCCGTCTTACCCCTAGGTTCAATTAGTGTTGTCATTTTCTTCAGAAAAATATCCAAAAGTGGAATTACTAGATCATATGGTAGTTCTATTTTTAATTATTTGAGAAAACTTCATCTTGTTTTTCATAATGGCGGCAACAATTTACATGTCCACCAACAAGTGCACAATGTTTCTCTTTTCTCCACATCCTTGCCAACATTTGTTATTTGTCGCCTTTTTGGCAATAGCCATTCGGACAGGTGTGAGGTAATATCTCACTGTGGTTTTAATTTACATTTCTTTGATGACTAGAGATGTTGAGCATCTTTTCATGTGCCTGTTGGCCATCTATATGTCTTCTCTAAAAAAATGTTTATTAAAGTCTTCTACTCATTTTTAATTGGGTTGTGGGATTTTTTAATGTTGAGTTGCATGAATTCTTTGTGTATTTTGCATATTAACCCCTTAGTTGATATATCATTTGTAAATATCTTTCTCATTCAGTAGGCAGCCTTTTCCTTTTTGTTGATAGTTTCCTTTGCTGTGTAAAAGCTTTTTGGTTTGATTTGATCCCACTTGCTTATTTTTGTTTTTGTTTTCCTTTCCCATGGAGATGTTAAAAAATATTGCTAAGGCTGAGATCAAAAAGTGTAATGCTTATGTTTTCTTTTAGGACTCCTTCTGGACTCTCTCTTCTGTTATATTGGTCTATGTGTCTGCATTTGTGCCAGTGCATACTGTTTTGATTATTGCAGTTTTGTAGTAAAGTTTGAAATCAGGGAGCATGATGCCTTTGTTCTTCTTTCTCAAGATTGTTTGGTCTATTTTGGGTCTTTAGTGTTTCCATAAGAATTTTAGAATTATTTGTTCTAGTTCTGTGAAAAAAAATGCCATTGGTAATTGGATAGGGATTACACTGAATCTGTAGATGACCTTGGGTAGTACAGACATTTTAACAATACTTATTCTTTCAATCAATGAGCATAGTATACTTTTCCATTTGTTTGTGTTGTCTTCAATTTCGTTCATCAGTGTCTTAGAGTTTTCCAAGTATAGGTCTTTAACTTCCTTAAGTAGGTTCATTCCTAGGTATCTTATTTTTGATGCAATTGTAAATGAGATTGCTTTCTTAATTTCTCTTTCTGATAGTTCATTGTTAGCATATAGAAACACAGCAGGTTTCTGTATATTAATTTTACCTGCAACTCTACTAAATTCATCAGTGAGCTCTAGTAGTTTTTCATGTCATAGAAGATTTTCATGTATATAAAGGATTTTCTATATACTTTATCATGTCATCTGCAAATAGCAACAGTTTTGCTTCTTCTTTTCTAATTTGGATTCCTTTTATTTCTTTTCCTTTTCTGATTACTGTGACTCAGACTTCCAATTCTATGCTGAAAAAAATTGGTGAGCATGGGCATCCTTGTGTTGTTTCTGATCTTAGAGGAAATGCTTTCAGCTTTTCAGTGTTGAACATAATATTGGCTGTAGATTTGTCATATCTGGCCTTTTATTTGTTGCTGGGGTATACCCATTTTTTGAGAGTTTTTATTATAAATGGATGTAGAATTTTATCAAAAGCTTTTGTTGTATATATTAATATGATATGATCCTTTTAATGTATGGTTGAATTTGATTTGCTAAAAATTTGTTGAAGAGTTTTGAACCTATGTTTATCAGTGATACTAGCCTGTGATTTGTGTGTGTGTGTGCGTGTGTGTGTGTGTGTGTAGTGTCTTTGTCTGGTTTTGAAATCAGGGTGATGCTGGCCTTGTAGAATGAGTTTTAAAGTGTTCCTTACTTTTCAGTATTTGGAATAGTTTGAGAAAGATAAATGATCACTGTTTAAATATTTGGTAAAATTCACCTTGGCAGCCATCTAGGACTGGACTTTTGTTTGTTGGGAGTATTTTGTTTTTTGTTTTATTACTGATTCAATTTCTTTACTTGTAATTGGTCTGTTTATATCTTCTATTTCTTCCTGATTCAGCCTTGAGAGATTGTACATTCTTAGAAATTTGTCCATCTTCTAGGTTGTCCATTTTCTTGTATTAAAATTATTCATAGTAATTTCTTATGATCCTTTGTATTTCTGTGGTGTTCATTGTAACAACTTATGTTTAATTTCTGATTTTATCTGGGTCTTCTTTTTTCTTGATGAGTCTGTCTAAAGATTTATCAATTTTGTTTATCTTTCAAAGGACCAGCTCTTAGTTTTATTGATTGTTTATATTTTTTAGACCCTATTTCATTTATGTCTGCACTGATATTTATTATTTCTTTCCTTCTACTAATTTTGGGTTCAGATTTTTTTTCTTTTTCTAGTTCCTTTACACCTAAGGTTAGATTGTTTATTTGAGATTTTTCTTGTTTCCTGAGGTAAACATGTATTACTATAAACTTCCCTCTTAGAACTGTTTTTGGTGTGTCCCACAGATTTTGGATCATTTTGTTTCCATTTTCATTTGTATTCAGGTATTTTAAAATTTCCTCTTTGATTTCTTCAGTGACACATTGGTTGTTAAATTGCATATTGTTCAGCCTCCCATATTTGTGTATTTTGCATTTTTCTTTTCCTTTTACTTGATTTCTAGTCTCATAGTGTTGTGTTTGGAAAAGATGCTTAATTTCAAATATATTGAAATTTGTGTTTTGACCTAGCATATGATCAGAGCTGAAGAATATTTCACATGTACTTGAAAAGTATGTGTATTCTATTGCTTTGGGATGGAATGTTCTGTACATATCTGTTAAATCCAACTATTAAAATATGTTGTTTAAGGGCTGTGTTTCTTTATGGATTTTCCCTTTTGTTTAAATATTCCAGAATTGAAACTGAATAAGGCAGCAAGTTGGAAACACCAAAGTATAAAGATTTTAAAAACTTAAAACTCCAACAAACGGCTTCTCACTCTAGGCTAAGAGACAGGAAAGAGGCAACAATTTAGACAACAATTATTCTATTCCAGTCAAACACCACAGAAAAAACTGTGGTCCTTACCCCACCCACTCTGGAAAAGGCCAAGTGAGGGGACACTCACAAGGCTGTAAGAAGGTACCCTAATCCATGTCTTACTGGATTGTGGCAGAGTAGGTCAATGGCTGGATAGGGAAGCCAGGACTTTGTTACCCGTTTAGAGGTGATGAGCTCCCTGTCCTTCCCCTGTGGTGCCAGTGAAGACCAGGGAGAGAAAAGTAACAGGCAGTACTCTTCTCCATTCCAGGGAAGAATCAGTGGAGGCTTACTGTTGCACCTGTCCTGCTGTAACTAAGAGGCCCTCCCTGCTTACACTCATCTGGTAGTAGTGAAACAACACTTCTCTATCTCTTCACACTTTTGCAGTTTCAGAGCTAGCTGGCTAAAACCGAACTTTAAATAAGATTCAGAATCTCATAATATAATACTCATATATACAGGTTTCAATTAAAAATTACTCTTTATACTGAGAATCAGGAAAATCTCAACCCGATTTAAAAAAAAAAATTAAACTCTTAGATGACACTAATATTAGAATTACCTGACAAAGACTTTAGGAAACCCATGCACTTGTAACAAATTAAAATAATTGTCTCATCAAACAAATAGAAGACATAAAGAAGAACCCAATGGAAATTTTAGAACATGAAAGTACAATAACTAAAATATAGAAAACTCACTATATAGACTCAATAGTAGAGTGGATGTGATAGAGGAAAGAGTCAATGTACTTGAAGACAGAACAACAGAAATCACCCAATCTGAACAACAAAGAGAAAAATTTACTAATGAATAGAGACTTGTAAGACCATAGCAGAATTCTACCATTCATGTGCTCAGAGTCTCAGAAGGGGAGGGAAAGGGAGCCGGGCTTAAAAATTACATGAAGGGGGGCTTCCCTGGTGGTGCAGTGGTTGAGAATCTGCCTGCCAATGCAGGGGACATGGGTTCGAGCCCTGGTCTGGGAACATCCCACATGGCGTGGAGCAACTGGGCCCGTGAGCCACAACTACTGAGTCTGTGCTTCTGGAGCCTGTGCTCCACAATAAGAGGCCGAGATAGTGAGAGGCCCGCACACCACAATGAAGAGAGGCCCCCGCTCGCCACAACTAGAGAAAGCCCTCACACAGAAACGAAGACCCAACACAGCCAAAAATAAATTAATTAATTAATTAAAAAAATAATTACATGAAGGAATAACAATAGAAAACTTCCTAAATTTAGCAAAAGATATATATCCATAAATTAAATTTCCTGAGTGATCTCCAACAAGATAAGCTCAAAGAAACTCATGCCAAGACACATCATAGACAAGCTTCTGAAAGACTAAAACTTTCACTAAAGACAAGAAAAATCTAGAAAGCAAAGAGAAATGATGCCTTACTTACAAGGAAAAAACAATTTGAATGATAATGGATTTCTCATCAGAAACTGTAGAGGACAGAAAAAAGTGGCACAATTTTAAAACAAACCCCAAACCTGTCAAATCTGAACTCCAAATCCAGTGAAAATATCCCTTGGAAACAAAGCAGAAATAAAGACATTCTCCATAAAGGAAAAGAGAATTTGTCATTAGCAGATCTATCATAAATAAATGACTAAAGGTAATTCTCTAACTAGAAAGGGAGGGGAAAAAGGTGTCAGAAGAAATCTTGAAACATTAGGTAGAAAAAAGTAAAACAGAAAGAATAAAAATATAGGTAAATAAAATATATTATCCTTTTCATCTTTGCTGCTATCATTACTACAGGCGAATGGGACTATTTAGCAGTGTCTTGTTTGAGGACCAGTAGCTTGGAAAGACTGGAACTTTGCTGTTGTTGCTGCCACTGCCACTGCTGCCAGATCAGACTGCTCACTAGGCCAGGTGTGGAGCAAGGACTGATATGATGTTGCCAGTGGTTAAAATGCTTGCTGGGGCTTCAGTTGTAGAACAAGAAATTAGCCTCTACTCTAGGTCTCCATTGAACGTCCCCTTTTCTAGTTCTCTGGCTAGAGAAAGCAGACCTTCCTTGGACTTTTTGTTTTGCTTTGTTTTGTTTTGTTTAAACCTGTTGTCAGTCCTGGGTTGCAAGCCTCCTCAGTACTTAGTCAGGGAGTAGATAGGAAATAAAAGAAAATTCAGGGAATTTATCACGTTGTTGTTTCTCAAGTCGTCAGGTCTTTGGCCAGTCTTCCCTCTTCTTTCTAGTTTTCAGTCATTTTATCACTGTCTATTGATAATCCCTAGGGTATTTAGTTATATTTAAAGTGGAAAAGCACAGCTTTACTTTCAAGAGTATACTCCGTCATCATCTAGAAATCAGTGGTTTTGAACTATACTCCAACTATCTCACTATCAAGTATTCCACTGGCTATAATCATCTGATTTAACTGTTGACTGTTTAAGCTGCCCTTGCTTAGTCTCAAGTGTGAACAACATTATTTAATTCAGTTATTCAGATAAGGCCTTATGGAAGAAGTTGTGTCTTTGCATAAATACAGTTGCTTTAATGTAACCTGATATAGAGTAGATATTCCAGTCTAAAGGAATGAACCTAAAATATGGAACTATTTCACTGGGAAGCATTGAGTTAGTTTAAGCAAAGGAAAAACTGAAAACTTGGTAGTACAGAAAAAAAAAATTAAAGAAGTGGATTTGAATCTTGATCTTGTTCCTAAATTCTCATTTTGGAGACTTCCTAGATTCCAGAATTTGTCTTCTCCTTCCTTCTCCCTCCTTCCCCCTCCCCCAAGGCAGTTGCACCCTTTGGTCTGCTGCTCTTTCCAATTAATTCTTCTCACATAAGTAGTAAACTGAAAGATGAAAGTCTCTTAAGAAGGCCAAGGTTGTAAAGCACCCTCGTGAGTTAAAGAATCCCCATAAGTTTTCTGTATGCCATTGTTTAATAATAATAAATTACTAATCAATATTGTCTACAATATTAATAGCTATAATCATAATTTATTTTATACTTCAAATGAATATGACAACATCTCATTATAACAGAGCATTGTCATTTCTGCAACAATATTATTTCACCATGGACTTCATTATTGATGATAATAATGAAGATTGTCTGTCAAAAGTCATAACTATTAGTTATGTTACATTTAGAATAAAGCATAAAAATTATTTTATCCTTTGTCAAAAAAAGGAAAACTGAGCCATATAGAAACAACTTTTATAAGATGTATAATTTTATACATCAAATGATTTATATAAAATTCATTTGTTCATGAATGACTATAAGATTAATTTTTAACCATATCCCCTGCCCAGTGTCATTTTACTGTATATTTAGTCATGGTGTTTTATTAATCACTAACTATAACTTCATGAAGTAGGGAGAGTAAAGCCCCATGACTTCACAGTAAGGAAAACTGAATAATAGGGCAAATGACAACTCCTATTTTATTAAGTAGATTAATTTTTCTTTTAGAGGAGAGACATTTTTCCTAAGTTCAGGAGAACACAAAAAGCATGAGATAAAGGTTTCAAATAATAGAATATTTCTTTTTACTTCATTCTTTTCAATTACTTATGGTCACTTATGACCCCAACATCCAGTGAAAACCACTATTTACATTTTCACACATAGCCTTCAAATAGCTATTCCTCATTTATAGAAGACCAGATAAATAGATGCCAATTTAGGGTATTAAAAATAAGACAAATTGGATTTCCCTGGTGGTCCAGTGATAAAGAATCCACCTTCCAATGCAGGGGACACGTGTTCAATCCCTGGTTGGGGAACTAAGATCCCACATGACATGGGGCAACTAAGCCTGCGTGCCACAACCATTGAGCTTGTGCACCTCAATAAGAGAGCCTGTGCTCCATAACTACAGAAAACATGTGCCCTGGAGCCCATGTGCCACAACTAGAGAGAGAAAACCTGCATGTCACCACTAGAGAGAAACCTGCTCACCGCAACTAGAGAGAAACCCAAGTAGACCATGCATTGTAATAAAAAAAATCCCACATGCCTCAACAAAGATCCCATGGGCCGCAACTAGGATCTGACACAACCAAAAAAATATGGAAAATAAATAAATATTAAAAATTAAATAAAATAATAAAAAATAGGACAAATGATCATTATTATTAGATTACCTTTTTCTTTGACTATATATTCTAAACATTAATTATACCTATTAAGGGATGCAGGCATGAAACAAGATCTTAGACATTAATAACTTTATAACCAACTTTGAAGAATAAGACCAACACAGATGCAAGAATATAATATTCATGATAGCAAGGACTCATTCACTACTACAGCTCTGCACTGCACATTGTGAATGACTCAGAGTAGGAATTCAAGAGATGCAATTGAATAGATGAATGAATAAAAGAGTAACTTAAATGTAGTAAAACACAAACAACTGAAGAGGATGAAGTGGTTTGGATTTGTTTTTGATAATCAGAGAATCCTCACGGAGGAGGTGATTTATTTTGGGAATTGAAAGGCAGATGAATTTAGATAGAAGAAAGGAAAGGCATAGTTCTTCAGAAAGGCAATAAGAGGAAAGGCATAAAAAATGGACAGCATGAGGTCTTTCTGCAATAGCCTTTTAGACATTTAACTTGGAACATAATTTGCATATCTTATGAGGCAACTATTGGCTTAGACTAGACTGCAGGGTCTATAAAAGCTTGACTAAGGAGAGTGTTTTATCTTTCAGAGATTTAATAGCCAGTTTGTAGATGCTATCATCTTGCTGCCCACAAGAACTGTATATGAATAAAATGTCCCTAGTTTGCAGGAAAATTGTGAGGAAGGAAAAGCTGAAAACAGGAAGAATTGACAATGGAAATAATCTAGGTGTAAAATAAAAGTGTCTGAAGCAGAGGGGCGGCTGTAAGAAAGAGATGAATGTAAATAAATGTAACTACAAAATAATGGGTACTGCACAAAGAATGAGAGAAGTGTTGTATACTCTTGACCCTAAAAAAGCAGAGAATGAATGGAGAGAGTTAAATTAACATGTTTTGGGTCAAGCACTAGGAGAAGCAGCTAGAACATGGTAGAGTAAGAACAAAATCATGATAGATTTGGCTTTATTTTTTTACTAACTGTGTAGTGTTGAGGAGTTGGTTTAACCTTTTGATCATCAATGTCCTAAAATCTATAACTAGAACCCTAAAACTACCCCATAAATTTATACAAAGATAAAATCAACTCAGGCTTATAAAGGATTATTACATAGTAATCACTTCATAAATCTGGCAAATTGATCAGCACTTTACATATGGTAACGTGACAAAATGTTTTAGTTCCTTCAAATATTTTATTATGTAATATTTGATAAATGACAGATTATATGTACACTGTATATTTTATGAAGCATGATAATAAACCAAGCACTTGTGAACTGACTATCCATCTTCAAAACTAAAGCAGAACCAAAGTAATTGAAGATTCCTGTGCTCCTACATCATCACAGAGGTAACCATTAGATTTATTTTTTAAGTAAACTTTTGAGTTATAATTTACATACAATAAAATACAGCCATCTTAAGTGTGTAGGTCTATGAATTTTGACATATATATATAACTATATATATATATAAATAAATATATATATATATATATTTACCACCTCAATACCAAATGTAACAAATATGTAACCATAACCCTAACAATGAAATAATTCCATCACCCATTGTAGTCCCCTTTTACCCCTTTACGGTCAATCCCAACCACTCCAATTTGTCCCAGGCAACCATTGATTTTACTTATTTCCATACAATAATTTTGCCTGCTTGAGAACTCATATAAATGGAATCACTTGTTGTACCTGGCTTCTTCACTAACCCAACATTTAGATTCATCCATATTATGTGTATCCACAGTTTGTTCATTTTTATTGCTGAGAAGGCTGTGCCATGTAGACTATACCACAAATGATGACACTTGGGTTGCTTCTGGTTTTGGCTATTGTGAATAAAGCTGTTATGATCATTCAGGTACAAGAATTTTTGTAGGTATACTTTTACTTCAGTTAAATACCTATGGGTGAAATTTTCAAGTAATAAAGTAGATAAATATTTAACTTTGTAAGAAGCTGCTAAGGAATTTTCCAAAGTTTTTGTTTTGTTCTGTTTTTTAACATTTCACTTCCACCAGAAATGTATCTTGCCAACAAAATGTATGTAAAACTTCAATTGTAGACATTTTAATTGGTATAAAATAGGTATCTCATTGTGGGTTTCATTTTTATTTGCCTATGACTGCCATGTTAACCATCTTTTCATTTACTTATTGGCCAGAATTACATTTCTTTTCTAAAGCGTCTATTAAAGTCCTTTGTCCACTTATTTTCAGCAAGCTCTTTCTTTTCTTATAATTGAATTATAAGAATTATTTATAAATTCTGAATGTCAGTCCTTTGTCAGATATATACATTGTGAATATTTTCTCCTGAACTGTGAATATCCTTATTTTTGTAATGGTGTCTTTGAAAGAGTAGAGATTTTTAATTTTGAAGACATACACTTTATTGTTTTACTTTATGGTTTGTGTTTTTTGTTACATAAGAAATATTTGCTTACCTCAAAATTGTAAAGATTTTCCCTTGTGTTTTCCCTCAGAAGTGCAATAGTTTAATCAATCGCCTAGCGAGGTAGATTTTTGTTAACATGACTTCAATATTATGGAAAAAGACATTGAAACAAATGTGGTGAAGACACACATACATTAATGCCGGGTCTGACTTCCTAATGAATTACAGTTGGGGGAAAATAGGTCTTAAAATTGAAAACAAGATAGGACTTAAAATTGAAATTCCTGAAATCTAAACCCAAATCCTCTACCTCTGCACTGGATGACCTTGTGTAAGTTACTTCTCTGTCTCAGGGCTCATTTTCTTCATTTTTTAAATGAGTGATTAGCATGAAAATCCTCCATGTTCACTGCAGCTCTAGTTTCATAAGCAAAGACCAGTTTTCTTTATTGAGCACTCTTCAGGGTCAACCACAGCTGCTTCTGGAAGATTCCCATGTATATTGTAAATGATGTGTAAACTTCTTCATCCTGGCAAACAGAAGAATCCAGGCACTGCTGTCTCATTTCACTCCATGTGCTGGCCAAATTCCAATCCATGTAATTGCATTTCACAGCTCTCTCCTCCTCTGCGGTTTCCCTCACCCCAGTCCACCCTGCCTTCCACAGCAGTGGGGATATATTGCTCTGTGTCATGAAGCAGCCATTAGGTCAGCCCTGAGGTGGCTTCTGTGTGCATTCCAGCAAGGGAATTCCTGAAGGTTGCATTAATGCCAGTGGCCTTTAGATCAAAGTCTTCCTATCGGTGGAAATGTCTCTGGTTACTTCCTCCAAGCACCTAGAAGAAACCCAGAGTCTAGGCAACAAGAGAAACAATGATGTAGGCAATGACACAATTTGGAAGGAAGATAACATTTTTTAAATTTTCAAGGAAATGAAAAAATATGATTCTAGGCACAAAATAAATGCAAGCTTGTGATTATTTCCATGGGACTGCTGCTCCAGAGGTAACCTTGCTAATTAGATTTTTTTGTATGATTTTGTTATTAGATCTTTGTTAATGAGCTTGCACCATCTCATCTCATCTGCATTTTCCTCAGGCTGCTCTGGAAGTATGCACAGGAGAAAAGAGAGAGGTGTCTGCAGACATGTTTATTATGTGTGCAGCAATACATGTTTTGTATTGAACATTTCAAACACTCTGAAAGCCCAATAAGGCAGATAGGCTGTACATCTCTGTCTTTTAGTAGAAATTGATGAAGAGAGGAGTGGTTAGATAGCAAATAGACAGTCACCTGTGACCTAATCTTGCCTAAGGTTACTGTTATTCCAATAGTGATTCACTGATTTCTTTTCTCTAATCTTTCCCCATTCCAGTCTTAAAATTTTATTTTCCAATGTCTCTATGCCTTCTGAATAACCTTGTTCAATCAACATCCAGAAAACCATGATGAAGTTCAATTCTGTAGCATGTGCCTTCACTGTCCTGCCTTATTCTTATATGCAGTAGGGTTGGAATCCTCTGAGATTTCCTCCAACTGCATCAGTCAACAGTTTATGATCAGAACATCTGTGTGTGTGTTGCACATTTGTGCATGCATGTGAATATGGTTGACTTTTGTCCACTGGAGTTGTAAGGATTGACTTGAGAAAGAAGTTGCAAATATTACAAATTACTTCACTGACAAAAAATAGAACAATAGTTCTCTTATTGAATAATATATTTGACCTTGAAGAGTAGCAGAATATGCCACCCTAAAATATGCCTTTTTGATTTACGATTATTTTGAGCTGTTATTCTGAGAAACGGCAGACATAGGAGAAGCTCTGAAAACAGAGTCGAAGTTACCCTTATGTAAGATAAATTTATATTTATAAAGGAAATCTCCATTTGTAAGGGTGTCTTCCTTTAAGTACCAGGCTAAAAATAATGACTGTAAATCATAGGAGAATTTTATCAATGGAGAAGGCACAGACTTAAATCTGCAAAACAATCCTTACCATTTTTCATGTTGCTCTTTCTAGCAACGTCCCACAACTGCCCCCACATCCACAAATATTTCTTTTGTCTCAGTTGAAAATGTTATATAAGGTAGTGGCTTGGGCAATCTCAGGGAGTTTACTCATGTTTTCTGGGCATCTCTCAAGTATGTATGAGGTATACATGTAAATAAACTTCTGTTTGTTTCTCTCTTGTTAATTTGACTTTTATTACTGAGGGGACACAGCAGGACCTCAGAAGGGTAAAGGGAAAATTATTTTTCTTCCCCTACACCCTTCATATCATTACTAAATTTGGCAGAAGTTTCTAATTAAGAATTGCTCTATAAGCAGTCTACCTGAAAAAGAATTCAGAATAGTGATAGTAAGGATGATACAAAATCTTGGAAATAGAAAGTTAAAAAAAAAAAAGCATTGCTCTTCAATTAAGAGCAGAATCACAGTTTATTGTCTCCCAGAAACATCCCCTCTTTCATTTGTCATAATGTTGCTTTTATTTATTTTGTCATCTGTTATATCTGCTTACCTTTGCCTTTATCTTTAACTGTAGTTTTTTTTTCTAACTTCCCTAATGCCAGGATGCAGAAGCTGCCAAGAAAATATTATGACAATAGCTTTAATGCTCATAGAGTCATTACCTCTTTCTTTGCAGTGTTATCCATGTTGTCTTCCTATGACCCACAGATGAGTGGCTTGTAGGGAAAGAAAGGACCAAATAAATTGATGGTGTTAATCTAACTATTATACTAACTAAATTTCCCTGGACTACTCAATGTAATTTTTCTGGCTTAGTTTCTAAAATATGAATATCAGTCTCACCAAAGTCACAAGGATATAGAGAAAAATAAATGTATTCATTCAAAAATATTTGCTGAATTCTTGCTAAAAAAAACAAAAACAAAATTTGATGAGTAAGATGCATTTCCTGCTCTCAAATTTATGTTCTAGTGGAGAAGATATATAAACTAAATTAATGGAATAAAATGTATGTAAATATATGATGTGATTTCCATGGAAGACTTCATGGGGAAAGTACCTTGAACTGGGCCTAGAAGCACAATGTGGTGGATTGTATCACACCCAGAGATGACTGTAACAAAACAGTGTTTCAGAAGAACTGCCCTGGAAATAATGGTCTGAAGGAATATAGAAAGAAACAGATGGGATCAAATGCAAAATTTTGGAAAGTGCTTTGTATAAATAAATGTTAATGTGAATGAGCATCATTATCAAAAACCAAGTGAAATCTGTTTTGAGGACATTTTTTGTCTCAATATTAGAAATCCCTAAAGGCAATTACAAACGCTACTGAGTGCTTTCTTTCCCCAAGCATTGTGAAGCTGGTGACAAAAAGAAGCTGAGGGCAGAGAGCCCTAACAAGACTTGTAATATTCCTCTCTAGCTTTAGCTGCACTCAGTGGCCTTTTTCCACCACCCTTCATGGATTATGGCTCAAAATAATAAACACAGTCACTTATAAACCACTTGATTTTCCTTGGTAAAAGGAAAATTGTATTAGTTTCCTAGGGCTGCATTAACAAATTATGATAAACTTGGTGGCTTAAAACAACAGAAACCTTTATTCTCACACAATTCTGGAGACCAAAGTTCAAGATGAACTGCACTCCCTCTGAAGACTCTAGGAGAACATCCTTCCTTGCTTCTTTCGGCATTTGGTAACTCCAGATGTTTCTTGGCATCACTATAGTGTTAGTTTCCTAAGGCTGCCATAACAAAGTATCATAGACAGTGTGGCTTAAACAAAGGTTTATTTTCTCACAGTATGGAGACTAGAAACCTACAATAAAGGTGTCAGTAGGAGACCTCTCTCCTTGTCTTATAGATGACTATCTTCTCTCTCTGCCTTCATATGGTCTTTCCTCTGTGTGTGTATCTTGCCCTAATCTCCTCTGCACATAAGGATGCCAATTATATTAAATCAGAGCCCACCTTAATAACCTCATTTAACTTTAATTATCCATTTAAAAGTCCTAACTCCAAATGCTGTCATAATCTGAAGTACTAGGTGTTAGTACTTCAATTTCAGGTGTCAAATTCAGCCCATAACAACTATAATCTCTGCCTTCATCTCCAAATGATTATCTCCTCTTTTTGCTTCTTCTCCTCTTCTATGTTAAATTTTCCTCTGCTTTTCTTTTACAAGGACAATTGTCATTGGATTTAGGGCTCACCCAGATAATCCAGGATTATCTCCTCATCTCAAGCTCTGTGGTTTAATTGTGTCTGTAAGGGCCAATTTTCAAAATTAGGTTACATGCACAGGTTCTGGGGAATAGGGCATGGACACATCTTTTGGAGACCTATCATCCAATGCAACATAGTTGTGTTCTACTAAGATACTGGTTACCCCAACTCTTTCATTCTATTTTCTTTCTTTCGAGTAATAGAAACTATTATATAACTTAAATGGAGAAAGCATCTCCTAGGGGAAGTGGGATACCACTATAGAGAGATTGCTACTTACAGCATAATCAAAAGTATTTTGTCTTATCTGGCACTTTTTTATGTTATCTTTTAATATCAAAGATTCAGATAGCATGAAGATTTCTGGTTCTTGGCTAAGATTTAATTTCTATATCTGTATTTAGAGAAGAGCTAGCAGGGGAAAGTGGAAATAATATTGCTAAATATTAAGATTTATAGCTATAAATACTATTACTTTGGTTCTAATTCATGATTTAAAAATCATTTGTAAATGTTTAATATAGATGCAGGTCATATATAAATTCACTTATAATTTTTGATTAAACTACTTATGCATTGGCAAAAAAAAGAATTGTGACTAATAATCTAAGATATTACTATTTATTGAGTAAGTAACTATTAGTTGGTAAGCTATTAAAAACTATTGAGTACCCATTCTATGGATTTTCATTGTACTTAAAGGCAATATCACATTGTTTTGTACTTATTCATATAAGCATGGTTTTATTCCTATAGGACATAAAATAACAAATAGGTTTTCAAGGCTACAAATAGTGACATTTACGAAGTAGCAAAAATATTACAGAGCAGTTCAGAGTGACCTGAGAGAAGGATTTTGGGGAGACTATGACATCAAATAAGAAAAGAAAGCTAGGGCTACTTTAGAGTGGTCTTGGTACACCATGCTTAGGAATTTACATTTTATCTTCTAGGCAGAAGGACATCATTGAAAATGTTATTAAAATAGGGAGAACAGTATAATTGAACTCTAGAAAGGGAAATATAAATCTGGCACAAATTTGAAAAGCAAGAAATAAAATTAATACTAGTATCAGGCGACCTAAGTATATGAAAGATATACTTTGTGAACATGCCAGTTCTTCCCTTATATTGGGTTGGCCAAAAAGTTTGTTCAGGTTTTTTGTAACATCTTATGGTAAAATCCAAACAAATGTTTTGGCCAACCAAATAATTTGATAAATTTAATGTAATCTTAATTGATATAATTTCTGTTTATTTGCTCTTTAACTATAGAAGCTACTTCTATATTTCAAGGGGAAAAACAAACACTAAAAACAGCCAGCAGGTAAAAGAAATAGTAATAAAGGGGAGAAACATACAAAAAAAAGTAAAATATATCATAAAGCTGCTGTAATTAGAACAGTTTGACCCAGCATAGGAAGACTAACAGATCAATGGAACAGAACAGCAGGAGGCGGCTCTATAAAAAGTTATGCATATACATAAGATTTTAATATGTGAAGTCACTATTAAAAGTTTTACCATTAATTTCTTTCACAAAAACTATTGATAAATCAAAAACATGAAAAAGTATGTGAAAAAATACTCCATAATACTAACAAAATTTTTTAATGTTTCAGGAGAAAAGTTTTTTGATACAGGATTAAAAATATAAAATAAAAAATTTAAAAAATATATTAATTTCTGAACAAATTTATCATTAACAAGTAAAAAAATCAACTTAGAAAATATTTTTGTGATATTTTTATAAATGACTGACATATTAAATATCACTTAAGGTCAATTATTTATAAAGATTTATAATTACAAAAGATACTTATTTACATGTGTCTTAAATTTCTTACAAATAAAAACCTAAAATAACGAATAAAATTAGTCAATAGATACTTAAGGAAATATGAATGACTTATAGCATATAAAAGTATTGGTAGGAGAGTAATACAAGTATAAATTTATGCAATATCTTGTATGATAACTTAGAATGTCTATCAAAATGTGAAATGTGTCCTTTCAGTAAGCGATTCTACTTCTAGGAATTTAACTCATAAATACACTGAAATAAATTCAAAATAATTTATGTACAAGGATATTTATTACAGAAGTCTTTGTAATAACTAAATTTTGGTAACATCCTGGATGCTCATAGAGAACATTTTTACTAGTCTACCATTTTGTTGAATTATTTATTTAGCAGTCTCTTTAAATAAAATAGTCAGAAGCTCTTATAACATAGGATATACACGAAATGGAATATTACAAAGCAATCAAAAAATAACTTAGATAATAATATAGCAATTCCCAAGACTTGGTTAATTCAAATAAATGAAACTAAAAAGACCAGCAATGTGTACAATATGGTTCCATTTGTGCAGAAACATTGGAAACACATATAAAGTGTATGTGTTTATGCAATTTTGTAGATGAGAAAATATCTGAATAAACATATATGAACTTTTTACACTTGATGTCACTGATGAGGGTGTCTATTGACCTGGAATGTGAAGTTTTATTCTTAGTCTATGCTTTTTTTTTTTAATATTTTCAATATTTTAGAATATTTTAATGCCTATACACACATATACATGCAAAAAAAAAAAAGCAAGACAGGTTTAACAAGATGGATAAATTGCAAGAGAAGAGAAACAAATGATTCAGGAGTTTAGTTAAATAATTTAGTCAAAAGATTAGCCAAAGTCTACATTAAGGCACAGTAAGGGTGATAGGGAAAAGTAGACAGCTTTAAAGACATTTAAGGGCCAAATTTTAGGATTTGATAACTGAATGTATGTGGGGAATGGAGGAAATGGTAAGGGAGGTGTCAAGAATGAGCATGGAGTTGGGCAACTGATGTGGCAATCAATAGATTTTTTTAAGCATAGAAACGAGCTTGGTGAATAGATATTGAGATAATTGTGGATATATATTATTTGAGATCCCTATAGTATGGACATCCCTATAGAGATAGACATTTCTAAATAATAGATGGAAAGGATAATAGAAAATTGAAGACTACTGATCATTGACATTAAATTTAGTGTTTCTCAGACATCATTACCTATACAAATGAGATAAAATAGTACTCTGTCAAAGGTACATCTTCCCCAGTTTTCTAATTTTTGACAATAATTGTAAATTCATTTTACTCCCTGCCACTTTCCTTTTTCTTCTATTTTACTATCAGGATACAACATAGAGAATTTTCCTAGTTGAATAGTCCAAAGTATTTAGAATTGGGAAACACTAATCTAGTCTTACCTTCTCATTTGTAATTATGAGGGAAACAGAGCAGAGTTTTAAATAACTTGACTTTTAATCGTCTATCTAGAGACAGTATCTGGGAAAGCCTGAACTGACTTCTAAGGTAACAGTGGTTCTACAATCACTACTTGGTGTGGCAAGTTTTACTTTGATTTCAGGTGGGTGAGGCTAAAATTTTAAAATGTGCTTGTCAACAACAAATTGGCACATGCCATTGGCACTTGACATTGGCTCTTGCCAACTACCTCTACAAGGATTAAATCATGTGCTGCTGCAGCTGCTGATTTTCAACACCCTCATGAAAGGAGTTCAGGGTGGAGAGCTGAAATGAGGCACTCTGGGAGAAACTGGCAGAACAAGTCTTCAGATAGTTAAATATTTTCAGGAGCCAATTTTATGAGCCCAAATTTTGTATCTCATCATATCTAGAAAAGCACTAAAATCCTTCATGGTGACTCTGCTCCTCGTGACTAGCAGTAACCTTCACGAGACTAAGAGAAACCTTCTGCAAAAAGATGTGCTCAAATGCATGTAATCCCCCTTCATCAAAACCACAAATATACTGACCTTCCCCCTTTCTTTTCTGGAGCAGTTTCTCAGAGCTATCTGAAATGCTGTCTCCCAGGCGATTGTCCTCTTTTTGCCCCAAATAATACTTAACTTACAACTCTTATGTTGTGCTTTATTTTTTAAAGTCAACATGCTTAATGAAGAGAAAGAGCCAAATCCATAATAGAAACTTTGCATTATCTGATGAAAAATAAATAAATCCTTTAAGACAGATCAACGATAAGAGTGTAATAGCTGATGCACATTTCCTGAATTTTTCAGGTGCTAAAACCACCAACAAATGGAAGAAATTAACTACTTGATGATCATAAGCACATAGCTCTCAGACATTCTGGCACGTAAGGACTGATCACTATCAACCAGATAATTGTGCACAAACTGGTCACATACTCTGGGATGTCCCTCCCTCACCTTGCCTTTAAAAATATATGTACTGGGGCTTCCCTGGTGGCGCAGTGGTTGAGAGTCTGCCTGCCGATGCAGGGGACATGGGTTTGTGACCTGGTCTGGGAAGATCCCACATGTCACGGAGCGGGTGGGCCTGTGAACCCTGGTCGCTGAGCCTGCGCATCTGGATCCTGTGCTCCGCAACGGGAGAGGCCACAACAGTGAGAGGCATGCTTACCGCAAATAAATAAATAAATAATATGTGAACTGTGGAATATATGGCACTCTAGCCTGGGCAACTCCCATCTCTGCAGCTTTGTTAACATAGGGCAGGGCAGGGCAGGGCATGAGGAATGGCATCTGCCACTATTAAAAGTATCTCATTTCACAGGTTATATGCTTGTACTTCCCCTTCCATAAATGCCAGAGAAAATTATCCTTCTCAGAAAGAACAATATATAGGGAAGTGTTAGTACTTTTGGTACCCAGCAACCCTAATGAACTCATGAGCTACACGTTCTTGTGAATAATAATTTTGCTGATTAGATACTCCAACAATTGGAGGCAGTCTTTATCCAGAGGCACCATTTGGGATTTTGGCCTTGTCACCTCCCTCAAATGAATTTCAGGTACAATCTTTTTTTTTTTTTTTTTTTTACATCTTTATTACAGTATAGTTGCTTTACAATGGTGTGTTAGTTTCTGCTTTATAACAAAGTGAATCAGTTACACATATACATATGTTCCCATATCTTTTCCCTCTTGCATCTTCCTCCCTCCCACCCTACATATCCCACCCCTCCAGGCGGTCACAAAGCACAAAGCTGATCTCCCTGTGCTATGCGGCTGCTTCCCACTAGCTATCTACCTTACGTTTGGTAGTGTATATAGGTCTATGCCTATCTCTCGCTTTGTCACAGCTTACCCTTCCCCCTCCCCTTATCCTCAAGTACATTCTCTAGTAGGTCTGTGTCTTTATTCCTGTCTTACCCCTAGGTTCTCCATGGCATTTTTTTCTCTTAAATTCCAAATATATGTGTTCACATACAGTTTTTGTCTTTCTCTTTCTGCTTACTTCACTCTGTATGACATACTCTAGGTCCATCCACCTCAATACAAATAGCTCACTTTCGTTTTTTTTTTAAGGAACCTCTACACTGTTCTCCATAGTAGCTGTACCAATTCACATTCCCACCAGCAGTGCAAGAGGGATCCCTTTTCTCCACACCCTCTCCAGCATTTATTGTTTCGAGATTTTTTGATGATGGTCATTCTGACAGGAGTGAGATGATATCTCATTGTAGTTTTGATTTGCATTTCTCTAGTGATTAATGATATTGAGCATTCAATTATATGTTTGTTGGCAGTCTGTATATCTGCTTTGGATAAATGTCTATTTAGGTCTTCTGTGCATTTTTGGATTGGGTTATTTGTTTTTTTGTTATTGAGCAGCATGTGCTGCTTATAAATTTTGGAGATTAATCCTTTGTCAGTTGCTTCATTTGCAAATATATTCTCCCATTCTGAGGGTTGTCTTTTGATCTTGTTTATGGTTTTGTTTGCTGTGCCAAAGCTTTTAAGTTTCATTAGGTCCCACTTGTTTATTTTTGTTTTTATTTCCATTTCTCTAGGAGGTGGGACAAAAAGGATCTTGCTGTGATTTATGTCACAGAGTGTTCTGCCTATATTTTCCTCTAAGAGTTTGATAGTTTCACACCTTACATTTAGGTCTTTAATCTATTTTGAGCTTATTTTTGTGTATGGTGATAGGGAGTGATCTAATCTCATACTTTTACATGTACCCGTCCAGTTTTCCCAGCACCACTTATTGAAGAGGCTGTCCTTTCTCCACTGTACATTCCTGCCTCCTTTATCAAAGATAAGGTGACCATATGTGCATGGCTTTATCTCTGGGCTTTCTATCCTGTTCCATTGACCTATCTTTCTGTTTTTCTGCCTGTACCACACTGTCTTGATTACTGTAACTTTGCAGTATAGTCTGAAGGCAGGGAGCCTGATTCCTCCAGCTCCATTTTTCATTCTCAAGATTGCTTTGGCTATTCGGGGTCTTTTGTGTTTCCATACAAATTGCGAAATTTTTTGTTCTAGTTCTGTGAAAAATGCCAGTGGTAGTTTGATAGGAATTGCATTGAATCTGTAGATTGCTTTGCGTAGTAGAGTCATTTTCACAATGTTGATTCTTCCAATCCAGGAACATGGTATATCTCTCCACCTATTTGTATCACCTTTAATTTCTTGCATCAGTCTTATAATTTTCTGCATACAGATCTTTTGTCTCCTCAGGTAGGTTTATTCCTAGATATTTTATTCTTTTTGTTGCAATGGTAAATGGGAGTGTTTTCTTGATTTCACTTTCAGATTATTCATCATTAGTGTATAGGTATGCCAGAGATATCTGTGCATTAATTTTGTATCCTGCTACTTTACCAAATTCATTGATTAGCTCTAGTAGTTTTCTGGTAGCATCTTTAGGATTCTCTATGTATACTATCATGTCATCTGCAAACTGTGAGAGCTTTACTTCTTCTTTTCCGATTTGGATTCCTTTTATTTCCCTTTCTTCTCTGATTGCTGTGGCTTAAACTTCCAAAACTATGTTGAATAAGAGGGTTAGAGTGCTTAACCTTTTCTTGTTCCTAATCTTAGTGGAAATACTTTCAGTTTTTCACCATTGACGACGATGTTGGCTGTGGGTTTGTCATATATGACCTTTATTTTGTTGAGAAAATTTCCCTCTATGCCTACTTTCTGCATGGTTTTTGTCATAAATGGGTGTTGAATTTTGTTGAAAGCTTTCTCTGCATCTATTGAGGTGATCATATGGTTTTTCTCCTTCAATTTCTTAATATGGTATATCACGTTGATTGATTTGTGTATATTGAAGAATCCTTGCATTCCTGGAATAAACTCCACTTGATCATGGTGTATGATCCTTTTAATGTGCTGTTGGATTCTGTTTGCTAGTATTTTGTTGAGGATTTTTGCATCTATGTTCATCAGTGATATTGGCCTGTAGTTTTCTTTCTTTGTGGCATCCTTGTCTGGTTTTGCTATCAAGGTGATGGTGGCCTCATAGAATGAGTTTGGGAATATTCCTCACTCTGCTATATTTTGGAAGAGTTTGAGAAGGATAGGTTTTAGCTCTTCTCTAAATGTTTGATAGCGTTCGCCTGTGAAGCCATCTGGTGCTGGGATTTTTTGGTTGGAAGAATTTAAATCATAGTTTCAATTTCAGTGCTTGTGATTGGTCGGTGCATATTTTCTATTTCATCCTGATTCAGTCTTGGCAGGTTGTGCATTTCTAAGAGTTTGTCCATTTCTTCCAGTTTGTCCATTTTATGGGCATAGAGTTGCTTGTAGTAATCTCTCATGATCTTTTGTATTTCTGCAGTGCCAGTTGTTACTTCTCCTTTTTCATTTCTAATTCTATTGATTTGACTCTGCTCCCTTTTTCTCTTGATGAGTCTGGCTAATGTTTTATCAATTTTGTTTATATTCTCAAAGAACCAGGTTTTAGCTTTATTGATCTTTGCTATTGTTTCCTTCATTTCCTCTTCATTTATTTCATATCTGATCTTTATGGTTTCTTTCCTTCTGCTAACTTTGGGGTGTTTTTGTTCTTCTTTCTCTAATTGCTTTAGGTGCAATGTTAGGTTTTTCACTCAAGATGCTTCCTGTTTTTTAAGGTAGGATTTTATTGATATAAACACCCCTCTTTGAACTGCTTTTGCTGCATCTCATAGGTTTTGGGTCGTTGTGTCTCCATTGTCATTTGTTTCTAGGTATTTTTTGATTTCCTCTTTGATTTCTTCAGTGAGCAATTCGTTATTAAGTAGTGTATTGTTTAACCTCCATGTGTTTGTATTTTTTACAGATCTTTTCTTGTTATTGATATCTAGTCTCATAGTGTTGTGGTCGGAAAAGATACTTGATACAATTTCAATTTCCTTAAATTTACCAAGGCTTGATTTGTGACCCAAGATATGATCTATCCTGGAGAATGTTCCATGAGCACTTGAGAAAAATGTGTATTCTGTTGTTTTTGGATGGAATGTCCTATAAATATCAATTAAGTCCATCTTGTTTAATGTGTCATTTAAATCTTGTGTTTCCTTGTTTATTTTCATTTTGGATGATCTGTCCATTGGTGAAAGTGGGGTGTTAAAGTCCCCTACTATGAATGGGTTACTGTTGATTTCCCCTTTTATGGCTGTTAGTATTTGCCTTATGTATTGAGGTGCTCCTATGTTGGGTACATAAATATTTACAATTGTTATATCTTCTTCTTGGATCAATCCCTTGATCATTATGTAGTGTCCTTCTTTGTCTTTTCTAAGAGTCTTTATTTTAAAGTCTATTTTTTCTGATATGAGAATTGCTACTCCAGCTTTCTTTTGGTTTCCATTTGCATGGAATATCTTTTTCCATCCCCTTACTTTCAGACTTTATGTGTCTCTAGTTCTGAAGTATGTCTCTTGTAGAGAGCATATATATGGGTCTTCTTTTTGTGTCCATTCAGCCAATCTGTGTCTTTTGGTGGGAGCATTTAGTCCATTTACATTTAAGGTAATTATCAATATGTATGTTCCTATTCTCATTTCCTTAATTGTTTTGGGTTCGTTATTGTAGGTCTGTTCCTTCTCTTGTGTTTCTTGGCTAGAGAAGTTCCTTTAGCATTTTTTGTAAATCTGGTTTGGTGTTGCTGAACTCTCTCAGCTTTTGATTGCCTGTAAAGGTTTTAATTTTACCATCAAATCTGAATGAGATCCTTGCTGGGTAGAGTAATCTTGGTGGCAGGTTTTTCTTCATCACTTTCAATATGTCTTGCCAGTCCCTTCTGGCTTGCAGAGTTTCTGCTGAAAGATCAGCTGTTAACCTTATGGGGTTTCCCTTGTGTGTTATTTGCTGTTTTTCCCTTGCTGCTTTTAATATGTTTTGTTTGTATTTAATTTTTGACAGTTTGATTAATATGTGTCTTGATGTATTTCTCCTTGGATTTATCCTGTATGGGACTCTCTGTGCTTCCTGGATTGATTAATTATTTGCTTTCCCATATTAGGGAAGTTTTCAACTATAATCTCTTCAAATATTTTCTCAGTTCCTTTCTTTTTCTCTTATTCTTCTGGAACTCCTATAATTCGAATGTTGGTGCATTTAATGTTGTCCCAGAGGTCTCTGAGACTGTCCTCAGTTCTTTTCATTCTTTTTTCTTTATTCTGCTCTGCAGTTTTTATTTCCAATATTTTATCTTCCAGGTCACTGATCCATTCTTATGCCTCAGTAATTCTGCTATTGACCCCATCTAGAGTATTTTGAATTTCATTTATTGTGGTGTTCATCATTGTTTGTTTCATCTTTTGTTCTTCTAAGTCCTTGTTAAATGTTTCTTGCATTTTGTCTACTCTATTTCCAATATTTTGGATCATCTTTACTATCATTATTCTGAATGCTTTTTCAGGTTTCCATTTGCATGGAATATTTCCTCTTCATTTGTTAGGTCTGGTGGGTTTTTATCTTGCTCCTTCAACTGCTGTGTGTTTTTCTGTCTTCTCATTTTGCTTATCTTACTGTGTTTTGGGTCTCCGTTTTGTAGCCTGCAGTTTCGTAGTTCCCGTTGCTTTTGGTGTCTGACCCCAGTGGCTAAGGTTGGTTCAGTGGGTTGTGTAGGTTTCCTGGTGGAGGGGACTAGTGCTTGTGTTCTGGTGGATGAGCTTGATCTTGTCTTTCTGGTGGGCAGGTCTTTGTCTGGTGGTGTGTTTTTGGGTGTCTGTGGCCTTATTATGATTTTAGGCAGCCTCTCTGCTAATTGGTAGCTTTGTGCTCCTGTCTTGCTAGTTGTTTTTCATAGGGTGTCCAGCACTGTAGCTTGCTGGTCGTTTAGTGAAGCTGGGTGCTGGTGTTGATATGGTGATCTCTGGGAGATTTTCGCCATTTGATATTATGTGGAGCTGGGAGGTTTCTTTTGGACCAGTATCCTGAAGTTGGCTCTCCCCCCTCAGAGGCACAGCACTGACTCCTCGCTGCAGCTCCAATAGTCTTTCATCCACACAGCTCAGAATAAAAGGGAGAAAATCTGTAAAGAAAGAATTAGTAGAAAGAAAGAAAGAAAGGAGGAAGGGAAGGAGGGAGGGAGGAAGGAAGGAAGGAAGGAAGGAAGGAAGGAGGGAAGCAAGGATAAAAGGGAAGAAAGAAAGGAGATGAAGTAAAATAACAAATAAATTTATTAAAATAAAAAATAACTACTAAGAAAAAGAAAAAAATTTATAAAAACAAAAAACTGTTGGATAGAACCCTAGGACAGATGGTGGAAGCAAAGCTATACATACAAAATCTCACACAGAAGCATACACATACACACTCACAAAAAGAGGAAAAGGGGAAAAAATCATAAATCTTGCTCTCAAAGTCCACCTCCTCAATTTGGGATTATTTGTTGCCTATTCATGTATTCCACAGATTCAGGGTACATCAAGTTGATTGTGGAGCTTTAATCCGCTGCTTCTGAGGCTGCTGGGAAAGATTTCCCTTTCTCTTCTTTGTTCTCACAGCTCGCAGTGGCCCTGCTTTGGATTTGGCCCTGCCTCTGCATGTAGGTCGCTGGAGGGCGTCTATTCTTTGCTCAGACAGGACGGGGTTAAAGGAGCAGCTGCTTCGGGGACTCTAGCTCACTCAGACTGGTTGGAGGAAGGGGCACGGAGTGCGGGGCGAGCCTGCGGCAGCAGAGGCCGGCGTGACGTTGCACCAGCCTGAGGCGCGATGTGCGTTCTCCCAGAGAAGTTTTCCCTGGATCCCGGGGCACTGGCAGTGGCGGCTGCACAGGCTCCCCAGAAGGGAGGTCTGGAAAGTGACCTGTGCTGGCACACAGGCTTCTTGGTGGTGGCAGCAGCAGCCTTAGTGTCTCATGCCCGTCTCTGTGGTCTGCGATTTTAGGCACGGCTCGCGCCCGTCTCTGGAGCTCCTTTAAGCAGGACTCTTAATACCCTCTCCTCGAGCAGCAGGAAACAAAGAGGGAAGAAAAAGTCTCTTGCCTCTTCGGCAGGTCCACTTTTCCCCGGACTTCCTCCTGGCTAGCCGTGGTGCACTAACCCCCTGCAGGCTGTGTTCCCTCCGCCTACCCCAGTCCTCTCCCTGTGCTCCAACCGAAGCCCGAGCCTTTGCTCCCAGCCCCGCCCGCCCCGGTGGGTGAGCACACAAGCCTCTCGGGCTTTTGAGTGACCATCGGCACCGATCCTCTGTGCAGGAATCTCTCCGCTTTGCCCTCTGCAACCCTGTTGCTGTGCTCTCCTCCATAGCTCCAAAGCTTCCCCCCTCAACCCTCCACTGTCTCTGCCTGCGAAGAGGCTTCTAGTGTGTGGAAAACTTTCCTCCTTCACAGCTCCCTCCCACTGGTGCAGACCCCATCCCTATTCTTTTGTCTTTGTTTTTTCTTTTTTCTTTTTCTCTACCCAGGTACGTGGGGACTTTCTTGCCTTTTGGGAGGTCTGAGGTCTTCTGCCAGCGTTCAGTAGGTGTTCTGTAGGAGTTGTTCCACGTGTAGATGTATTTCTGTTGTATCTGTGGGGTGGAAGGTGAACTCCGTGTCTTACTCTTCCACCATCTTCCCTATGACTTGTTGGATACATCCTTTTTGAAAAGTGTCTACTACCTTGCTCTTAGCTCTTGTGAAAACTAAAGGCCTGACCCATAGGAGCCTTGTGACTCTCTTGCCAGATTAGTTCACTTAGGGGAAAATCAATTCAAGTGCAACAAGTTATAAGATGAAGAGGACCCAATAACCCTAGCTTGTCAAATGGAAATGCAGGAAAGCCGCTGTCCTGATTCTACTGACATTTCAGCTTTATATGAAAAAGTGTCATTTCATTCTTACATACAAAAATGAAAGCTATTTCCTTGGAGAAAACTACAATCCCCCATTCCGCTGTATCAAGCAAAATTACTGGCTCAATGGGGCCCTACATTCACTTAGACCTCCCTAAATGCCTGGGCTTCCTTCACTGATGGTTCTTCTTATTGAAGTTCAATGGTGTCTGCTGGTCTGCTATGGCTAGAGTCCAGCTCCAGTTAAACAGGAACAAAAGCAGACATTTTCTCCCAACTCAGTGGGCAGAACTTAAGACATGTCTCATGACTCTGGACAATACTCCCCTTGATGAATATTGACATAGTTTTACTCATTCTTAGGCTATTTCTAGTGACCAAGCTATTTGGTCTTCCACTTAAATAATTATAGACTGGCAAATTAAAGGCTTCCTTCTTTGGGGTCACAAAATATGAAAACAAATAGTCTGATAATGGGCTGACAGTCATAGTATTTGATGGAACTTCCTTCTATCACCCAGAGGCATTTGGCATTATTGAACATTGGAACAGCCTGACACAAAAATATTCCTGATTCTACCTCCCTTACCTCCCTTAGTTTCTCCTGATCCACACACCTTAGCAGGATATTTTAAGTCATTGAGTGTGGCTGTCCCTAGAAAAGGATTGTCTCTTTTCATCTCAGAATAAAAGACCTATTTTGAAAGTTTAATATGCCATCTTGAATACTGATGATTTTCTTTCACATAGAAGCAACCCTAGGCTGACTTTTTGGTTAACCCTCTGTTTGGCAACCTGGCCAAAAGTGGGCCTAGGATATAAAAACTTAATTTTGGTTCAGTCACTTGGATTGTCTTATTGGATTGACATGGTTATAGTTCATAAGAATAATGACCACTAGGTTGAGTACAGAGGTAATCATAAAAACATACCCCTTTCCCACTTGCACCTGGCCCTTCTGGATGAAAAGTCTAGGTATAAGAAGGGGATGATGGGAGAGGGGTGTGAAATTATAGCCAGTGGAATAGGATATAACAATTTTATGGCATTTGAGAGACAGCAGCAACATAGTCATCTCAGGAGAAAACACCCTTAGATCTTGGGAGGAATGGAGGAAGGAGGACAATTAATCATTTGTATTTCAATGTTGGCCTTATAGAATTTCTCACAAGGGGAAACACCCTAGTGTCATTCTCCTAAACTGTTGCAAGTAACTGATAGTTGAGTCTGCCATTCACCATGTGTTCAGTAGAGCTCTGAACACAATTTGATCATTATTCTCATTAACCTTAGTAAGAAGTCTGTCAAGGATAGCTGAGAATGGCCCTGGCTCATGAACCTCCTACATAGATAACCTGTCAACATTTCTGGATGTCTTCCCCATTCCCATTCTCATTCATTCTATGAGAGCAGACAAATGTCACCCAATAGGGAAGAATGAACTTGAGCTTCCTTTGACAGCCTTCCAAAACCAAAATTAGATTCAATTATTACAAGTGAACTGGGAAAACTTATGCCCAAAAACTGTCTGAAAACCCACTTTAAAGATGTTGTCAATCTGCCCAACCTTCCTCCCCTCAACAAATACAGTTCCCATTTGGTGTCTCCAACAATTGTTAATAACACTTTCTTTGCAAAGGCACCAGGTATATTCTGGGATGGTATTTCTTGTGTGGGATTGAGGAATTAAACTGCCTCATTTCTAAAAATATGGTGACTTTCTTCTTAAGTTTGGCCATACAGTGACTACAAGTATGTTAACATCATGTTTCTGGAGAGCATTCAGTTTAGTCTTAACTCACTGAGAAAAGCTGTTATAGATAGAATTCCCCTATGTTTTCTTATAGCTGTTTTATTTTTTATACATATTAATTGGAGTATATTTGCTTTACAATATTGTGTTAGTCTCTGCTGTACAACAAAGTGAGTCAGCTATATGTATACATATATCCCCATATCCCTTCCCTCTGAAGACTCCCTCCCACCCTCCCTATAGCACCCCTCTACATAGTCACAAAGCACTGAGCTGATGTCCCTGTGCAATGCAACAGCTTCCCACTAGCTATCTATTTTTCATTTGGTAGTGTATATATGTCAGTGCTACTCTCTCACAACGTCCCAGCCCCCCTTCCCGCCCTGTGTCCTCAAGTCTGTTCTCAACGTCTTCATCTTTATTCCTGCCCTACCACTAGGTTCATCAGTACCATTTTTCTAGATTCCATGTATATGCGTTAGCATAGGTTATTTGTTTTTCTCTTTCTGACTTACTTCACTCTGTATGAGAGACAGGTGAAGGTCCATCCACCTCACTACAAATAACTCAATTTCATTCCTTTTTATTGCTGAGTAATATTCCATTGTATATATGTGCCACATCTTCTTTATCCATTTGTCTGTCAATGGACATTTTGGTTTCTATGTCCTGGCTATTGTAAATAGTCCTGCAATGAGAATTGTGATACATGTATCTTTTTAAATCATGGTTTTCTCAGGGTAAAAGACCAGTACTGGGATTGCAGGGTCATGTGGTAGTTCTATTTATATTTTTTAAGCAATCTCCATACTGTTCACGATAGTGGTTGTGACAATTTGCATTCCCACCAACAGAGCAGGAGGGTTCCTTTTTCTCCACACCCTCTCCAGCATTTATTGTCTCTAGACTTTTTGATGATGGCTATTCTGATGGGTGTGAGGTGACGTCTCATTGTGGGTTTTCTGTTTTTAATTTTTTTTAATTCATTTATTTATTTTTGGCTGCACTGGGTATTTGTTGCTATGCACAGGCTTTCTCTAGTTGCGGCAGGTGGGGGCTGCTCTTTGTTGTGGTGCACAGGCTTCTCATTGTGGTGGCTTCTCTTGTGCAGAGCACAGGCTCTAAGCACACGGGCTTCAGTAGCTCTGGCACATGGGCTCAGTAGTTATGGCTCTAGGGCTCTAGAGCACAGGTTCAGTAGTTGTGATGCATGGGCTTATTTGCTCTGCAGCATGTGGGATCTTCATGGACCAGGGCTCGAACCCGTGTCCCCTGCTTTGGCAGGTGGATTCTTAACCACTGAGCCACAATAAAAGCCCCTCATTGTGGTTTTGATTTGCATTTATCTAATGATTAGTGATGTTGAGAATTTTTTCATGTGTTTGTTGGAAATCTCTATGTCTTCTTTGGAGAAATGTCTATTTAGGTCTTCTCCCCATTTTTAGATTGTTTTTTTTGGTATTGAACTGCAAGCTGCTTCTATATTTTGGAGATTAATCTTTGTCAGTTCTTTCATTTGCAAATATTTTCTCCCATTTTGAGGGTTGTCTTTTCATCTTGTTCATGGTTTCCTTTGCTATGCAAAAGCCTTTAAGTTTCGTTAGGTCCCATTTGTTTAGTTTTGTTTTTACTTCCATTATTTTAAGGTGGATCAAAAAGAATCTCACTGTGATTTATATCATAGAGTGTTCTGCCTATGTTTTCCTCTAAGAGTTTTATAGTGTCTGGCCTTATATTTAGATATTTAATTGATTTTGAGTTTTTTTGTGTATGGTATTAGGAAGTGTTCTAATTTCATTCTTTACATGTAGCTGTCCAGTTTTTCCAGCACCACTTATTGAAGAAGCTGTCTTTTCTCCATTGTACATTCTTACCTCCTTCATCAAAAATAAGATGACCATATATATGTGGGTTTATTTCTGGGCTTTCCATCCTGTTCCATTGATCTATATTTCTTTTTTTGTGCCAGTACCATAATGTCTTGATTAGTGTAGCTTTGTAGTAGTCTGAAGCTGGGGAGCCTGATTCTTCCAGCTCCATTTTTCTTTCTCAAGATTGCTTTGGCTATTCACGTTCTTCTGTGTTTCCATACAAATTGTAAAATTTTTGTTCTAGTTCTGTGAAAAATGTCATTGGTAATTTGATAGGAATTGCTCTGAATCTGTAGATTGCTTTGGGGAGAATAGTCAATTTTACAATGTTGCTTCTTCCAATCCAAGAACATGGTATATCTCTCCATCTGTTTTTACCGTCTTTGATTTCTTCCTTCAGTGTCTTATAGTTTTCTGCTTATGGGTCTTTTGCCTCCTTAGGTAAGTTTATTTCTAGGTATTTTATTCATTTGTTGCAATGTAAATGGGAGTGTTTCCTTAATTTATCCTCCTGATCTTTTGTTGTTAGTATATAGGAGTGCAAGAGATTTCTACGCATTAATTTTTACCCTGCTACATTACCAAATTCATTGACTAGCTCTAGTAGTTTTCTGGTGGCATCTTTAGGACCTCTTATGTATAAAATCATGTCATCTACAAGCAGTGACAGTTTTACTTCTTCTTTTCCAATTTGTATTCATTTTATTTCTTTTTCTTGTCTGATTGACATGGCTAAACCTTCCAAAACTATGCTAAATAATAGTGGCAAGAGTGTACATCCTTTTCTTTTTCCTGATCTTAGAGGAAATGCTATCAGTTTTTCATCATTGAGAATTGTTTGCTGTGGGTTTGCCATATATGGCCTTTATTATGTTGAAGTAGGTTCCCTCTATGTCCACTTTCTGGAGAGTTTTTATCATAAATGGGTGTTGAATTTCATCAAAAATCTTTTTCTGCACCTATCAAGAGTCTCACATGGTTTTTATACTTCAATTTGTTAATAAGGTGTATCACATTGATTTATTTGCATATGAAACTCAGTGCAATGATTGATTGCATTGCAATGAAGAATCCTTGCATTCCTGGGATGAACCCCATTTGATCATGCTGTATGATCTTTTTAATGTGCTGTTGGATTCTGTTTGCTAGTATTTTGTCAAGGATTTTGGCATTTATGTTCATCAGTGATATTGGCCTGTAAGTTTCTTTTTTTGTGGCATCTTTGTCTGGTTTTGGTATCAGGGTGATGATGGCCCCATAAAATGAGCTTGGGAGTGTTCCTACCTCTGCTATATTTTAGAAGAGTTTGAGAAGGATAGGTTTTAGCTCTTCTGTAAATGTTTGAGAAAATTCACCTGTGAAGCCATCTGGCCCAGGGCTTTTATTTGTTGGAAGATTTTTAATCATAGTTTCACTTTCAGTGTTTGTGATTGGTCTGTTCATATTTTCTATTTCTGCCTGGTTCAGTCTTGGAAGGTTGTATTTTCTAAGAACTTGTCCATTTCTTCCAGGTTGTTCATTTTATTGGCCTATAGTTACTTGCAATAGTCTCTTATAACACTGTATTTCTGCAGTGTCAGTTGTTGCTTCTCCTTTTTTGTTTCTATTTCTGTAGGTGTGAGTCTTCTCCCTTTTTTTCTTGATGAGTCTGGCTAATGGTTTATCAATTTTGCTTATCTTCTCAGAGAACCAGCTGGATCTTTGCTATTGTTGCCTTCATTTCTTTTTCATTTATTTCCAATCTGATCTTTATGATTTCTTTCTTTCTGCTAACTTTGGGTTTGTTTTTTTTTTCTCCTACTTCTTTCTCTAATTGCTTTAGGTGTAGGGTCAAGTTGTTTATTTGAAATTTTTCTTGTTTCTTGAGGTAAGATGGTATTGCTATAAACTTCCCTCTTAGAACTGCTTTTGCTATATCCCATAGGATTTGGGTTGTTGTGTTTTCATTGTTATTTGTATCTAGGTATTTTTTTAATTTCCTCTTTGATTTCTTCAGTGATCTCTTGGTTATGTACCAGCATATTATTTAGCCTCCATGTATTTGTATTTTTTACAGTTTTTTTCCATTATTGATATCTAGTCTCATAGCACTGTGTTCAGCAAAGATGCTTAATATGATTTCAATTTTCTTAAATTTACTGGGGCTTAATTTGTAACCCAAGACGTGATATATCCTGCAGAATGTTCCATGTGCACTTAAGAAACTGTATTCTGTCATTTTTGGATGGAATGTTCTATAAATATCAATTAACTTCCTCTACTCTATTGTGTCATTTAAAGCTTGTGTTTCTTTATTTATTTTCATTTTGGATGATATGTTCATTGATGAAAGTGTGGTGTTAAAGTCCCCTACTGTTATTGTGTTACTGTTGATTTCCCCTTTTATGGTTGGTGCCATTTGCCTTATGTATTGTGGTACACCTATGTTGGGTGCATAAATGTTTACAATTGTAATATCTTCTTCCGGAATTGATGCTTTGATCATTATGTAGTGTCCTTCTTTGTTTCATGTAACAAAGTATTTTATTTTAAAGTTTATTTTTTCTTCTATGATTATTGCAACTCCAGCTTTCTTTTGATTTCCATTTGCATGGAGTATCTTTTTCCATCCCTCATTTTCAGTCTTTATGTGTCCCTAGGACTGAAGTGGGTCTCTTGTAGACAGCATAAACATGTGGGCTGTTTTTGTATCCATTCAGCCAGTCTGTGTCTTTTGGTTGGAGCATTTAATCCATTCACATTTAAAGTAATTATCGATATGTTTCCCTGTTACCAGTTTCTTAATTGACTTGGGTTTGTTTTTGTAGGTCATTTTCTTCTCTTGTGTTTCCCGCTTAGAGAAGTTCCTTTAGCATTTGTTGTAGAGCAGGTTTAGAGGTGCTGAATTCTCTTAGCTTTTGCTTATCTGTCAAGATTTTGATTTCTCCATCAAATCTGAATGAGATTCTTGCTGGGTAGAGTAATATTTATTGTAGGTTTTTCCCTTTCATTATTTTATATATATCCTGCCACTCCCTTCTGGCCTGCAGAGTTTCTGCTGATAAATGAGCTGATAACCTTATAAGGATTTCCTTGTACGTTATTTGTTGTTTTTCCCTTGCTGCTTTTAATATTTTTTCTTGGTGTATAATTTTTATAGTTTGATTAATATGTGTCTCACTGTGTTTCTCCTTGGGTTTATCCTGTATGGGCCTCTATGTTCTTCCTGGACTTGATTGGATATTTCCTTTCCCATGTTATGGAAGTTTTCAACTCTAATCCCTTCAAATATTTTCTCAGGCTCTTTCTTTTTTTCTTCTTCCAGGACCCCTATAGTTCGAATGTTGGTGCATTTAATGTTGCCCAAGAAGTCTCTGAAACTGTTCTCCATTCTTTTCATTCTTTTTGCTTTTTTCTGCTCCATGGCATTTATTTCCACCATTCTATCTTCCAGCTCACTTATCTGTTCTTCTGACTCAGTTATTCTGCTATTGATTCCTTCTAGAGTATTTTAAATTTCAGTTATTGTGCTGTTCATCACTATTTGTTTGTTTTTAGTTCTTCTAGGTCCTTTTTAAATGTTTCTTGTATGTTCTCCATTCTATTTCTGAGCTTTGGGATCATCTTTACTAACATTACTCTGAATTTTCTTTTCTGGTAGACTGCTTATCTTTTCCTCATTTGTTTGGTTTTGTGGGTTTTTACATTGCTCTTTTATCTGCTGCATATTTCCCTGTCTTCTCATTTTATTTAACTTACTGTATTTGAGGTTTCCTTTCTGCAGACCGTAGGGTCATAGTTCCTGTTACGTCTGTTTTCTGTATCCAGTGGGTGAGATTGGTCCAGAAGCTTGTGTAGGTCTCCTGGTGTGTGGACTGGTACCTTCATTCTGTTGGGTGGAGCTCAATCTTGTCCCTCTGATAGGGCCATATCCTTTGGGGTGTTTTGTGCAGCCTGTGAGCTTAGTACGACTTTAGCCAGCCTGTCTGCTAACAGGTGGGATTGTGTTCCTCTCTTGCTAATTGTTTGGCATGAGATATCCAGCACTGGAGCTTGCTGGCCAATGGGCAGAGCCAGGTCTTAGTGTTGAGATGGAGACCTCAGGGAGATGTCTCACCAATTAATATTACATGGGGTCGGGGGTTCCCTGGTGGTCCAAAGTCCTGGACTCAGCTGTCCTACTTTGGAGGCTCAGGCCCAACACCCAGCTAGAGCACTAAGACCCTTTTTGGAAGTCTGAGGTCCCCTCCTACCATTCAGTAGTTGTTCTGTGGGTGCTGTTCCACAGGTAGATGTATTCTTGATGTATTTGTGTGGAGGAAGGTGATCTCCATGTCTTATTCCTCTGCCACCTTGCAGTTCTCTTTGTCTTATGGCTGTTTTAGGTTGAATTGTGTCTCCAAAAAGATATGTTAAATCCTAATAAGCAGTATCTATGAATGTGACCTTGTTTGGAAACAGGGTCTTCGCATGTGTAATCAAATTAAGATGAAGTTATACTGGATAAGAGTGGATCCTAGGGGCTTCCCTGGTGGCACAGTTGTTGAGAGTCCACCTGCCGATGCAGGGGACACGGGTTCATGCCCCAGTCTGGGAAGATCCCACATGCTGCGGAGCAGCTGGGCCCATGAGCCATGGTCGCTGAGCCTGCGCGTCCAGAGGCTGTGCTCTGCAATGCGAGAGGCCACAGCAGTGAGAGGCCCACGTACCACAAAAAAAGGGGGGGTCCTAAACCTAATGATTAGTGTCCTTGTAAGGTGAGATATACAGAGCCACAGAGCAAAGCATAGTGAAGAAGACTATATGATGATGGAAATGGGGATTGGAGTGATGCATATAAAAGCCAAAGAATGCCAAGAATTGCTGGCAATCATAAGAAGCTGGAAGAAAAAAGGGAAGATTCTTCCCCAGGGCTTTCAGAGGATCATGTCTCCATGGACACGTTGATTTTGGACTTCTAGCCTCTAGAAATCTGAGAGAATAAGTTTCTGTTGTTTTAAGCCACCCAGTTTGTAGTAATTTTTATAGCAGCCCTAGGAAAATAATACATGGACCAAGGTAGTGTCTGGACATTTGCTAATACATCTTGCTGTACCTGGATAAATGCCTCAGTTCAAGTGAAAAGTTCAAGATATTAGCTATGATACTTATGGTGAGAAAAAAATGAAGTTTCAACTTAGATTTATGAGTATATTTTTTCCATTTTATCTTTGAAATCACACTCTCTACCTGTAGATATTACTCTGATCTTTCAAGGCCAAGCTAAAAATAATTTACTTCAAGTAATGTCAAAATATCTTAGTAAAATTCTCTAAATTCCTTCAGTAACCCTTTCAGAACTTTGTTTATCCATATCATCTTGCACTAATTACTTGTTTTTGCATATACAGGTTGAATATTATCAAGGTTGAATGGGATCTCCATTTTATTCACTTTAGTGTCTTCTGGAATAAATACAATGCTTGGCTTATTTTATGCATTCTATGTTGCCAATTAAAGTTTAGTGAATGGATCAATGCTTTACACCTGTTTATTCTTCATTTTATCTCTCTCATATGGTTATAGTCAATTGCAATTAAAGTATGGAACTGACAGTCATAGTCAAGAGAGCAGAGTAGGAGGATGCAGAGTTCACGTCTCCTCACAGCTAGAGCACCTACCAGGCACTGGTGGGGGAACCCCTGATCAACTAGGTGGAACACAGGAAGGAGGGAAGGGGAGGAGAAGTGGAGGCAGGATAGAACCGGCACTGCTCAGGGGAAGCTGCGGGACAGAAGGGGTTCCCACACATGGAGTGGTCCACCTTTGGTGAGGAGAACCATGGGAATGGGAAGAGACCCTTGAGAGATTGCAGGATCAGAAGGGAATGAGGTCAGCATTTACCCTGCTCACTGGGTCCCCGGGAGGCTGCTGAGGTCCTGGGCCTGTTCTTCTACCCTCTGAGGTCTCATCTGGCCACATGGGTCCTGAGGATGTTGTAGGGAGAGATAGGGAGAGAAAAAGGAGATATCAGATGGGACCAGCACTCCTGGAGGAGGGGAGGGGTTCCTATGCTTGGGAAAGGTGCATCTGCAATGAAGGGATCAGCAGAGATGGGAAGAGACCCTCAGGAGATCGGGAGATCAAAAGAGAACTCAGCCAGCATTTTCCCTGCCCACTCAGCCCCCAGGAGCCTGCTGAGGTCCCAAACCTGATCTTCCACACTCTGAGGTCCCCTCTGGCCATGATGAGGCTACACTCCACCCCTGTATCCACTCCAAGGGCCTTACCTCCAAACTCGGCAATCTAACACCCTCTGCGGCCATGCTGCCTATTCTGGCCACACTGCATTTTCCTGCTTCATGGGTCCTGAGCCTAAGCCCCGCCCCCTGCCTAAACCCCACCTTGTCTAATCCCCACCCCCACCGAGTCTCTGTTACCCCACAGCCAAGGTATTTTCCTGCCTTTTTTTTTTAGGTTGTGGTTCTGTTTTCCTTGTTGTTGTTTCATTTATATTTTTATTTTCTCTAATAAATTTTTATTTTTCTAATTTTATTTTATATTTTATTCTTTTTTTTAAATTTAATTTATTTATTTTTGACTGTGTTGGATCTTCGTTTCTGTGCGAGGACTTTCTCTAGTTGTGGTGAGCAGGGGCCACTCTTCATCGCGGTGCACAGGCCTCTCACTGTTGCTGCCTCTCTTGTTGCGGATCACAGGCTCCAGATGTGCAGGCTCAGTAGTTGTGGCTCATGGGCCTAGTTGCTCCACAGCATGTGGGAACTTCCCAGAACAGGGCTCGAACCCGTGTCCCCTGCATCGACAGGCAGACTCTCAACCACTGCGCCACCAGGGAAGCCCCTTATCTTTTATTCTTTGTTATTGTTCTTGTTTTGTACCCTGCCCTTTCTTTTTGCTTCTATTTTACCTTCTTGTTTCCTCTATATTTTTACTCTTTCTAATATATTTTTTATTTATCTAATTTTATTTGAATTTTTATTCTTTGTTACTGTACTTTTTTTTTTTTTTGCCATGCCACACGTCTTCTGGGATCTTGGTTCACAGACTAGGGGTGGGACCTGAGCACCTGTGGTGGGGTCACTGAATCCAAGCCACTGGCCTAGCAGAGAACCTCAGACTCCAGGGAATATTAATCAGAGTGAGGTCTCCCAGAGGTCCTCGTCTCAGCACCAAGACCCAGCTCTACCCAACTGCCTGCAAACTCCAGTGCTGGACACTTCAGGCCAAACAGCCGGTAAGACAGGAACACAGTCCCACCCAACAAAAAAATGACACAACAAAAATATGTCACAAGTGAAGGAGCAAGATAAAAACCTACATGGCCAAAAAAAAAGAAGAGGAAATAGGCAACCTACCTAAAAAGAATTCAGAGTAATGATAGTAATGATGACCCAAAATCTTAGAAACAGAAAGGAAGCATGGCTTGAGGAAATACAAGCAATGTTTAACCAAATCCTAGAACTAAAGAATGAACTATGATGAACAACACAATAACTGAAATGAAAAATACACTAGAAGGAATCAATAGCAGAATAACTGAGGCAGAAGAATGAATAAGTGAGCTGGAAGATAAGATGGTGGCAATAACTGCTGAAGAGCAGAATGAAGAAAACAGAATGAAAAAATTCAGGACAGTCTCAGAGACCGCTGGGAAGCATTATATGGGTCCCAGAAGAAGAAGAGTAAAAGAAAGGCACTGAGAAAATATTTGAAGAGCTTATACTTGAAAACTGCCCTAACATGGGAAAGGAAATAACAACCCAAGTCCAGGAAGCACAGAGAGTCCCATACAGGATAAACCAAGGAGAAACACACCAAGACACATATTAAGCAAACTAACAGAAATTAAATTCAAAGAAAAAATATTAAAAGCAGCAAGGGAAAAGCAACAAATAACATACAAGGGAATCCTCATAAGGTTATCAGCTCATGTTTCAGCAGAAACTCTGCATGCCAGAAGGGAGTGGCAGGATATATTTAAAGTGATGAAAGGAAAATACTACAACAAATATTACTCTACCCAGCAAGGATCTCATTCAGATTGGACAGAGAACTCCAAGCTTTTCAGACAAGCAAAACTAAGAGAATTCAGCACCACAAAACCAGCATCACAGCAAATGCTAAAGGAAACTTTCTAGGCAGGAAACACAAGAAAGAAAAGACACACAAAAACAAACTCCCCAAAATTAAGATAATTGTAACAGAAACATACATATTGATAATTACCTTGAATGTAAGTGGATTAAATGCTCCAAACAAAAGACACAGACAGGCTGAATGGACACAAAAACAACACCCATATATATGCTGTCTACAAAAGACCCACTTCTGTCCTAGGGACACATGCAGACTGAAAGTGAAGGGAAAATGACATTCCACGCAAATGGAAATCAAAAGAAAGCTGGAGTTGCAATACTTATATCAGATAACATGGACAACTTGGAAGAAATGGACAAATTCTTGGAAAGGTACAACTTTCCACAAATGAACCAAGAAGAATTGAAAATGTAAACAGACCAATCACAAGTACTGAAATTGAAACTGTAATTAAAATTTTTCCAACAATCAAAGGTCCAGAACCAGATAGCTTCAGAGGTGAATTCTATCAAACACTTAGAGAAGAGCTAAAACCTAGTCTTCTCAAACTCTTCCAAAAAATTGCAGAGGCAGTAATACTCCCAAACTCTTTCTATGAGACCACCATCACCCAATACCAAAACCAAAGATCCTAAAATAAAAGAAAATTACAGGCCAGTATCACACAAAAATCCTCAACAAAATACTAGCAAACAGAATGTAACAATACATTAAAAGGATCATACTCCATGATCTAGTGGGATTAATCCCAGAGTTGCAAGGATTCTTCAATATATGAAAATCAATAACTGTGATTCACCATATTAACAAATTTTAGGATAAAAAACATATGATCATCTCAATAGATGCAGAAAAAGCTTTTGAAAAAAATCAACACCGATTTATGATAAAAACTCTCTAGAAAGTGGGCATAGAGGGAACCTACCTCAACTTAATAAAAGCCATATACAACAAACATCATTCCCAATGATGAAAGACTGAAAGCATTTCCTCCACGATCAGGAAAAGTCAAGGATGTCCACTCTCACCACTCTTATTCAACATAGTTTTGGAAGTCCTAACCATGGCAATTACAGAAGAAAAAGAAAGAAAATGAATACAAATTTGAAAGGAAGAAGTAAAACTGTCACTGTTTGCAGATGACATGATACTATACATAGAGAATCCTAAAGATGCCAGCATAAAACTAATAGAGCTAATCAACGAATCTGGTAAAGTTGCACGATACAAAATTAATGCACAGAAATCTCTTGAATTCCTATACAGTAACAATGAAAGATCAGAAAGAGAAATTAAGGAAACAATCCCATTTACCATCACAACAAAAAGAATAAAGTATCTAGGAATAAACTCAACTAAGAAGGCAAAAGGCCTATATGCAGAAGACTATAAGAGGCTGATGAACGAAATCAAAAATGATAGAAACAGATGGATTGGAAAAATCAATGTTGTGAAAAATGACTATACTACCACAGATCCAATGTGCAACCATAGATCCAACGTAATCCCTGTCAAATGTTCAATGACATTTTTCACAGGATTAGAACAAAATAATTTACACTTTGTATGGAAACACAAAAGACCCTAAATAGCCAAAGCTATCTTGAGAAAGAAAAAGTGGAGGATCAGGCACCCTGACTTCAGGCTGTACTACAAATCTACAGTAATCAAGACAGTATTATACTGGCACAAAAACAGATATATAGATCAATGGCACACGATAGAAAGCCCAGAGATAAACCCACATGCCTATGGTCACCTAATCTATGACAAAGAAGGCAAGAATATAAAATGGAGAAAAGACAACTTCTTTGATAAATTGTGGTGGGAAAACTGCACACCTACATGTATAAGAATGAACACTACCTGACACCATACACTAAAATAAACTCAAAATGGATTAAAGACCTAAATGTAATGCCAGATACTGTAAAACTCTTTAAGGAAAACAGTAAAAGCACTCTGATGTAAATCACAGCAAATTTTTTATTTTATTTTTTTTTGTGGTACGCAGGCCTCTCACTGTTGTGGCCTCTCCCATTGCAGAGCACAGTCTCCGGACACACAGGCTCAGCAGCCATGGCTCACGGGCCCAGCCGCTCCGCGGCATGTGGGATCCTCCCGGACTGGGGCATGGACCCATGTCCCCTGCATCGGCAGGTGGATTCTCAACCACTGTTCCACCAGGGAAGCCCGCAAAATATTTTTTGACCCACGTCCTAAAGTAATGAAAATAAAAAACAAAACAAGCAAATGGGACCTAATGAAACTTAGAAGTTTTGCACTGCAAACAAACCATAAACAAGACGAAAAGACAACCCTCAGAATGGGAGAAAATTTTTGCAAATTAAACAACGAACAATGGATTCGTTTCCAAAGTATACAAGCAGCACATGTAGCTCAATATCAAAAAAACAAACAACCCAATCAAGAAGAGGGCAGAAGACCTAAACAGAGATTTCTCCAAAAAAGACTTTCTGATAGCCAAGAGGCACAGGAAAAGATGCTCAACATCACTAATTATTACAAAAATGCACATCAAAACTACAATGAGGTATCACTTTACACTGGTCTACCAACAATAAAGGCTGGAGAGGGTGTGGAGGAAAGGAACCCTCTTGTACTGTTGGTGGAAATGTAAATTGATACAGTCACTATGGGGGAACATTATGGAGGTTCTTTAAAAAACTAAAAATGGAACTACCATATGACCCAGCAATCCAACTACTGGGCACACAGCCAGAGAAAAGCATAACTCAAAAAGTTACATGTAGGGCTTCCCTGGTGGCGCAGTGGTTGGGAGTCTGCCTGCCGATGCAGGGGACTCGGGTTCGTGCCCTGGTCTGGGAGGATCCCACGTGCCGTGGATCAGCTGGGCCCGTGGGCCATGGCCACTGGGCCTGCGCATCCGGAGCCTGTGCTCTGCAGCGGGAGAGGCTGCAGAGGTGAGAGGCCCGCGTACCACAAAAAAAAAAAAAAAAAAAGTTACATGTACCCCAATGTTCATTGCAGCACTATTTACAATAGCTACACATGGAAACAACCTAAATGTCTATCAACAGATGAATGGATAAATAAGATGTGGTACATATATATAATGGAATATTACTCAGCCATAAAAAGAATGAAATGGGGTCAATTGTAAAGATGTGGATGGAGCTAGAATTTGTCATACATAGTGAAGTAAGTCAGAAAAAGAAAAACAAATATTGTGTGCTAATGCATATACATGAAATCTAGAAAAATGGTAGAGATGAACATATTTTCAGGGCAGGAATAGAGACACAGACGTAGAGGACTGTTGTGTGGACACAGTGGGGACATGGGATGAATTTGGAAATTAGGATTGACATATGTACACTACCATGTGTAAAATAGACAACTAGTGGGAACCTGCTGTATAGCACAGGGAGCTCAGCTTTGTGTTCTGTGATGACCTGAACAGGTTGGATGAGAGAGGAGGGAGTTCCAAGTGGGAGAGTATATAGGTGCACATATAGCTGACTCACTTTATTGTACAGCAGAACCTAACAAGAATCTGTAAAGAAATTATACTCAATAAAAAATAATAATAATAAAATATGGAACTGTGAAATTGATAGGGCATAAGACAGTTGATTTATAGCATATAGGTTAAACATCAGCTGTGAGCTCAGTCCACCTAAACTTACTTGTGTCAATTAAAAGGTCAGGGAATTATGCATACTTATTCTCACTTTCCTAAGTCCTCCCTTGTTCTCTGGGTCCTTGTTTCAACATTTTGTATTTAAAATGAGGAATCAGTTCTTCCACAGCCATTCCTGTTTTTTAATGTTACTCATTAATGAGGTAATTTTATGCTATTGAGACAAATAAATCTACTAATAGGGTAATGCATTAGAGCTGAGTTAAATTCACTGGAGTGTCTACAGATTCAATGCAATCCCTATCAAACTACCACTGGCATATTTCACAGAATTAGAACAAAAAATTTCACAATTTGTATGGAAACACAAAAGACCCCGAATAGCCAAAGCAATCTTGAGAATGAAAAATGGAGCTGGAGGAATCAGGCTCCCTGACTTCAGACTATACTACAAAACTACAGTAATCAAGACAGTATGGTACTCCACAAAAACAGAAATATAGATCAAGGGAAAAGGACAGAAAGCCCAGAGATGAACCCACACACATATGGTCACCTTATCTTTGATAAAGGCAGCAAGAATATACAGTGGAGAAAAGACAGCCTCTTCAATAAGTGGTGCTGGGAAAACTGGACAGGTATATGTAAAAGTATAAAAGTAGAACGCTCCCTACCGCCATACACAAAAATAAACTCAAAATGGATTAAAGACCTAAATGTAAGGCCAGACACTATCAAACTCTTAGAGAAAAACATAGGCAGAACACTCTATGACATAAATCATTGCAAGATCCTTTTTGACCCACCTCCTAGAGAAATGGAAATAAAAACAAAAATAAACAAATGGGACCTAATGAAATCTAAAAGCTTTTGCACAGCAAAGGAAGCCATAAACAAGACCAAAAGACAACTCTCAGAATGGGAGAAAATATTTGCAAATGAAGCAACTGACAAAGGATTAATCTCCAAGATTTACAAGCAGCTCATTAGCTCAATAACAGAAAAACAAACAACCCAATCCACAAATGGGCAGAAGACCTAAATAGACATTTCTCCAAAGAAGATATACAGATTGCCAACAAACATATGAAAGAATGCTCAACATCATTAATCATTAGAGAAATGCAAATCAAAACTACAATGAGATATCATCTCACACAAGTTAGATTGGCCATCATCAAAAAATTTAGAAACAATAAATGCTGGAGAGGGTTTGGAGAAAAGGGAAACTCTTGCACTGTTGGTGGGAATGTGAATTGGTACAGCCACTATGGAGAACAGTATGGAGGTTCCTTAAAAACTACAAATAGAACTACCATAAGACCCAGCAATCCCACTACTGGGCATATACCCTGAAAAAAACATAATTCAAAAAGAATCATGTACCAAAATGTTCATTGCAGCTCTATTTACAATAGCGAGGACATGGAAGCAACCCAAGTGTCCATCAACAGATGAATGGATAAAGAAGATGTGACACATATATACAATGGAATATTACTCAGCCATAAAAAGAAACGAAATTTAGCTATTTGTAGTGAGGTGGATGGACCTAGAGTCTGTCATACAGAGTGAAGTAAGTCAGTAAGAGAAAAGCAATACCATATGCTAACACATATATATGGAATCTAAGAAAAAAAGAAAAGGTCATGAAGAACCTAAGGGTAGGACAGGAATAAAGACACAGACCTACTAGAGAATGGACTTGAGGATATGGGGAGAGGGAATGGTAAGCTGTGACAAAGTGAGAGAGTGGCATGGACATATATACACTACCAAAAATAAAATAGGTAGCTAGTGGGAAGCAGCTGCATAGCACAGGGAGATCAGCTGGGTGGTTTGTGACCACCTAGAGGCGTGGGATAGGGAGGGTTGGAGGGAGGTAGATGCAAGAGGGAAGAGGTATGGAAACATATGTATTTGTATAACTGATTCACTTTGTTATAAAGCAGAAACTAACACACCATTGTAAAGCAATTATACTGCAATAAAGATGTTAAAAAGAAATCTCTGGAGCGTTTCCAACTGATTTTTTTGGGGTTTTTTTGTCCATCTCTCAGTCAAATATAGGAATGGGCTTCCAATATCTATTAAGTTATAATTTCCATTTCTACATAGAAAATGGAACTACGGTTCAGATAAAAGCACTCTGTTTTTAGCTGGCAACTGACTACTATGTAATTATCATTGCTGTTCTTTATTAACTGCCCATATTTGCTTTATGTGGTGATATGTTGATAGAAGTAACCTCAATCTTGTTGCTATGGTGACAGTAACCGTAGCTGAGAAGAGTTTGTTTGTGGTAAACAAATTCAGTCATATGCTTGAAGCCTGGTGGAACAGTTTTCCTGCTTCTCTTACACTGCCTTCCTTGCATAAAATTAAAGAATCCCAACTAAAAAAACCCACAGCCTGGATTTGAAATGGAAAAATGAGAACCAGTCCTGAGATTATAATTTCCTCTGTGTGTGGGAATATACTGATGTGTATGTCAATGTCCATAAGACAGGATCTCCTCTGCTGGAGGGTTTTCCCTGTGGGACAGTTTCAGAGAAATGGTCCTGAGAGTGAGAGAATGCCTCACACCTCAGGCTACTGTTGGCATAAATAGCAAAGCTGGGGCAACCCATTATCATAATGACAAAAATTGTTTCTCTCTTTTTCTTCCTAAATCCTCTCTGCTACAGCTGCCTGACTGTTTAAATGTTGGAGAGAAAATTCCTTCCAGAAAATACACTCATAAACATTTAAGTCCATCACACTTAACCCCACTTCTTAAATTTTTGGATTCTATGAAAGTGAACCACCATTTGAAGGAGAATAGCTCTCATGTGAATTAGAGCTATTATGTTTGTGGTTTGTCTGGTTTCAATGACCTAAGACACTCCCCATCTGTCAGTCCCTGTACCTTCAACCTACCTCCTCAAGCGTCTGCTCTCCAACCCAAAAACTGATGTCTACAGTTAAAACACCAAAACTTTTCTCCCCACTCTTCTCCTTTCAAGGAAGACTTTGATGGCTCAACTAATAATGGAAATTTGAAAAACTTTAAGATATTATCCACTATTTGTGCCCAGTAGTGTGCATGAATTAGAGATCTTTTCCAAGTACGAAACAATTGAAACAGAAAGTAGATTACCCAATTGCATATGTAAATCTTTCAATAGAGAGCAGAAGGACCACTGGCCTGAAATACCAAGGACCACTTTTTTATACTTAGTAATAGTTTCTGAGGACTAGTAGAATCCTGATGTGTTTGCTTGGGTTTTTTGCCTCTTCTTAATAAAAGAGCTTGCTGACACCTAGCTTTCAGGTTCCATGGTCCTCCAGTAACTAGCTCTACTAAAAGGCTGGGTTTTAACATAACAATATAAGGAGACGATTTTCAATCTCTCAACTAAAATTAAAGTTCCTGCTAAATATTTTCATGTTTTAACCTTATATTCATATGTTTGTTTCATAGGCCCATACTGAGATCAGAGTGCCACCGGGTTTGATGTAGCTCATTAACTCATGTCCTCCAATTAGGATTCTAGGGGTAGGAGTGGGGTGAGCAATACAGGCCAATGTTAAAGTGATTTCTCTCCTAAGAACATTAATCAACATACTACTGGATGGTGTGGGATTTTTAAAAATAATTTACATGTATAAGGTAGTGAAAACAAAAAACAAGTATTTCTTAATAAAGAACTCTGAAATTATAAAAGCGATAACAATAATAAATAAAAGAGAATAGTTTTACAATTTAAAAGAAAATTTTCTGTTTCATACAATCAAAATGTGTTGACGGGCTTCCCTGGTGGTGTAGTGGTTGAGAGTCTGCCTGCCGATGCAGGGGACACGGGTTTGTGCCCCGGTCCGGGAAGATCCCACATGCCGTGGAGCAGCTAGGCCTGTGAGCCATGGCTGCTGAGCCTGCGCGTCCGGAGCCTGTGCTCTGCAACGGGAGAGGCCACAACAGTGAGAGGCCTGCATACTGCAAAAAAAAAAAAAAATGTGTTGAAGGCATGAAGCTGAATAAGAAAGATGACTCAAATGGACTTGGTGATGCAGCTTCCCACTCTCAGACTTGGTGTATTTTTAGTTCCTTAGTGTCTTATTTAAAAATTTTGATTGATTCATTGATTGATTTTTAATTTTAGGTGGGATCTTCTTAAAATTTATTTCATTGAAATATAGTTGATCCACAATGTTAATTTCTGCTGTACAGGAAAATATTTTGTTTATATACATACATATATATATATATATATATATATATATACATGCATATGTATATATATATATATATATTATTTTTCATATTCTTTTCCATTATGGTTTATTACAGGATATTGAATATAGTTCCCTGTGCTATACAGTAGGACCTTGTTGTTTACCTATTCTATATATAATGTTTGCATCTGCTAATCCCAAACTCCTAATTCATGCCTTCCCCCCCCCCCTCCCTCTTGGCAACCACAAATCTGTTCTCTATATCTGTGAGTCTGTTTCTCTTTCATATATAAGTTCATTCGTGTCATATTTTAGCTTCCACACATAAGTGATATAATATGGTATATGTCTTACTCTTCTGACTTACTTGGTATGATAATCTAAGGTCTATACATGTTGCTGCAAATGGAATTATTTTATTCTCTTTATGGATGAGTAGTATTCCATTGCATGTATATACCACATCTTCTTTATCCATTCATCTGTTGGTGGGCATTTAGGTAGTTTTCATGTCTTGGCTATTGTAAACACTGCTGCTATGAAAATAGAAGTGCATGTATCTTTTCAAATTATACTTTTCTCCATATATATGCCCAGGAGTGGGATTGCTGAATAATATGGCAACTCTATTTTTAGTTTTTTGAGGAAACTCCAACAGTGTGAGAAGTTTCCCTTATCTCCACACTCTCTCCAGCATTTGTTATGTGTAGACTTTTTAATGATGGCCATTCCAATTGGTGTGAGGTGGTAACTAATTGTAGTTTTGATTTACATTTCTCTAATAATTAGTGATGATGAGCATTTTATCATATGTTTAATGGCCATCTGTATGTCTTCTTTGGAGAAATGTCTGTTTAGGTCTTCTTCCCATTTCTTGATTGGGTTTTGGGAGGTTTTTTTTGTTATTGAGTCATATGAGTTGTTTGTATATTTTGGAAACTGTAAGTCCTTGTCAATCTTATCATTTGCAAATATTTTCTCCCAGTTCATAGGTTATCTTTTTGTTTTGTTTATGGTTTCTTTTGCTGTGCAAACCTTGTAAATTTATTTTTGCTTTTATTTCTATTATCTTGGGAGACTGACCTAAGAAAACATTTGTACAATTTATGTCAGAGAATGCTTTGCCTATGTTCTGTTCTAGGAGTTTTACAGTGTCATGCCATTTTGAGTTTATTTTTGTTTACTGTGTGAAGGTGTGTTCTAACTTCATTGATTTACATGTGGCTGTCCACCTTTCCCAACACCACTCTGCTTTCTGCATTGTATATTCTTGCCTCCTCTTTTTTTTTTTTTTTTTTTTTGGTGGCACGCATACCTCTCACTGCTGTGGCCTCTCCTGTTGCAGAGCACAGGCTCTGGACCTGCAGGCTCAGCAGCCATGGCCCACGGGCCCAGCCGCTCTGCAGCACATGGGATCCTCCCAGACAGGGGGACGAACCTGCATCCCCCACATCAGCAGGCGGACTCTCAACCACTGCACCACCAGGGAAGCCCTCTTGCCTCCTTCAATGAAGTTTAATTGACCATATGTGTGTGGGTTAATTTCTGGGCTCTCTATTCTGTCCAGTTAATCCATATGTTTATATTTTTGTCAATGACACACTGTTTTGATTACAGTAGCTTTGTAGTATTTTCTGAAGTCTGGGAGGGTTATGCTTCTTGCTTTGTTCCTTTTCTTTGTTCAGGATTGCTTTGGCAATTCTGAGTCTTTTATGGTTCACTATAAATTTTAGGATTATTTATTCTAGTTCTGCAAAAAATGTCAGATCTAATTTGATAGGAATCACATTAAACCTGTAGATTGATTTGGGTAGTATGACCACTTTAACAATATTGAATCATCTTCAGTTTTCTTTATTCATGTTTTATACTTCTCACCATATAAGTCTTTCACCTCCTTGGTCAGGTTTATTACTAAGTATTTTTAATGCAATTTTAAAAGGGATTTATTTTTTGTATTCCATTTCTGATATTTCATTATTAGTGTAAAGAAATGCAACCAACTTCTGTATGTTAATACTGTCTCCTGCTACCTTGCTGAATTCATTTATCAATTCTAGTAGTTTTTGTGTGGAGCCTTTAGGATTTCCTACAATACATAGAGTATTACATCATCTGCATATAATGACAATTTACCTCTTCCCTACCAACTTGAATACAATTTTTTTTGGTGTGATTGCTGTGGCTAGGACTTCCAATACTATGTTGAAGGGAAGTGGTGAGAGTGGGTATCCTTGACTTGTTCCACATTTTAGTGGGAAGTCTTTCCATTTTTCACCATTGAATATTATATTGGCTGTGGGTTTGTCATAAATAGCTTTTATTATGTTGAGATATGTTCCCTCTTTACCCACTTTGGTAAGAGTTTTTTTTATCATAAATGGGTGTTGAATTTTATCAAATGCTTTTTCTACATCTATTGAGGTTATTATGTGGTTTTTGTCTTTCGTTGATTTGGTGTATCACACTGATTGATATGCGGGGTTTTTTTGTTTTTTTGTTTTTGCAGTACACAGGCCTCTCACTGTTGTGGCCTCTCCTGTTGTGGAGCACAGGCTCTGGACGTGCAGACTCAGCAGCCATGGCTCATGGGCCCAGCTGCTCTGCGGCATGTGGGATCTTCCCAGACCGAGGCACGAACCCATTTCCCCTGCATTGGCAGGCAGACTCACAACCACTGCACCACCAGGGAAGCCCTGATATGCATATATTGAAACATCCTTGTGACCCTGGGATAAATCCAACTTGGTCATGGTGTATGATCTTTTTATGTGTTGTTGGATTCAGTTTGCTAATATTTTGTTGAGAATTTTTGCATCTATATTCAACAAAGACATAGGTCTATATATATATATTTTTTTGAGTGTCTGGTTTTAGTATCATGGTGATGGTGGATTCATAGAATGTCTTTGGGAGCGTTCCTGCCTCTTCAGTCCTTTCAAAGAGTTTGAGAAGGATCAGTATAGGGTTTTTGTTTTGGGTTTTGTATGTTTGGTAGAATCTACCTGTAAAGCCATCTGGTCCTGGACTTTTGTTTGTAGGGAGTTGTTTTGTTTTGTTTTGTTTTTACAGATTCTATTTCACTTCTGGTGACTGGTCTGTTCAAATTATCTATATCTTCTGGATTCAATCTTGGTGGGATGTGCATTTCTAGAAACTTGCACATTTCTTCTACATTGTCCAATTTGTTGGCATATGATTGTTCATATTCTCTTATTTTTTTTTTGTTTTTCTGCAGTTTCCATTGTGATTTCTCCTTTTTCATTTCTTATTTTGTTTACTTGGGTCCTCTCTCTTTTCTTCTTCGTGAGCCTGGTCAGAGGTTTCTCAATTTTGTTTACCCTTTCAAAGAACCAGCTTTTGGTTTTATTGAATTTTTTCTATTCTTTTTTAATCTCTATTTTATTATTTCTTCACTGATCTTTATTATTTCCTTCCTTTTGCTGAGTTTAGGTTTTGTTTGTTCTTCTTTTTATAATTTTTTTTAGGTAGTAAGTTAGGTTGTTTATTTGAGATTTTTCTTGATTCTTGATGAAGACCTCTATCACTATGAACTTCCCTCTGAAACTACTCTTACTGCATCCCATAGATTTTTCATGGTTGTGATTTCATTGTCATTTGTCTCAAGGGATTTTTTAATTTACTCTTCGATTTCATTTTTCACCCACTGGTTTTTTAGTTGCATGTTGCTTAGTCTCCATGTAACCATTTTTTCTCATTTCTTTGTCTGTAATTGATTTCTAGTTTTATGCTATTGTGGTGAGAAATGGTGCTTCAGATAATTTCTATACTCTTAAATTCGTGAAGTTGGTTTTGTGCCCTGGTATGTGGTCAGTCTTAGAGAATGTTCTATGTGTACTTGAAAAGAACATGTATTCTAGTATATTTTTGGATGTAACATCCTGAAAATATCAATTAAGTCTAACTATTCTACTGTATCATTTAGGATCTCTGTTGCCTTATTGATTTTCTGTGTGAAAGATCTTTCCCACTGATGTGAGTGGGATGTTAATATCTCCTGCTATTATTGATCTGCATCCCTTTATGTCTGTTAGTATTTGTTTTATGTATTTGGGTGCTCCTATATTGGGTGTATATGTGTTGATAAGTGCAATATTCTCTTCTTGTATTGATCATTTTATTATCTTTTAACATCTTTATTAGAGTATAATTGCTTTACAGTTGTGTGTTAGTTGTGCTGTATAACAAAGTGAATCAGCTATACATATACATATATTCCCAATCCTTTTATTTTTATATAGTGTCCATCTTTATCTCTCTATATACACTTCATTTTAAAGTATATTTGTCTGATATGAATATTGCTACCCCTACTTTCTTGTCATTTCCATTTGCATGAAATATCTTTTTCCATGCCCTCACTTTCAATCTATGTGTGTCTTTTGCCCTAAAGTGGGCCTCTTGTAGGCAGCATATTGTAGGTTCTTGTTGTTGTTGTTTGTTTTTTTTGCAGTATGTGGGCTTCTCACTGCCGTGGCCTCTCCCACTGTGGAGCACAGGCTCCAGACGTGCAAGCTCAGCGGCCATGGCTCATGGGCCCAGCCACTCTGCAGCATGTGGGATCTTCCCAGACCGGGGCATGAACCCATGTCCCCTGCATTGGCAGGCAGACTCTCAACCACTGTGCCACCAGGGAAGCCCTCTTGTTTTTTTTTTATATATATATATATACAATTTGCCACTCTATGTCTTTTGATTGGAGTATTTAGTCCTTTAACATTTAATTGTAATTATTGATAGAAATATATTTATTGCCATTTTAAACTTTGTTTTCCCATTGATTTTGTATTTCTCTTATTTCTTTCTTTTGTGTTTTGTTTTTCCTTTTGTGGTTTGATGATTTTCTTTTGCATTATTCTTCTGTTCTCTTCTTTCTGGCTTTTGTGAATCTATTGTACATTTTTGATTTGTGGTTACCCTGTTTATCAAGTATGCTAAAGCCTTCCTATATCTACTTGCTTTAGACTGGTAGTCATGCAGACTCAAACACATTCTGAAAGAAATCTACATTTTTTTTACTTTCCTCCCCCCATATTTTATGATTTTGATTTCTTCTTTTACATCTTCATGTTCATCCTTTTGTTGTTCATTGTTATCATTACTTTCACAGAAACTGTTTTGATTTTTTAAAATCTGTGTACTGGCTGAAGTGATTTACTTTCTAATTATGCTTCTCTCTTTCCTACAGATTCTTATTTCTTTTCTATTCAGAGAAGACCTTTCAATATTACCTTTAGGATAGGTTTAGTATTGCTGTATTCATTTAGTTTTTGCTTGTCTGAGAAATTATTTGTGTCTCCTTCTATTCTAAATTATAATATTACTGGGTAGAATAGCCTACATTGCAGAATTTTCCCTTTCAGGACTTTGAATATATCTTGCCACTCTCTTTTGGCCTGCAACATATCTGTAGCTATCAGCTGATAGCTTTATGGGGGTTCCCTTGTAATTAACCTTTGTTTTATCCCTGCTGCCTTTAGAATCTTCTCTTTATTTTTAACTTTTGCCATTATAATTATAATATATCTTGGTGTAGGTTTGTCCGGGTTCATCTTGTTTGGACCCTCTGTGCTTCCTGTATCTGGAAATCTGTTTCCTACTTTAGGTTTGGGAATTTTTTCAGTCATAATTTCTTCAAATACAATTCCAGTCTCCTTTTCTCTTTCTTCTCCTTCTGGGATCCCTATTTTCTGTAGATTAGCATGCTTTATATTATCCCATAGGTCTCTTATATTGCTTTCATTTTTTAATTTGTCTTTCTGTTTGCTATTCTGATTGGGTGTTTTTCATTATTCTAGCTTTCATATCATTATTTATCACTTATTCATTCTTCTGCATTACTCAGTCTGATATTTATTTTTTTAAGCTCAGCTTTCATCTTGGCAAATGAGTTTTTTAATTTTTCTTGGTTCCTCTTTATATTTTCTATTTCCTTTTTAAAAGTAATCTGCATTTCTATCCTTAGCCCTTCTTAATTCCTTCAGTACTTTCATTATCTTCTTTGTGAACTCTGTCTTTTACACTGAAGAGGTCTGTTTCATTGTTTGTTTATTCAGAGGTATTCTCTTGATCTTTTAGTTGGGAGAGGTTCCTCTGCTTCTTCATTCTACTCATATTTCTATCACTCTAAAAGTAAGGAAAAACAATTATCCACTCTGGTATTGGGGGTATATTTTTATGTGGGAGCATCCCTGCATAGGCTGTGTGGATTTAATATTTTTGGTATGAGCACCATTTTTTAGTATATATGACTGCCAAATCTTCCCTTGGTGTGTGCTGGCCATTATTCCCTAGATAGGGTATGTGACTGGTGTTGTGGTGGCCATAGCCCACAGTGTTGAATGGGGCCTCCTCTTTGCTCTATGGTTGACACAGCCCTGTTGGGGGCAGGGTCTGTTCCCTATTGTTGGAGTAGAAGCCCCCAGGTTCATTTCTAACCTGCAGTGTGAAGTAGGCAGGATTGGAGCACTCATTCTGGGAGAAGAGCCACTGAGTATTCCTCCACTAGAGCTGTCCAGTGGGAATTGAGCTTTGTGGTGTCATCTGTCACCCATTGTGCAGGCTTACAAAGCACACTGTTGTTCACACTGCCTCAGCCCTGTCTCCACTCTGGGAATGAAGGCAATCGGCCCTGGTGCCCCTCAGGCACTGTGTTCACAAACCAAAACTGCAGATCCATAGGCACCAATTCACTAAAGTTAGGTACAAGGACTGCGGTAGTGGTGTACCTGGGCCTGCTATAGGGGCTATGGAAGCAGCTTATGCCCCAGCTCTGCCTCCGTGTGCATGCACCCAAAAAGCCAACAGCTGTTAAGGTCAGACCAACCACAACCAAGGGAGCACCCATTGTCCACTTGGATGTCCTGCAGTCACTGAGTTTACCAAGCTGGTTGCAGGGGCATAAATCTATGGATTTCACAGCTGTGGGGAGAGGGCTCTGATTTCAGTCCCACCTCCATGTGTGGGCAAACCATAGACATTTGCATGCTTCCAGAGCTCATAGAGCTGTCACCAAGAAAGAGGCTGCTATGGCAGGCCCCAACCCTCCCTTCATGTGCACAATTACAAAGGGGTTTCAATGGTGGCACACACCAGCAGTGAGCACGCCAAAAATGAGGCTGCTATGACAGGCCTCGCACCTCCCTTTGGGCACCCATTAACAATGGTACTTTGCTTCTATGGTGGACTGGCTTTCTTCCATGTACACCCCTGGTTGTGGCCTGTAGCACACTCCAGCCCCTTCAGGCTGTCTCTGAACAGCTAAATCCAGTCCTCTCCCCAAGTCTGTCCTCTAAAGGCTGACTTTTGCACCAAGCCACCAAAGGTGCACGCCTTGAGCTAGAGATTGCAGTGACATAGCACATATCCTCTGTGCTGGCCTCTCTCTGTTTTGCCTGTGGCAAACCGAGTGTTGTGCTCTCCTCCAATCCTCTGAAACTCCCTTTCTGTCCCAGCTGATCTCCCCACCAATGAAGTGGTTTCCCATGGCACAGGAACATTTTCTCTTTCCAGCTCCCTCTCAGGGATGCAGGTTCTGTCCCATTTCGTTTTTTTTGTTTTGTTTTGGTTTTTGTTTTTTTTTGTCCTATTCGGTTATGTGGAGATCTTTCTTAATTTCTGGGTGTTTGAGGATTTCTGCCAGTGTTCAGTAGGGATTTTGTGAGAATTATTCCATGTGTGTGTGTAAGTATGTATATATACATACATACTGAATATATATATTCAGGTACACAGCAAAGAAACTCAGCAATACAGATACATGTATTAATTCTCCTCCAAACTCCCCTCCCATCCAGGCTGCCTCATAACATTGAGCAGAGTTCTCTGTGCTATACAGTATGCCCTTGTTGGTTATCCATCTTAAATATAGTTGGTTATCCATCTTAAATATAGAAGATCCCAAACTCCCTAACTATCTCTCCCCCACACCTTTCCACCCTACCCTGGTAACAATAAGTTCAACCTCTAAGTCTGTGAGTCTGTTTCTGTTTTGTAAATGAATTCATTTGTGTCATTCTTTTTATTATTCTACATATATGGGATATTATACAATATTTCTCTTTCTCTGTCTGACTTACTTCACTCAGTATGACAATCTCTATGTCCATCCATGTTGCTGCAAATGACATTATTTCATTCTTTCTAATGGCTGAGTAGTATTCCACTGTGTATATAGCCCATCTTCTTTATAAATTCCTCTGTTGATGGGCATTTTTGTTGCTTCCATGTCTTGGTTATTGTAAACAGTGCTGCAATAAACATTGGGGTGCATGTATCCTTTCAGACTATCTTTTTCTCTAGATTAAAGACCTAAATGTGAGACCGGACACTATAAAACTCCAAGAGGAAAACAAAAGCAGAACACTCTCTGACATAAATTGCATCGATATCTTTGTTGATCTGTCTCCCAGAATAATGGAAATAAAAACAAAAATAAACAAATGGAAGCTAATTAAACTCAAAAGCTTTTGCACAGCAAAGGAAACCATAAACAAAGCAAAAAGACAACCCACAGATTGGGAGAGAATATTTACAAATAATGTGACAGACAATGGATTAGTCTCCAAAATTTACAAACAGCTCATGAGGTTTAATATCATCAAAACAAACAACCCAATCAAAAAATGTGAAGGAGACCTAAATAGAGATTTCTCTGAAGAAGATATACTGATGGCAGGGGCAAATGAAAATATGTTCAACATCGCTAATTATTAGAGAAATCCAAATCAAAGCTGCAATGAGATATCACCTCAAACCAGGCAAAATGGCTATCATCAAAAAATCTACAAACAATAAATGCTGGAGAGGGTATGGAGAGAAGGGAACTCTCATACACTGTGGTGGGAATGTAAATTGGTACAGACACAAAGGGGAACCATATGGAGGTTCCTTTACAAACTAAAAGTAGACCTACCATGTGACTCTGCAATCCCACTCCTGGAAATAAATCCACATGTAGATATATTTTTGATGTATTTGTGGGATGACTTGAGTTCCATGTCCTTCTATTCCACCATCTTGATTGGAGGCTTAGTGTCTTAGTATATTAATAGCATATATGCTCATAGCATATAAGTTTGAATCCACTGATATTCTAGTTCACTTTCTGGGACCTTCACCCATAATATTTACTCTCTTACCTGCTAGTTTTTAGGGTCCTTATATTCCTCTGTAGTTGCTCAAATACCATTTACACACACATACATACTGCCCTACTCTTCACATGTGTCCTGTTTATTTATTTTTTGAGGCATGTGTGTGTGTGTCTGTGTGTGTGTTTGGCATCATTTGTGTGTGTCTTTTTTTTTTTTTTTTTTTTTTTCTAATA
>NW_020172675.1:0-107969 GCF_003031525.2 Neophocaena asiaeorientalis asiaeorientalis | reverse complement strand
TTTGGCCTGTTTTTTGTGTTTTTTTTTTTTTTTTTTTTTTTTTGCAGTACACGGGCCTCTCACTTTTGTGGCCTCTCCCATTGTGGAGCACAGGCTCTGGACGTGCAGGCTCAGTGGACATAGTTCACAGTCCCAGCCACTCCATGGCATGTGGGATCTTCTCAGACCGGGGCACAAACCCGCGTCCCCTGCATCGGCAGGCAGACTCTCAACCACTGCACCACCAGGGAAGCACTGTGTGTGTCTTTGGTATCATTTTATTTTTCTTCTTCCAGTTTCATTGAGATATAATTGACATGCAGTACAGTGTAAGCTTACGACGAACAGTATAATGATTGGACTTACAGACATCACGAAATGATTACCAAAATAAGTTTAGTGAATATCCATTATCTCATTTAGAAACAAAATAAAAGAAAAAGAAAAAATATATTTTTCCTTCTGATGAGAATTCCCAGGATCCACTTCTTAACAACTTTCATATATACAGAACAGTAAATTGTATTTTTTATGTTGTACATTAAAGCCCTAGTATATGTTTATCTTATCACTGGAAGTCTATACCTTCCAGTTCTTTTTTACAGTATCAGAGATTACATATTTGCATTTTCCAAGTTTTCTGTGATAATGAAAATTACTTGTCATCCATAAAAACATGCTTATTAAAAAAAACCAAATAACCTAGAAGTAAATGATGTAAATTACGTAGAGTCCCCTTTAATTCCTCCTCTCCCAATCCGAGTGCCTTGGGCAGAGGAAACCGTCAACATCTTGATATGCATTATTACAGACTTTTCTCTAGGCACAAACAGACACACACATGTCATATATATGTAAACAGGTCCATAACCATATAAACGTAAACAGGAGTGTGCGATTCAGTATTATTGTGCAACTTGTTTTTCATATCACTATGTCTTAGAAATATTTTCGTGTCCACATGATAGAACTCTTTTTATCTGCTGCAGAGTATTGCATGGTAGGAGTTGGTATGTATTACTTCAAAAAGTTCTTCATTTATGTACAATCATGTTGTTTCAGATTTTTTATTATTTCAAAAAATGCTTTGATACACATACTTATACCTGACTCCTAGGACTTGCATGAAGATATCTTCAGGTAGGATGCTTACACTCAGAGCTGTTAAATCAGAGGCTAGCCACCATTTAAGTATTGATATACACTGCCAAATTGTCCACCTGAAAAGCTACATGGATTTATACTTTCTCCAACAATGACAGAGTACTCACTATCTCCAGCACTAGTTATTAACAATCCTTCCATATCTGCCTTTTCAAGGGATGGGAAAATGGTATTCATTTTAATTTTTGACTGCTTATGAAGTTGAAAGTTTATACATGTTTGTTTATATTTCTTCTTTATAAAAATATTTTTATATCTTTTTTTGGTCTCTAGGTGCTTTTATATTAAGGATCTTTAACTTTCTGTTATATTTCACATAATCCCCCAAGCTTTTGTCTCCTATTTATATTTGTGTACAAAAGTTTTTCTTTTTAAGGTAGTAAAATCTATCAGTTATTTTTTCTTTTTTCTTTCATGGATATTGGGCTTTGTGTGTGTGTGTGTGTGTGTGTGTGTGTGTGTGTTTGGTCACATTTTTATTGGTGTATAATTGCTTTACAATGGTGTGTTAGTTTCTGCTTTATAAAAAAGTGAATCAGTTCTACATATACATATATAGCCATATCTCTTCCCTCTTGCATCTCCTGCCCTCCACACTGCCTATCCCACCCTTCTAGCTGGTCACAAAGCACCGAGCTGATCTCCCTGTGCTATGCACCTGCTTCCCACTAGCTATCTATTTTATATATGGTAGTATATATATGTCCATATATACATTACCACTCTCTCACTGTCCCAGCTTACCCTTCCCCCTCCCCGTGCCCTCAAGTCCATTCTCTAGTAGGTGTGTGTCTTTATTCCCATCCTGCCCCTAGGTTCTTCATGACAATTTTGGTTTTTTTTTTTTTAGACTCCATATATATACGTTAACATACAGAATTTGTTTTTCTCTTTTTGACTTACTTCACTCTGTATGACAGACTCTAGGTCTATCCACCTCACTACAAATAACTCAATTTTATTTCTTTTTATGGCAGAGTAATATTCCATTGTATATATGTGCCACATCTTCTTAATCCATTCATCTGTTGATGGACACTTAGGTTTCTTCCATGTCCTGGCTACTGTAAATAGAGCTGCAATGAACAGTATGGTACATGGGACTTTTTGAATTATGGCTTTCTCAGGGTATATATCCAGTAGTGGGATTGCTGGGTCATATGGTAGTTCTATTTGTAGTTTTTTAAGGAACCTCCATACTGTTCTCCATAGTGGTTGTATCAATTAACATTCCCACCGACAGTGCAAGAGGGTTCCCTTTTCTCCACACCCTTTCCAGCATTTACTGTTTGTAGATTTTTTGATGATGGCCATTCAGACCAGTGTGAGGTGATACCTCACTGTACGGTTGATTTGCATTTCTCTAATGATTAATAATGTTGATCATTCTTTCATGTGTTTGTTGGCAATCTGTATATCTTCTTTGGAGATATGTCTATTTAGATCTTCTGCACATTTTTGTATTGGGTTGTTTGTTTTTTTGATATTGAGCTGCATGAGCTGCTCAAAATTCTGGAGATTAATCCTTTGTCAGTTGCTTTATTTACAAATATTTTCTCCCATTCTGAGGGTTGTTTTTTCATCTTCTTTATGGTTTCCTATGCTGTGCAAAGCTTCTACGTTTCATTAGGTCCCATTTGTTTATTTTTGTTTTTATTTCCAATTCTCTCAGAGGTGGGTCAAAAAGGATCTTGCTGTGATGTATGTCATAGAGTGTTCTGCCTATGTTTTCCTCTAAGAGTTTGATAGTGTCTGGCCTTACATTTAGGTCTTTAATACATTTTGGGTTGATTTCTGTGTATGGTGTTAGAGAGTGCTCTAATATCATTATTTTAAATGTAGCTGTTTTCCCAGCACCATTTATTGAAGAGGCTGTCTTTTCTCCACTGTATATTCTTGCCTCCTATATCAAAGATAAGGTGACCATATGTGCGTGGGTTTGTCTCTGGGCTTTCTATCATGTTCAATTGATCTATATTTCTGATTTTGGGCCACTACCATACTGTCTTGATTACTGTAGCTTTGTAGTATATTCTGAAGCCAGGGAGCCTGATTCCTACATCTCTGTTTTTCTTTCACAAAATTGTTTGGCTATCCCGGGTCTTTTGTGTTTCCATGCATATTGTGAAATTTATGTTCTAGTCTGTGAAAAATGCCAGTGGTCGTTTCATAAGGATTGCATTGAATCTGTATATTGCTTTGGGTAGCATATTCATTTTCACGATGTGGATTCTTCCAATCCAAGAACATGGTATATCTCTCCATCTATTTGTATAATCTTTAATTTCTTTCATCAGTGTCATAATTTTCTGCACACAGGTCTTTTGTTTCCTTAGGTAGGTTTATTCCTAGGTATTTTATTTTGTTTTTTGTTGCAATGGTAAATGGGAGTGTTTTCTTAATTTCACTTTCAGATATTTCATCATTAGTGTATAGGAATGGAAGAGATTTCTGTGCATTAATTTTGTATCATCTGTCTATTTTTCCAAATTTATTGATTAGCTCTAGTAGTTTTCTGGTAGCATCTTTAGGATTCTCTATGTATAGTACCATGTCATCTGCAAACAGTGACAGTTTTACTTCTTCTTTTCTGATTTGAATTCATTTTATTTCTTTTTCTTCTTTGATTGTGGCTAAAACTTCCAAAATTCTGTTGAATAATAGTGGTGAGAGTGGGCAACCTTGTCTTGTTCCTGATCTTAGAGGAAATGCTTTCAGTTTTTCACCATTGAGGACAATGTTGGCTGTAGGTTTGTCATGTATGGCCTTTATTATGTTGAGGTAAGTTCCCTCTATGCCTATTTCCTGGAGGGTTTTTATCACAAATGGGTGTTGACTTGTCGAAAGCTTTCTCTGCATCTATTCAGTTGATCATATGTTTTTTCTCCTTCAATTTGTTAATATGGTGTAGCACATTGATTGATTTGCATATACTGAAAAATCCTTGCATTCCTGGGATAAACCCCACTTGATCATGGTGTATGGTCCTTTTAATGTGCTGTTGGATTCTGTTTGCTAGTATTTTGTTGAGGATCTTTGCATCTATGTTCATCAGTGATATTAGTCCGTAGTTTTCTTATTTTGTGATATCTTTGTCTGGTTTTGCTATCAGGGTGATGGTGGACTCAGAATGAGTTTGGGAGTGTTCCTCCCTCTGCTATATTTTGGAAGAGTTTGAGAAGGATAGGTGTTAGCTCTTCTCTAAATGTTTGATAGAATTAATCTGTGAAGCCATATGGTCCTGGGCTTTTGTTTGTTGGAAGATTTTAAATCACAGTCTCAATTTCAGTACTTGTGATTGGTTTGTTCATATTTTCTATTTCTTCCTGATTCAGTCTCAGCAGGTTGTGCATTTCTAAGAATTTGTGCACTTATTACAGGTTGTCCATTTTATCAGTGTATAGTTGCAGGTAGTAATCTTTCATTATCCTTTGTATTTTGCCCGCCCCGGCGGGTGAGCAGACAAGCCTCTCGGGTTGGTGAGTGCCGGTCAGCACCGATCGTCGGTGCAGGAATCTCCCCGCTTTACCCTCCGCACCCGTCGCTGTGCACTACTCCGCTGTTCCGAAGCTCCCCCCTCCACCTCCCGCATTCTCCGCCCGCGGAGGGGCTTCCTAGTGTGTGGAAACTTTTCCTCCTTCACAGCTCCCTCCCACTGGTGCAGGTGCCGTCCTTATTCTTTTGTCTCTGTTTTTTCTTTTTTTCTTTTGCCCTACCCAGGTACGTGGGGAGTTTCTTGCCTTTTGGGAGGTCTGAGGTCTTCTGCCAGCCTTCAGTAGGTGTTCTGTAGAAGTTGTTCCACATGTAGATGTATTTCTGGTGTATCCGTGGGGAGGAAGGCGATCTCCGCGTCTTACTCTTCCGCCATCTTCAAGGTCCCCCATAGTTTTTATTCTTATCATGGAAATTTTGAAAGCCATCTGGCAAAAGACCTGTCAATTTACCTCTTTGGTTTCAGTATTGAATCACCTACTTTGCCTAATGTTAACACTAACTAGCACCCCAAAATGGCTAAGAAAAATTTATGTTGTACTTTGCATTTATACAGTTTTGCTTTCTCCCATCTATGTAATACAATGACATTTTCTGCAAAGAAGTAGGAGAAATTTGTCCTCTGCAGGTGTTCCTTTTCCTATAAACTCCTCCCAATCACTTGCATTCACAAAAGTGAATTCTCTCACGGAATTCTGTATCAATGACAGACTAAACCTAAGGCTTGTTTGTTTTCCTTTCTTTTCTTTTCTTTTTTTTTTTTTTTTTTTTTTGTCACAGAACTGACCAAGAACTGATGAATAGTCAATTAACCAGGATTTATTGAGAGCTTATTATGTGTTAGATAAAGATCAAAAAGGAGGCATAAAGACCCTGCCCTATTCAAGGAGGCAAGCTATATACTTCACAGAAACAAAAGAGGCTATTATGTGGGGCAAACTGAACTCTAACAATGACACATGGAGTTCATTGGAAGGGTAATTGTACTAAATATGGAAGCTCAGAGGTTGATGCACAGAATGGATCATGTTGAAGATGTTCTGAGAAACGTCAAGGTTTAAATCAGCAGAGTGGAGGAGAGGAGAATGCCATATGTAGGAAACTGGAATTAACGAAGGGCAGGATTAGGCAAATCAAATAATAAGGTTGAGGAGAAAATTGTTATGCCTGGAATGTAAAGTTGGTCTGGGGAGATGATGAAAAATGAGGCAGAAAAACATTTTAGGATAGACTGTGGATCACCATTCCTGCCAGGATGAGAAACCAGGACTTGTGTTTTTAGCACTGATGTGTGAACACAGAATGGGTTTTCAGAGCCTGAGCACAGAGCCAGAGACATTCAATTTTGACTTGTGGCACATAAATCCACCATCTGCAGGATTGGGGTAACTTGCATGGTTTCTCTGATTCTTGATTTCCCTCAACGTAAAATTAAATTAATAAAATCTCATAGGTCTATGTACTATGTAAAGTAAGGTAGGTACTATAATAGAGTAGGTGCTGAAAATTTGGGGCTATTGCTTTCCAGTATTGGTTTATATTTTGTTTGTTTTGGAATAGCAGTCATGTTGATGTGATTGTTTTTCTTCTTAGCTTCTTAGTAATTATCTGACTTAGAATACTACTTTAAAAATACATCTTTTTCTATCTATTCTCATTAATGGTTTTCAGAACCAACATATTCTTCCTGATTATGGGATCATGAACTTTGAATTTCAATTTCCCTCTAGTCAACACTTCTTTACATTTTGGGAGCTACAGCCATCAGTCATCATCTGACCTTGTGTCATTTTCATAAATTAAAAGTTATAGAATAAATCTTTACAATGAAAAATGACAAGTAACCTGCAAATAACTTTTATTTTTATACTAAAAGAAAAAAGCTGCTTCATGAGTAGGTAAAATCAGCAACTTTAAAAGAGTTTTCGTCTTCAACAGAAATATTTCCCTCACTGACCTCCCCTGGTGCCTGAAATTCCACCATATGCTCTCCTCCTTAAAAAGTCATGGACCCAATGTGAGCATATTGATACAATTATGGCTTTCATGGGCATTATATTCTCTGGGAAAGGTAACATATTTACAAGCCAATACACCAAAAGTATATCTTTCATCTCATATTGGTCAACCTGTTACTCTCCTCTAACATCATGGAAGTGCTTCAAAGGTGGTCAATGACAAAATAAGAATTATAGAAAATACCTATAGTACTTGCTATATGCCAGGTATGTAAAATTCTTATAACATTTTTTGGAGATGGGTACTAATACTACCCTCATTTTACAGTCAAAATAACTGAAGCAGAGAGAGATGACTAAGTTTAAAAAATAAGTTACAGGACTGGAATTTGATTGAACTCAGATCCTTTGGCTTTAAGTCTAGTGCTTAACCATTGCTCGAAACTATCTTGCTCTATAAAATGGTTGCTTATTTCCTCCTCCATGATCAATGATGGGACCTTTTTGGGAGACATGAGGGAAATAGAAGTAGATCTGATGACAGAATTTTTTTTTCGTCTATAGGGCTTCGTCAATAATTGTGTACATCTGTGTTCCCTCCTCCTCCACCTTTGGAGATTGTAATTGCCATTTCAGGGCAGCTTCACCTGCAAAGCTTTGTAAGGCTATCAATGTTTATCTTTACCTGATCAGGGGAAATTAAAGTAGTTGCCTTCTTATGCCTGGCCTTGTTTCAAAACTTTAAAACTGAAAAGCAAACAGTATTTTATTAAAGTTTTTACAGTACACATTCAAGGTCTCCACAGCCTTGTATAGACTAAATTCTAGCCAGCAATGAAAAGCATACGTTCTGTTAAAGTACTTGAACAAGGAAGCCATTAGGCTATTAAACAAGGTGGCTCTTATGACTTGGCAGCATAGGTAAGCAAACCAAAACCTAAGCTAGTCTCAATTCTTATAAATGCCTCAAGGTTAATAAATCAAAATTTAAGAAAAACTAATCACAAATAGCCAATTAGGCTTTCCCAAATAGGGCAACAGCTTAAGTTATAGTCAATCAAATCATTTTCCTTTTTGCTTGTTTTGCTTCCAGTCTGCCCGATAAAAGTCTTTCCCTTAGCTCCTGCTGATAGAATATTTCTAATCATTTTTTGGCTTGTTGCTGCCTGATTCAAATAGATCTTTGCTCAAATAAAATCTTCAAAATTTTAATGTACCTCAGTTTATCTGTTAACAGTCACATTATGCTAAATCTCCTGGGAGCCTCATTTTATCAGCAAAGACCTGGGAAGAGGTATACAGAAAAAGAAAGGAAAATGTCCCACATCATGTATGATTACCCATCCTGACAGAATGGAAACAAAATCAGATAACTTTGATAGGGGAAGAGGCTGAAAGAATGATGCTCAAAAGAGCATGAAAGCTCAGAATTTTTTATGAAGTAGAACATATAAAGCCGAAAGAGATCTAAAAGACAAGGCTGTAATATATGGAGGATTTGGCACATACTATCTGAAGCTTAACAACCCAGAGATTGCATATCAATAATTGTGGAAGACTATATTTTCCAATGATGACCACAACAGTATCTACCATTCCTTTGTTCTGCAGTGTGACTTTGCTGCTCTTCCATCAAGAGTAAAATCTATATCTCCATCCTCCCTCCTTGAATCTGTATGACATGGAGTCAGTGACTGTTATCCAATATAATCTGGTAGTAGTGACACTGAGAATCCAGTAAACATGCTGGGACATCCAAGGTGCATGGAGTAATCATGTATAGGTGTTCCCATAGACAGTCCCAGCTTCCAGCTAACAGCCAGCATAAACTACAACCACATAAGTGATCTTAGTTATCTAAACTAGTCCATTCTATCAATGGTTCCAGCTCCAGCTGTTGTCTGACTGAAGCTACGTATAAGGCCTTGAGCAAACACTGGGCTGGTAAGCTCAGTCAACCCACAAAACCACAGAGATAATAATAAATTGTTGTTTTAAACTACTAAGTTTTAAGAAGACTTATTATACAGAAATAAGATAACCAAAAGAATACTGCAACCAAAGGGGGCAGAACATAATACTACCTAAAGAGTTCTTAATATCTAAGAACTAAGCAGAAGGAATTCTAGGGTACTGATACACCAGCATATGACAACCACACTAGACATACCTTCCCCTTTATTGAGGTCCTATGCCCTAATTCTAATGAAGACCACCATTCTCACTTCCTTTAGCACAGAAAAGACTTAATTTCTTCTTGAGATTTTTGGCCTCTTTCTTCTGAATCAATGTACTGCAGATTTACACTGGACGTTTTATCTCTAGGTCCTGCTGTAGTTCCTATGAGAAGTAATTCCTCCCCTGAACCCACCAGACCTAATAATAAAGACCTATCAGGAGATGGGGAGTAATGGACAGGAGATCACTTGAAACTCAGAAAGAGGCCAATAATTCCACTCCCATCTTTCATTCTTCAAATATCAATGAACATTTTTCATGAAAAAGATAAAAATAAATACAGCATTGACCAAAATAATACCTCATGCACCAGTGAATTATTGGTGAGTTTCTCTATTTCCATCTTCATCTTCCAAATTCCCTTCAAATCTTCTGCAGGTGTGTCATGAAACTTCAAACAGGATATCTTTGAAATACTCTGGCCACTTGCTGTTGAACTTGGGCCTCTAGAACCTCCATGAAGTTATTCTACTTCTTCCTATTCTCCTATGCTTTTGATGTGGCTGCTTGCAGCTTGTTATCTGTGTTCTACCCTCTCAGGTGCCTTCAAAGTATGTCTGATAGTTTCACTAGTTTAGTCAATTTATATGTATTTGATTTTTTCCTGCTTTGATTAAATGTCAGTGGCACTTCAGTTGGTAGCACAAACACATTAATGTTACCAGTAAGCTTAACAAAAAGCACAAGTTTTTCTCCAGCTTCTTAAACTTCCATTTCTAGATATTATTTTGGAGAAGATTACATCATAATTCTAAGATTTTCTTTCTTATCGAAATAAAGGCACAATAATAGATCCTTTCTTGAACTCATCTATTAATAGAACTCAAAGTGTCCCTAGATACCAAATGCCAAGGTGGCTAAATAAATCACATTATTTAGATATGTAATAGATTAACAACTATCTACTTGAGTATATTTTGCTTTGAAAAGTCTACTGTGAAGTGGTCCAGGAGGTTATAAATCCCTGAGAAGAGCCTTTTTAGGCATGGTGATTCAAAGTAGAGATGGGCAGTGGCAATCAAAGAGTTGGAGCTGTTGCTAGGTGATAAACTGAGCCTAGAATTAATACAGTTCAGGAGCGAAGGCACATTTCTGCCTGGATTCTTTTCTAGCAGATAAGGCAGGCTTGGGGATCATGAGGGTGGGTGGAATTTAACAGCAGTATAATTGCTAGCTCTCTGCTGTATTAGTTTTGGTGAAGATTGACCCTATGCTCATGTCCTTGCAAAAAAAGTTGTCCTTTTATTAAAAGCTGATGCTTGAAGAAAGTGTCCAAATTTCCTTGTGCATAGCATCATTCAGTGGCTGTGTCCACCAAGAAGAGTAAGTGCTCCATGCAACTGAGAGAGTATGTAGAATATTTCTGTCTTGGCATAATTTGTCAATTCTATTTTTTAATCTCTTAGTGTGATCTGCTAAATAAGCTGCTTTAAAAACTAAAATAAGACCCAGAAAAAAGATCATTTCATAAAATCAATACAGATTTTTAGCTCCAAAGGTAAATCTAAACAACAGATTGCCTTCAGTAAATTGCTTTTCCCACTGCACAGTATAGTTTTTGTTTTGTTGCATGTACAAGTGTGTGTGTCTGTGTGTAGGTCATAGGTCATCATCATGATGTTTTTCTTTCACTCATTAATTTACTATTCTTTTTTTTAAAAAATTTGTTCAGCAAATGATTGTAGAGTACCTACTAAGTCCCATGTTCTCTTTAAGTACTGGGATATGATATTGAATAACATGCTCAAAACCTGATCAGAGAGACAAAGAAATAGTAACAGTAGAGGGTAAGGGCTGAGAGGCAAACATGGACCTTGTGCTAAAGGAACACAAGTGAGAGGGTGACTTACTTTTTCTGGAAGTGTCAGAAAACCTTTGCAGGAGTGGGAACTGAAGCAGATATTAAGGGATTTTCCAGGTTGTAAGCTATATTTTTAAAAAGTGTACATTTTAGACAAAGAAATAGAAAAATAGAATGCACAGTGCACTTGGGGTTTAGTATGGCAAGTAACAAAGCCCCATGTTAAAGAAGGTAAGCACCAAGTAGGCTTAACCCCTGGTCTACCTGGCTGGTTGTGGGAACTTAAATAAGCCTCTGACCTCCCTGTGTCTCACTTTCCTCATCTGGCAATAATAATTATATCTACCTCATAAGGTTGTTCAGCAGACTAAAACAGTTCCTGTCAAGTTCTTACAAAAATGAATGACTACATAAATGTTTTATTGAAACATGGTGATTCAAAGTAGAGATGGACATCAAAAAATCTATAAACAATAAATGCTGGAGAGGGTGTGGAGAAAAGGGGACACTCTTGCACTGCTGGTGGGAATGTGAATTGGTTCAGCCACTATGGAGAACAGTATGGAGGTTCCTTAAAAAACTACAAATAGAATTACCATATGACCCAGCAATCCCACTACTGGGCATATACCCTGAGAAAACCAAAATTCAAAAAGAGTCATGTACCAAAATGTTCACTGCAGCTCTATTTACAATAGCCCGGAGATGGAAACAACCTAAGCGTCCATCATCGGATGAATGGATAAAGAAGATGTGGCACATATACACAATGGAATATTACTCAGCCTTAAAAAGAAATGAAATTGAGCTATTTGTAATGAGATGGATAGACCTAGAGTCTGTCATACAGAGTGAAGTAAGTCAGAAAGAAAAAGACAAATACCGTATGCTAACACATATATATGGAATTTAAGGGGAAAAAATGTCATGAAGAGCCTAGGGGTAAGACAGGAATAAAGACGCAGACCTACTGGAGAACGGACTTGAGGATATGGGGAGGGGGAAGGGTGAGTTTTGACAGGGCGAGAGAGAGTCATGGACATATACACACTAACAAACGTAGTAAGGTAGATAGCTGGGGGGAAGCAGCCGCAAGGCACAGGGATATTAGCTCGGTGCTTTGTGACAGCCTGGAGGGTTGGGATGGGGAGAGTGGGAGGGAGGGAGACGCAAGAGGGAAGACATATGGGAACATATGTATAGCTGATTCACTTTGTTATAAAGCAGAAACTAACACACCATTGTAAAGCAATTATACCCCAATAAAGATGTTTTAAAAAAAAAAAAAAAAGTAGAGATGGAAAAGTGACAATAAAAGACTTGATTTTTATAGATGAAATTAAGGGTCTGATTTGGCAAAGAGATGGGAATGAAATTAAAACTTAGGAAGGTATAGAGCATAACTGAAGATTGTAGTATGAAGTTTGGATTTTATTTTTATCCAAGATCATGCCTTAGAAGTGCTTTTAAGTAGAATGATTGCCTAATTAAGTACTCATCTATAAAAAGTTCCTTGATGGTGATATATAGGAAGGAAACCCAATTTTGAGATCCTTACAATAATGCAAATAAGATAAGTACTTGAGCTAGAAACAAGGGAAGTGGAGGAGTGAGAATGTATATTAAAGATTATAAAGACAACCTATAGCTTTTGGGAACTATATTTTGGATTATAAGTAGCCTAAAATAATTGATATATTCTTGTTTACATAACTAGATGTACAGTTTCTATTCATTAAAATAGAAAATTCAGGAAAAAAGTAAGTTGAAAATAGTATGATGAGTTGGTTTTCAGACATGATGAGCTTGAAGTATTTAGGGCTATCACGATAGACAGCTATATGTCCTGATGTCAGGTGTTGAATATTTATTCAATATGAATCTTGAAATATAGAATTAATAATCCCAAGCTTAAGTATGGTTAAGCCATAGAAACAGTTAGATAATAAAACTAGAATTTACTGAGTGCTTACTATATGCTAGGACACAAACTAATCTCTCTGCATGGATAATCCTACATGTTATAAGCGTCAAAGGGAAGAGTCATTAAAAGCTTAGGTAACTTGCGAAAGTTCACATAGCTAAAAAGTGGAGAACAGGAATGAACAAATTGCTACTAAATTCTTGTGAGTGACAGATTCCTCAACACAACAGTGAGTTAAATAATGTTAATGCATTTCCTTTTCATCTCAAATAAATCTAAAGGGACCCAATTTCCTTCTAATTTATTTCCCTGCAATACTTAGCATCCGGTGTTCTTTTCAAATTCCATTGTGTCTGTATTCCAACCAGCAGAAAAGATGAAACTAAAGTATGTTACTCTGGTATGAACTCTCTCTAGAAGTTGGACACAATGCTTCTTCTTACATTCTACTGGTAGTACTTAGTCACATGACATTCTACCTTCAAGGGAATCTGGAAAATGCTGTGTTTTAATTTTTCCTCCTGGGGAGCTATTGCTCAGGTAAAAATTGCAGATTTAATTACTACATAGAAATTGGAAAATAGATACTAAGACAGAAATAACAACCTCTACTTCAGGGATACACTAAAAAAGGTAAAGTTTAGAAAACTTAACTGAATACATCAGTTAGATTCCTGGAGAACTTCAGCATTAAATGGAGAAGCTGAAGGAAATGAGTCAAAAAACATATTCAGATATCCTAGCAGACTAGGATAGGTCTGAGACTTATCATTGTTATCATCATGAGTACATTAATGGGGTGAATATTGAGGCTTAACAGTAGGTTGGGCACACTGAAAAATGAATATTCTTGGTAGGAACTTGGTGTACGTAATACACACAACTCTGTTGAAGAGAAACATGGAGAAATCTGGAGAGCTATAACTAGATATGTCAAGGCATCAATTTAGTTCAACCCTCACTTTAACACCGCTACAAATAAACCAAGCATAATGAAACGATGATTATTTACTTATTAAATGTTTGCTCAAATTACAAAAGGATTTATCTCAAGGATTCTGTAAATAATGAACTCCCCTAGTGCACTTAAAATATAATTCATTTTAAGACATTGAATTTGCAGGAACTTTTCAGAAACATATTTATGAGGTAAGCAAGATGTACCTAAATCTCAGGAATAGAAAGGAGTGATTGGCACAAAGAGGATCATTGCAGGTAAATATTTAGATTTGAGGAGAGAAACTAAGTGTTTATGTTCTGAGGGAGCTCCTTTAGGGAGAAAGGTTTTTATATAAGGTGCTTACCTTGAATAGTTTTTAAGAATACCTGAAAAGAATCTTCAAATAGAATTCTCCTGAATGTTCTTGGTTCTATGTCAAAGCTAATTCTCAAATGTATACTTCCATATAATTTTGAAAAAAAAGTTGTGAATGATGAAGAGGTTTTATAAATTGCCTCACAGACCTGACTTATGTGAGAGGAGAATAGAGAGACAAATCATCACACTGTCCTGCCTATATATTTCCTGTTTTACAGGGATACATAGATACATAAAAACATACATACATACCATTCACCTAGAAACATTTGCAAATTAAAATTGAATCAGAGATTCAATAACTGGCTTTGAATCCTTAGGATGTATACGACAGTCCTTACATTTGTAAGTCAAAGACAGTGCCTTTTGCCCCAAAGGTAACCTGGTCTCATCCTCAGTCTAATTCTGTGTTTAAACTTTTTGCTGAAATCTAGACACATTGATTTACTAGAAGAGTCTCTTTAGCACCTCCCCAAAACCCTATCCTTCATATCTGTCATTTTAGTTTGGTGAAACCTGCAATTTCATCATTACAAATGTATGGCTTTAGTTTAAGCACAATGGGATATTTTACCTTTATATGAAGGTTTCTAGTAATAGAACATAGAAATCTTGCCACCTATTTACACCTTAGTTACCAAAGGAAGAACTAAAGTACCTGAAGATGGTGTATAAAGGGTATAGAAATATGAACTGCGAATATATTTCTGCTTCCATACTGTACTTGATATTCAGAGAGTAAATTGCAAATTGTTTAAGAGTCTCCTCAGCAGAGTTTCCTCTAGGCTATTTCTTTTCTTTTTAATTAACTTTTTAATGAGGTATAATTGACATTTAACATTACATTAGTTTCAACTGTACAACATAATGATTTGATATTTGTATACACTGAAAGATGATCACCATAATAAGTCTAGATAACATCCATCGCCATATATAGTTACAAAAATATTTTTCTTGTGATGGAACTTATTATTTTTATTTAAGTATCCTTGATATACAATATTATATCAGTATCGGGTATAAAACATAGTAATTAAATATTTTTATAGATTATACTTCACAAAAAGTTATTACAAAATATTTACTATATTAACTGTGCTGTATATCAAATTATTGTAACATTTATTCCGTACCTAGTACTTTGTACCTCTTAATCCCCTGCACCTATTTTGCCTGGACCCCCACCTCACTGTCCTCTAGTAAAACACTAGTTTGTTCTCTGTATCCATGAATCTGTTTCTGTTTTGTTATATTTGTTCATTTGTTTTATTTTTTATTCCATACATAAGTGAAAATATATAGTATTTGTTTTTATCTGTCTGACTTATTTAACTAAGTATAACACACTCCAGGTCCATACATGTTGTCACAAATAGCATAATTTCATTCTTTTAGATGTCTGAGTAATATTCCAGTGTGTGTGTGTGTGTGTGTATGTGTGTGTGTGTGTGTGTGTGTGTGTGTGTGTGTGTGTGTGTGTGTATAACATCTTCTTTATCTGTTTATCTGTTGATTTACAGCACTCAGGTTCCATATCTCAGCTATTATAAATAATGCTGCTATATCAATTGAGGGTGCATATATCTTTTCAAATTAGTGTTTTCATTTTCTTTGGATAAACACTGAGGAGAGAAAATGCTGAGTCTCATGATAGTTCTATATGTAATTTTTTGAGGACTCCCCATACTGTTTCCATATTGGCTGCACCAATTTACTTTATCACCAACAGTGCAAGAGGATTCTCTTTTCTCCACATTCTTGCCAGCATGTGTTATTTCTTGTCTTTCTGATGATAACCATTCTGACAGGTGTGGGGTCACAGCTCATTGTGGTTTTGATTTGCATTTCCCTGATGATTAGTAATGTTGAGCATCTTTTCATGTGCCTGTTGGCCATTTTTATGTCTTCTTTGGAAAACATGCCTATTCAGGTCCTCTGCCCATTTTCTAATCTGGTTATTTGGTTTTTCGGATGTTGAGTTGTTTATATATTTTGAATAGTAAACTTTTATCGGATGTCATGTTTGCAAATATCTTCTCCCATTCAGTAGGTTGTCTTTTTTGATTTGTTGATGGTTTCCTTAGATGTGCAAAATCTTTTAAGTTTAATTAGGTCCCATTTATTTTTGCTTTTGTTTCCCTTGCCTAAGGACACAGATATAAAATATATTGCTAACACCAATGTCAAAGAGCATCCTGCCTATGTTTTCTTCTAGGAATTTTAGGGTTTCAGGTCTTACAGGTTTTCAGGTCATACATATAAGTCTTTCATCCATTTTGAGTTCATTGTGGTACATGGTGAAAGAAAATGTTTTAGTACCATTTTTTACATGTAACTATACAGTTTTAGTGGCACTACTTATTGAAGAGACTGTCTATTTTTCATTATATATTCTTACCTCATTGTTGTATATCCATTGACCATATGTGCATGGGTTTATTTCTGGGTTCTCTATTCTGCTCCATTGATCTATGTGTCTACTTTTGTTCCAGTACCACACTATTTTGATTACTATAGCTTTTACTATACTCTGAAATCAGGGAGTGTGATACCTACAGGTTTATTCTTTTTTCTCAAAATTACTTTGACTATTCAGGGTATTTTGTGGTTTCACACAAATTTAGGAATATTTTTATTTAGTCCTGTGAAAAATGCCCTTGTTATTTTGATAGGGATTACATTGGATCTGTAGATTGCTTTGAGTAGTATGAACATTTTAACAATATTAATTCTTCCAGTACATGAACACATAATATCTTTCAATTTATTTTTATTTTCTTCAATTTCCCTCATCAATTCTTATCAGTTTTAGAGTACGGTTCTTTTACCTCCTTGGTTAAATTTATTCCTGGGTATTTTATTCCTTTTTATATAATTTTATAAGGGGTTGTTTTCTTGATTTTTCTTTCTGTTTATTGTTAATGTGTAGAAATGCAGCAGATTTCTGTATATTAACTTTGTATCCTGCAACTTAACTGAATTCACTGACTAGTTCTGATAGTTTTTTGGTGGTGTCTTTAGGGTTTTCTATATATAATATTATGTCATCTGGAAATAGTAACAGTTTTACTTCCTCCCTTCCAACTTGGGTGCCTTTTCTTTTCATTTCTTGTCTGATTACTGTTACTAAGACTTCCATTACTATGTAAAATTGAAGTAGTGAGAGTGGGCATGTGTCTTATTCCTGATATTAGAGGAAAAGCTTATAGCTTTTCACCCTTGAGTATGATGTTAACTTGTCATAAATGACTTTCATTATGTGGAAGTAGGTTCCCTCTATAACAGCTTTGTTGAGAGTTTTAAACATGAATGGATGTTGAATATTGTGAAATGTCTTCCATGCATGTATTAAGATGATCGTATGATTTTTATATTTCATTTTGTTAATGTGGTACATCACATTGATTGTTTTTTGGTTATTGAACCATCCTTGCATCCCTGGAATTAATCACACTCAATTATGATATATGATCCTTTTTATATATTGTTGAATTTAGTTTGGTATTATTTTGTTTGTGATTTTTGCATCTGTGTTTATTAGAGATTTGGTCTGTAGTTTTCTTTCTTGGTAGTGTCTTTGTCTTGTTTTGGTATCACATATGCTGGTCTTGTAAAATGAGTTTGGTAGTACTCCTCTCTCTTCAATTTGTTGAAATAGTTTGGGAAACTGTCTTTAAATATTTGCTAGAATTCCTCTGTGAAGACTTCTGATGCTGGACTTTTGTTTGTTGGGAGTTTTTGATTACTGATTTAATTTTTTTACTAGTAATTGGTCATTCATATTTTCTATTTCTTCCTGATTCAGTCATGGGAGATTATACATTCTAGGAATTTATCCATTTCTTCTAGGTTGTTCAGTTTGTTAGTGTGTAACTGTCTATAGTGTTCTCTTATGGTTGTGCTTTTGTGATATCAGTTGTAATGTCTCCTTTTTAATTTCTAATTTTATTTTGGGACGTCTTCTTTCTTTACCTGGAGGAGTCTGGCTAAATGTTTATTGATTTTGTTTATCTTTATAAATAACTGGCTGTTAAATTTATTGATATTTTCTATTACTCTTTGGTCTCTATGTATTTCCACTCTGGCCTTTATTATTTCCTTCCTTCTGCTCACTTTGGGCTTTTTTTTCCTCTACTTTTTCTAATTCCTTTAGGTAGAAAGTTGGGTTGTTTATTTGAGATTTTTCTTTTCTTGAAGTAGGACTGTATCACGATAAACTTCGCTCATAAACTTCCCTCAAAACATTTGACTACAGACCTAGGCCATGAAAGGTTTCATCTTTGTTTACTACTCTAGAAGTTTTTACTTTTGCTTAATAGTGGCTTTACTAAGATGAAATTCACATTCCATACAATCTACCCATTTAATTGTTTAGAGAACAATTAAGGTTTCTTTTTATATTTAAAGATTTACATGTATATACAGATATGGGCTACCATCATCACAGTCCATTTAGATCATTTTTGTCACTTCAAAAAGAAACTCCATACAATTTAGCTATCACTCTTCTAATTCCCGATATCCCCAAGCCATAAGCAACCACAAATTTACTTTTAGACACAATTAATTTACCTATTTTGGACATTTAATAAAAATAGAATCAAATAGTATATGTAATTTGTTACTGATTTCTTTTCACTAAACAATATTTTCAAGGCTTTCCTATGTTATAATATTTATCAGTACTTTCTAGGTTTCTGTGACTGAAAATATTTAATTGTATAGATATAAACATTTTGTTTATCCATACATCATTTGATGGATATTTAGAAGTCTTTGTTTTTCATTTTACCTTTTATATTTATATTTACCATCCATCTGAAATTGAATTAGGTGGTGATATAAAGTAGAAATTCAAGACTTGTTTTTTTTTTTCCTTATGGATACTGAATTGATGCAGTACCATTTATTGAAAAGGTCATTCTTTCCTCACTACATCAATATTAGGAAGTTTGTTTGTTGTTTTACTCTTCTGTTGCTGTTTTTTATCATGCACCAGGTCATCTATATGTGTGTTTGTGACCTCTTTCTTCTGTCTCCCCTGTATTTTTTTTTTACATCTTTATTGGAGTATAATTGCTTTACAATGGTGTGTTAGTTTCTAGTGTATAACAATGTGAATCACTATAGGTACACATATATCACCATATTCTCTCCCTCTTGCATCTCCCTGCCACACTCCCTATACCAATATTCTAGGTGGACACAAAGGATCAGGCTGATTTCCCTGTGCTATGTGGCTGCTTCCCACTAGCTATCTATTTGATATTTGGTAGTGTATATATGTCCATGTCACTCTTCCATTTCGTTCCAGCTTACCCTTCCCCACCCTGCATCCTCAGGTCCATTCTCTATGTCTGCATCTTTATTTCTGTCCTGCCCCTAGGTTCTTCAGAACCATTCTTGGTTATATTTAGATTCCATACATATGTGTTAGCATACGGTATTTGTTTTTCTTTTTCTGACTTACTTCACTCTGTATGACAGTCTGTAGGTCCATCTACCTCACTACAAATAACTAACTTTCGTTTCCTTTTCTGGCTGAGTAATATTCCATTGTATATATGTGCCACATCTTCTTTATCCATTCATCTGTTGAGGGACACTTAGGTTGTTTCCATGCCCTGGCTATTGTAAATAGAGGTGCAATGAACATTGTGTTACATGACTTTTTCTGAATTATGGTTTTCTCAGGGTATATGCCCAGTAGTGGGTTTGCTGGGTCATATGGTAGTTCTATTTTTAATTTTTTAAGGAACCTCCATACTGTTCTCCATAGTGGCTCTATCAATTTGCATTCTCACCAACAGTGCAAGAGGGTTCCCTTTTCTCCAAACCCTCTCCAGCATTTATTGTTTGTAGATTTTTTGATGATGGTCATTCTGACTGGTGTGAGGTGATACCTCATTGTAGTTTTGATTTGCATTTCTCTAATGATTAGTGATGTTGAGCATCCTTTCATTGGTTTGTTGGTAATCTATACCTTCTTTGGAGAAATGTCTATTTAGATCTTCTGCCCATTTTTGAATTGGGTGGTTAGTTTTTTTGATATTGGGCTAAATGAGCTGCTTGTATATTTTGGAGATTAATCCTTTGTCAGTCGCTTCATTTGCAAATACTTTCTCCCATTCTGAGGATTATCTTTTCATCTTGTTTATGGTTTACTTTGCTGTGCAAATGGTTTTAAGTTTCATTAGGTCCCATTTGTTTATTTTTGTTTTTATTTCTATTTCTCTAGGAGGTGGGTCAAAAAGGATCTTGCTGTGATTTATGTCACTGAGTTTTCTGCCTGTTTTCCTCTAAGAGTTTGATAGTGTCTGGCCTTACATTTAGGTCTTTAATCCATTTTGAGTTTATTTTTGTGTTTGGTGTTAGGGAGTGTTCTAATTTCACTCTTTTACATGCAGCTGTCCAGTTTTCCCAACACCACTTATTGAAGAGACCTTCTTTTCTCCATTGTATATTCTTGCCTCATTTATCAAAGATAAAGTGACCATATGTGAATGGGTTTATCTCTGGGCTTTCTATCCTGATTCATTGATCTATATTTCTGTTTTTGTGCCAGTACCATGCTATCTTGATTAATGTATCTTTGTAATATAGTCTGAAGTCAGGGAACCTGATTCCTCCAGCTCCATTTTTTTTTTTCTCAAGATTGCTTTGGCTATTTGGGGTCTTTTGTGTTTCCATAGGAATTGTGAAATTTTTTCTTCTATTTCTGTGAAAACTGCTCTTGGTAGTTTGATAGATTGCATTGAACCTGTAGATTGCTATGGATCGTATAGTCATTTTCACAATGTTGATTTTTCCAATCCAAAATATGGTATATCTCTCCACCTGTTTGCATCATCTTTAATTTCTTTCATCAGTTTCTTATAGTTTTCTGCATACAGGTCTTTTCTCTCATTAGGTAGGTTTATTCCAAGGTATCTTATTCTTTTTGTTGCAATGGTAAATTGGAGTCTTTCCTTAATTTATCTTTCAGAATTTTCATCATTAGTGTATAGGAATGCAAGAGAATTCTGTGCCACACCCTATTTGCTGGCAGAGTTTCTGCTGAAATATTAACCTTATGGGGATGCCCTTGTATGATATTTGTTGCTTTTCCCTTGCTGCTTTTAATTTTTTTTCTTTGTACTTACTTTTTGATAGCTTGATATGTGTCTTGGCGTGTTTCTCCTTGGATTTATCCTGTATGGGATTCTCTGTGCTTCCTGGACTTGATTATTTCCTTTCCCATATTAGGGAAGTTTTCAACCATGATCTCTTCAAATATTTTCTCAGTCCCTTTCTATTTCTCTTCTTCTTCTGGGACCTCTATAATTTGAATGTTGGTACGTTTAATGTTGTCCCAGAGTTCTCTGAGACTGTTCTCAATTCTTTTCATTCTTTTTACTTTACTCTACTCTGCAGTAGTTACTTCCACTACTTTATCTTCCAGGTCACTTATCCGTTCTTCTGCCTCAGTTATTCTGCTATTGATCCCTTCTAGAGAATTTATAATTTCATTTACTGTGTTGTTCATCACTGTTTGTTTGCTCTTTAGTTCTTCTAGGTCTTTGTTAAACGTTTCTTGTATTTTTTCCATTCTATTTCCAAGATTCTGGATGATCTTTACTATCATTACTCTGAATTCTTTTTCAGGTAGGCTGCCTATTTCTTCTTCATTTGTTTGGTCTGGTGGGTTTTTACCTTGCTCCTTCATCTGCTGTGTACTTCTTTGTCTTCTCATTTTGCTTAACTTACTGTGTTTTGTGTCTCCTTTTCACAGGCTGCAGGTTCATAGATCCCATAGGCTTTGTTGTCTGCCCACAGTGACTAACGTTGTTTCAGTGGTTTGTGTAGGCTTCATGTTGGAGGGGACAGGTGCCTGTGTTCTGGTGGATGAGGCTGTATTTTCAGCAAATATTTGTATAACACCTTCTAAGTTGAAGGCACTGTTCTAGGAAGTAGGAAGAGAACAAAGTTCTTGCCCTTACATACTTTACATTCTAGTGGGGGAGAGAGGTGAATAAATAAGTCAATATATGGATTGTCAAGTAGTGGTAAATGCTTTGGAGAATAACAAAAGAAGATGAAGAGGTGAGGGAATGTGGTAGGTGATCAGGGAAGTCCCCTCTATTAAGATGTCGATTGAGCAGAGCCTTGAAGTGAGAAACAAGCCATTGGATATCTGGGAGAGTGGAGATGGGGTGGGTGGGTGTTTTCTGAAGCAGAAGGAATAGTATGTGCAAAGTCCCTGGGGCACGATTGTGCTTGGCATGTTTGAGGAATAGTAAGGAAGCCAGTGTGGCTGGACAGGGGAAAATGAGTGAGGGCAGGGCAGTAGAGGATGAGATCAGGGAGGCTGGCAGGGCAAATGAGGGAGGTGGATGATGTAGGTCCTTGTAAGTCATAGTTTGAACTTATAATTCAGTTGGAGAGACAGACTGATATTTATTTATGAAGAGTTCTCAATGCTATGCTAAAAACTTGGGCTTTATTCTGTGCTAAGTGAAGATGTTTAAGCAACAGAGCAATCCAGCCAAGTTTATATTTTAGAAAGGTAACAGCGTCACTATCCAAGACACATTGTACACTAAGTATATAGTATGTACATAGTATGCTGCTCTTCTATAAAATACAGGATATCTGTTACATACAAATACTTACATACAAGATACAAGTGTGAATGTAAGCACTTGGGAAATATCTGAAAGAACCACACAAGAAACTGGGAGAGTGGGACAACTTTCCATGTCCCGTATGATTGGAATTCTGAAGGGTACACACACGAACTAATGGACGTGTGCTACCAGCCTCCGGCTAAGGAGGGAAATTGCAGGCATCAGAATACTCTTTACTAATCAAGTGCGTTAATCTGCCTGCATGATGACGTCATCTCGTTGCGTGGTGACGCATGCGCAGTAGAAAGAGGTCCGCGAGCTGCATGGGCTTGTGCCTAGGCGCCTGTGGTTCGTGGCCTTGTGCTGGCACCGGGGGCACCGGGTTGGCAACTTTGTTACTCCTGGCGTTGGGTGGGCAGTATCTTGGGGGTGACGTGAGCCAGTCTCATCATACCTGTGGGCGCTGGGGTCAGCGTCGCGGTTTTTCCGGACGTTCGTTTGTCAGCACGAGGAAGGGCGGAAAGTACATCCCGGAAAGGTAATATGCCTTGGGCCCTGGGCGTTGCTGGTGGAGTTCAGAGCCCCTGGGCCTGAGCTTCGTCTCTTGTGCTGTCGCCTGTCACAGTTGCCTCCGCGCGCTGGCCCGTCCGCGCTGTGCTAGGGGGTATTGGTCGTCTCGCGGCTCAGTTCACAGTAGCTGAAAGGGACAGTGTGTGATGTTCTGCTTTCTCCCCATCGTTTTAAAAGGGAAGCTCTGGCCATTGCTCCATGGGTAAAATGTAGAGGGACTGCTTTTTAAGATTGGGACTGTCAATGTTGGGGACACTCCTTAATTACCAAAATGGAATTCCCTTCAGTTCCTCAAGCTGTGTTGTTTAGGCACAGAAAACGTGCGTAATAGTTACTGGAACTAAGTTTGAGTGAAAAAACGCACCGGTAGCGCCGAATTTTCCATTGAAACAGTTGATTTGTGTTGTCTCTAGGAATTATAAAGGCTGTACTGTTGCTTCCTAACCGGTGTCATTTGAGAGATCTACCTCTGTACGTTCAAATGATTAATTTTGAGGCTGTGCTCATGTGTATAGTAAACGCTTTAATTCCCTAAGACCTTCCTTTCCTCCATCTTATACCCCTTTAAGCCCGCTTCGGTTTATCTCCTGAATTTCTTCCGAATCTGTCAACTCTTCCTCAACATCCGAATACTGAACTTCCCTGTCTGTTGCAATTAGGTCCTAATTAGTGTCCATATATCTTGTTTCCTTCCAATCCATCCTGCACACAAGAAACCATAAAAGCAGGTTGGAACATTGCTCATAAACATCGCTCAAAAACATTCTTTTGAGAATAGAAAACAAACTGTTGGCCTTTAAGACTCTGCGTGGTCTAGAATCCTCTCTGCTTCTCTAGCCCTATCTTGTGCTACTATTGCCCTCACTTTCTATGCTTCAGATATACTGAATTAACCTTAGTTCTAACTCATCTTACAGAAGTCAGTTCAGATATTATTTTTCATTGTGATTCCTAGCATTAAGGAATTTTATTATTCGGGTTTTGTTTAAGGACTAAAACTAAATTATGAAGTGGAATAATTGAGTTTAAATTATTTCAGTCAACACGCATGTATTAATGATACCTTAGTAGTCCACACCGGGCTAGGTTCTCTCAGGGCTACAGAAGTTCTGGCCACCTCTGGTTTTAGATATCCCTTATTTGTTGAGACCGTTGCATTGTTTTGTTGCCTTTTATCTGTTTTCAAGATGGGAAAACAGGAACAAGGGAAGTATAGCTTATTACAAGGTGGGGTTGAATAAGTGGAGCAGCCAAACGCAAAGCAGAAAGAAGAGGGACCTACTATAGAGGGATATGATATCCATTTTCAAGGTGCATTCACCCTATGCAGGGAGACAGCCTAACATAAAATTTGCCTAACAAAAAATATATTAACAGGTGGAAAGACTATCTCCCAGTTGAACAGCGGATGCCTGGGACTCGTTTCATTGCTTTCAAAATTCCTTTTAAAAAGGTAAGCAAAAGTTAATACCGTATTCTTCCAGAAATCTGAATTCACCATATAGAGCCCTGGCTCCCAACCTCATCGTACTCCATTTTCCCTTTATATAGCAAATAATTTTTACTACCACTTTTGCTATCCAGAAACGGAATTCATAGATAAATACAACCTACTTTTGTACTTAATTTAAAACAACAACAATGGAATGCCCTAACTACAAATAAAGAATAAAGTAATTTATAAGAAACTAATATGTATCTCTGTATGTAAATGTTTGGGGATGACTATACTAGAAATAAAGAAATAGTCAGTTACTTGTACCATGAATGCAATAAACTATGGACTTTGATAATGATGTGTCAGTGTTGGTTCATGATTTCTCACAAAGGAAGCACACTGGTATGGCATGTTGATAATGGGGAAGGCTGTGTGGTTTGAAGGAGAGAGGGGATAAGTGGGAACGGTGTACTTTTAGCTCAGTTTTGCTGTGAATCTCAAACTGCTCTAAACTAGTCTCCTAATTTAAAAAGAAAAGTGTGTTGTTGGCACTTGAATAACCAAACAGATCAATTGAACAGAGTACATAAATAAGCCAAATACATAAAAGATTATTTAGCAGTGAAAACCATCCTTTATATAGGTAGATATTCAAGAAGTATTTATTTTTATGTCTATTTACAGGCACTCTGCTTGGAGCTGACAGTACAGCGGTAGGCAAAATTGATGTAGTCCCTGCTTTCTGGGAGTTTACAGTCTGGTTAGAAGACCAACATGAAATAAAGAAACAGAGAAATAAATATATAGAAGTGAGCTTATTTTCTTCCATCTAATCTCTCTGGAAGAAAGGATCGTAATACCTTTGTAAACTCCAGAGGAAGAAACTTTACTTTGAATCTCATATGTTAGCATCACAGGGTTTGAATAAATGGATAATATAATAAAGGATTTTAAACACATGTTCTTTCTTATTTTATTCTTTCTGACAGAGTTTTGAAAAGAATCTTGCTCCAGAAGAATGTATTTCCGCCTTGGATCTTTTTTAACAAACTCCAAGAATACAACGAAGAACTTGGGCTGATTATTGACTTAACATATGCTCGCTGCTATTATAAGCTACAGATAAATGGAACCCGTAATTGAAAATGACCTTCTTTCTGATACTGTAATAATTCATAGTAGTTCAGTAATTATCATCTTATGCTAAGGTGAATCCTGGCCTTCTTTCATGGGTTCAAAAAGGGAAGCTAGTCATTTCCTTAAATACACATTTGTAATTGCTGTTTCATAATGAGATTAAAGATATGAAGTGCACTATTGTATTTGGCAATAGGCTCTAGATATGCTTAAGAAGTGCTATAAGCTTCCATGTTCTATATTTTGAAAATGAAGTAAACTTTTAGTAAGAATAGTAGTAGCCTAAAAGGAAAGAAAGGTATGTCCATTATGTCTTTAGCACTTATTTTAAGCAGTTGCCTGAGCATGTTTAAGCATCGGGATAAAAGACAATTGTTCTCTAAGTTTTATGCTTTCTTTTTCTAATACCTTCTGATATAGTACAGAAACCCATATATTCTCTTGGCCCATGTAGGACATACCAGTGCAAAAGAATTATCCTTCTTCTGACCTGTTCTATAGCTTTGGGAGACAGTAACACCTAATGTTTGTTAATATTTGTATAGCAGTTTGCCATTTATAAGGTTCTTTCATATCCATTGACTTAGTTAATCTTCACAAGAGTCCTTTGCTGTTGAAGTGGAAGTAGTACTGATACCTGCTACTGAGTGCTTACTCTGCACTAAGCTCAGAGGATAGACAACTACAATTATGAATTTTACGGATGAAACTGAGTCTCGGACAAGGAAGAATTGAAATTTCAACTGAGTTATTCCTCTTTTTATTACTGTGGTAAAATATACATAAATCATATTTATTTTAACCATTTATAAATATGCAGTTCAGTGGCATTAAATACAGTCACCGTGTTGTATAACTATCACCACTGTCTGTAACCAAAACGTTTTCATCATCCTCAACAAAAACTCTGTAACCATCAAACAGTAACAACCCCATTATCCCTCCCACCGGCCCTTAGAAACCTCTATTCTATTTTCTGTCTTTATGAATTTGCCTATTCTAGGTACCTCGTGTAAGTGGAATCTACAATATTTATCCTTCTATGTCTGGCTTATTTCACTAAACCTGTTGTTTTCAAGGTTCATCCATGTTATAGCATGTAACAAAATACCATTCCTTTTTTGGCTTAATAAATCCCACTGTGTATATATACCATATTTTGTTATTCATCGGTTGATTGACACTTGGGTTGTTTCCACCTTGTAGCTATTGTGAATCTTGCTGCTATGATCATTGGTGTACAAATATTTGCTCAAATCCCTGCTTTCAGTTCTTTGAGATGTGCAGTGCAGGTAGTAGCAGAGTTGTTGGATCATACGGTAGCTGTACGTTTAATCTTTGAGAAACTGCCAAACTGTTTTCTACAGTGTCGTCTTGTTTTTAAACAATTATCACAGATTTTAAACATATACAAAAGTATACAAAATACTGTGAGTGTTCCTTGTATACCCATGAATTCATCCAGCTTTAATATTTACCAACTGATGGCTGTCATGTTTTATCTGTACCCCCACCTGTTTCACCCCATTCCATATTATCTTGAAGCAGCTCCGAGACAACATGTAATTACACCTATACATTTTAAAAAATTAATTAATTAATTATTATTATTTATTTTTTGGCTGTGTTTGGTCTTCGTTTCTGTGCGAGGGCTTTCTCTAGTTGCAGCAAGCGGGAGCCAGTCTTCATCGCGGTGCATGGGCCTCTCACTATCGCGGCCTCTCTTGTTGTGGAGCACAGGCTCCAGACGCACAGTCTCAGTAGTTGTGGCTCAGGGGCCTAGTTGCTCCGCAGCATGTGGGATCTTCCCAGACCAGGTCTCGAACCTGTGTCCCCTGCATTGGCAGGCAGATTCTCAACCACTGCGCCACCAGGGAAGCCCCAGCTATATATTTTGGTGTGTATATTTAAAATCTAGGACTTTTATTCCTTCATATCATTTTTTAATAGTAAACACCCAGTGACTGCTCAAATTTGCAGTTGTCTCCTAAATGTCATAAAAAATTGTTTTTAAGAATTTTGAGTTAGATCCAAATAAGGTCCACACTTTGCCGTTGATTGTTATGTCTCTGAAGTCTTCTTTAATCTCTAGGCTCTCCCTCCATGTCTCTCTCACTTTTTTTTTTCCTCCTTGACCTTTATTTTTAAACAAACCAGGTAATTTGTCCCATCTAGATTTTGATGATTATATTCACCTCTCTAAGTGAAGTGGCACAGGAATACTGGCCTTGCCTGTCATTGCCAGGATTAACTGAATAGTTCATTAGCTGCCCTGGTGCTCAGGTGTTGAGTACATGGTGATTTACATACCAGGCCCTATTCGTGGGCCTCTTGATGCAGCAGTTCCCTTGGCTCTGCCCCTGTCGTCAGCTGCCCCTAGGATAACTCTGAGCCCTAGCCACCTCTCTCGTAGATTTCCCAATCCCCCGACTATAATCACACCTGAATAAGGCAACTCAAACCTTTCAGAGGTGTGTCCTGAACCTCTTGTTTTCTTAAATACTTATCTGGTGGCTGTGAGACTTAAGGCCAGCCTCCCCAAGAGACCTTTTCTATTTCTCCTAGTAAACCTAGAGTCACCTTCTGTCATCTTCAACTCTACTCAAATTTGGTTCTTTCAACTCTGACCTCTGACCCTGCTTTTTACTTCTGCATTTCATCCTCACTCCTGCTTCCTTTCATAAATCCATAAATGTCTTTTGGCCTTCCTGGCCCTGGGCCAAGTTCCTTCCTCTTTCCTCAGTTTTTACCCCTTCATTCTCCCATCCAACTTTCAGTCCTTCCTTTCTCATGCAGACTTTGATTCCAACCCCATCAAAAACAAAACAAAACAAAAAACATGCCACAGTTAGCAGCAACTCAAAATTCAAAAGGTTTATTACTCATCTATTAATTCTATTACATTTTTTATTCAGTTTTATTGTTATAAAATATACCAATATAAATAAATTTATGCCTATCTTGTCTATATATGGAAGAACAGCTGGTCCCCAGGGTGGCACCAACAATCCTAGTAGCTGTTACTTTAAAAATCCGTAGTAGTCAACAATTTCCATTTCTTTTTCCCTCTCAATGAAAAATTGCAGTTTCCCCAAAGAGGTGTATTTGGCAGCATTCTCACGTTGTTGTTGGGCCCGCCTCTTCATGGCCTCCCGCTCTGGCCTCTGCTCTTTTTCGATGGGCTTTGACATTACTGCCTCAGGAACATTGCATTCCCTCCGTGGAACTGGTTGCTTGCTGAAGTCTTGGAGTAGAAATGCGGTTTGGAGCTTGGCTGGGGACTGGCACTTAGTCACAGCAGGGGGAACAGGCTTCCGCTGGAGAGAAGTGCAAGATGAAGTTTTGTAGGGTGCAGACCTAGGAGCAGCAGACTGAGGGACACTAGGCTGGGTACGGTCGGTCCAACCCACTTAGGTTCGGTTGGTCACAGTTGGCTGAGCTGGTTTGGCAGGACCTGGCAAAGAGACAGGAGCTGGCTGGGAAGAACTGACTGCAGCAGGTTGAGCTGAGTTAGTAGAAGCAGAGTGGGCACGGTCAGCATCAGCAGGCTGATGTGAGGCCAGAGACTGTGGCCTCCGAGGAGTAGGTCGAGCTTGGGGCTTCTCCCAGGCAGAAAAAGGCAGAGGTATCAACTTGACCTTCCCAGGAGGCAGCAGCTCATACTGGGATGGAGATGGACACTCTTTTTCAGCACTGCTGTCTGGTTTCTGGGCTTCGACTTGAGTTTTCTCAGGACCCTTACCCTAACGTGGGGTATTCCGCCATGGCTGGATAGCTGGGGGTGGCTGGGGGTCTTTAGGTTTGCTTGAATCTCCCAAGACCCGACAGGAGGAGAGCCCAGTTCTCTTATCATTCTTCTTCCCCAGTGCATGAAAAACCTTCACACACTCCAGCATGCGCATGCCTATGGAGGTTCGAGGCTTTTTGAAGCTCTCTTGGATAAGCTCAGTTTGGTGTTCCTTTCGCTTCGTCTGGGGAATTGTTGGCTTCTCTCCTGCCTTGACTTTGTTCCCTGACTGCTTATTCTCTTCAGCCTTCTTTCTTCCTCTGGTCCTTTTGGTCTTTTCCTGCCCATGGCTCTTCATTTTCCTGATCTTTCTGGATGCAGCTTTCTGAGGTTTGCCTTTAGAATCCTTGGCCGTGTTCACAGGAGCCCTGTCACTGACTGCAGCATTGCATAGAACCACTTCTCCCCCTAACAGGCACTCTGGATTCTTTGGCTAGATTTTGGCCTTGGGAACACCACTGATAGGCTCAGAGGCTTTATGTTTGTTCTTCCTGGGTTGATCAGAGGGAACCTTTATGACATTTGGCTTTTCCTGCACCTGATTCACCTTAATGGCTCTGTTGTCTTTGGCTTTGATCACGTTGGGACCTTTTGATTGATCAAAATCTTTCAAAGAATTAAAGAGCTGGGGAAGGTGAATATCCTCCGCCAATGTAGTAATGTCTGCAAAACCACTGCTAGATTCCATCCCATTTTCAGGTGTCCCTAGGTCCTCAAGACTCAGGCTGTTCTTTCCCAGATCAGCATTTTCAGAACGAGGCTTCTCCTCTTGGCTGCGGGAATCAGTGCAGGCCAGGAGCTGGTGAATATCAGGGATTTCTTGAAAACTTGTTTCTGTGATGGGTTGAGCAGACACAGGGCAGTACATTCCAGAGGTGGAAGCTGGTGGTTGGATATTTGTGGGCTGAATCTTCCTCAGTACCATTACCATTTCTGGTTGCACAGAGGCCCTACTTCATGTGTATGACACAGAGCCATAGGATTGCAGGAAGGAGCCAAATTCTCCATACAGTAAATACCCCAATGTGCCTTAGTTATAGTAATATACCTGGCTTCCTTCCTGGTAGGGAAGTGACAGGCTGTGTCCCTGATTTGGAATTTGAGATGGTGTTCCCTGAGCAAGCCTGGCAGAAAGTAATGGATATAGAGGGACCATGTTTTTTTTTTTTTTTTGCCGCGCCACGTGGCCCTGGCAGTGAAAGCACCAAGTCCTAACCACTAGACCGCCAGCGAATTCCCTCAATGTGGAATTAGACATGTGGGGCTTGACTTTTTCTTTTTCTTCTTAGGTAGTTAAGATCTAAAAACTAATTGTAAATTTAGGGGCAAAATAAATCTAATGAAAAACTTTAAAAAGTTTCTTTTCTTACCTGACACGGTCAGAGAAGAAGAGAAAACATCAACTGCAGATACAAGGGTTAAGGAGGCAACACCAGAGGATGTCTGAGTGGCTGCAGCTGAACGGCGCATGTGTCCAGTACAAAGGTCACTGGTTACTGCTCATTGGTCACTTATATGATATAGGAGAATGATGTCACAAAGCAGGCAGTTTCAAGGTATGAGATAGCCAATAGGGAGGTCCGATCCCAAACAGGAAGGTGGGGTTGGGTGGACAGAGTGTAGGAGAGCTAAAACAACACCTAAATTTCTGAGCTCTGGGGAGGAAATCCTAGAAGACAGATTTACCTCCCCCAGGCTCTTATATTAGGGGAATCATTGCAACATTTCTTACAGACATTCATTAATATAATTTACTAACAGTTACCTATATCTTACACAGTATTATATTTTATGTATCATATACTTAGAGCTATATATATCTTATTTAATTAATATCCTTAGGAAGGCAAGAGCCATCTAGTTTGAACTATTACAGTTGTTCTGAAATCATATCTGTCTAATTAGTGAACTTTTAGCAGCTTTTAAGGAGCAAAAGTAAGGATTAAGAAGCTCTTTTTGTAACTTGGTTAAAGTGTAGGGTGAAGTTCGTTGAGTGTACCTTGTGGAGAGTGTTGTGGTCCAAGGCTCTTCTCTTTTAATTTCGTCTCCTTGACTCCTACCTTCCTTGGGCTGGGCCAGGCTGGGCCAGGTTGGACTTGCGACTTACGTTTCTCTTCTGCTTTCCTTTTTTTTTTCCATTATGGGCATTGTTTCTAGGACAAGCCTTGATCTTGCATTCTTACCCTCATGGATGTTACTTCCTGTCAAATTCAAGCAGCAGGAGTCTTCTTTTCAGTGCTTGATACTTCACAAAATAGACTCTGCCCGTTGGACGCAAATACCAGAGAGCTAGGAGACAGAGCTGGTTGCAGACATTTCCTCTTCCAGCCTTTGGTTGCAATTATTTTGCCCATAATTTGGTAGTTCTGATTCCTTGGGCCACACAGGTATCCTGCCATCTAGCTCTTTTATATATGAGAGACATTCTGAATACTGTCCCTTTTTCTTTGCACAGAAGTATATACAGTGTGGCAGTTACTGTAATCTCCTCCCCCTTGCAAACAGCCACTCTAGAATCTTGGACCTCTAGGATTCTCTGTCTTGCATGCTTGGGTGCAAGGCCAAGCAAAATGAAGAGGAGAATAATTAGAGAAGGAAGAGGACATTCGTGGAGAACTGGGAGCAGATAAGGTGAAAGGGCACAGGAGAAAAGAGATTCATGTCGATTTTTTGGTTTCTGTGGGAAACAAGTTGACACACTTTGGCCTCATTTTGTATTACCAGAACAGACAGTCATAGATGTAAGTAGCTCGATAGTGCAGCAACTGCCATGAATTCTGTACACTAAAGGGAACAGTTTTACATATATTTCTCATTTTGTTTTATGTCATATTACCATATTAATAGGATTCACTGGTATGTTTGTAGAATACAGATTATTTTAAATGCTCTGGTTTTGTCTACATGGTTATTTCCTTGTCATATTTTTAAGGGCTCCAACATTGTAAGACATATTGCATGTTTTTGTCTTGATGATTATTTTTCTTGAAGCATCATGAACGAACATGACCTGTTGGATTTTGTGGAGAAACTTTAGAAAGGGTCTGTGAAAAAGGCATTGCGGCGAGTCGCATTATGCACCCAAGCATAAGGAGCAGATATCTGCCATCAGCCCAACTTGGCCTGGGTGACCTCTGTTTTAGTTCCCGTGGTTAGTGCTTTGCTCCCTAACCACTCTTGTGACTGTGATAATGTGAGTAAGGGCTGAGTTGCTAATGATTTATATGTGAGGTAAGCTGGTTTGAGGGAGGAAATCTATGGATCTAGTCATTTTCCTTGGTGGTGAGCTTTCAGGGAGGGGTGCAAAGATTGATCTTTCTGGGGCTTTTCTAGTATCAGGAAGATATCCCATAGATGGGACCTCCAAAGACACACATTTAATATTTAGGCCTGTTTTTCCTATTATGAGATACGAGTTTTTTTACTGATGGGGATGATGCTTACCTGAGAAGAAATTGTGAAAGGTGTTGTAGTATAGAGATGTGGCTTAAGCTTTTAAGTGTTTTTCAAGATTTTTCCCCTAAGCTTCCTACTTCAGATGGCCTACTTACATGATACTAATATGTGATGTGAGGCTAACAACTTACTAAATACCTGCAAGCCAGATCAGTGTCTCTTTTCTCTATATTTCCATGGAAATCAAGGGACCCATAGGCACTGCAGGTTAGGGTGGGTGGTGTGAGATTGGGGGGAGTGTGGTAAGACACATTTTGGTATCAGTAAAATGTTTACATATTAAAATATTCAGTTCCAACATTCAATTCTATTTAGTTAGGCAAACCGTTAGTTAGGCTTTTCCTGGTTCCGAGCCTATGTAACTTATTTTCTCTCCCTAGTTCCAGCCATTTAAATTTAGCTTGCAGGCCCAGCATCATCTTAACCTCTAAAAGAATCTTACATGTAGGAGGAAGAAACTAAAGAGCTCTATTTCAACACTTAGGAACATGAGGCCCTACCCTGACCTAAACCTTTATTCTTGCAGTTAGGGTATTGTCTTGTCCCGTATACCCACTTCCTGCATTTTGAACCCATCAGGTTAACTGAGACAGGTCTTGGTGTAACATCCCCAGTTCATCTATCCCTGAGGCTGTCCTTAATTCCTCCCATTGTCATACTTTGATTTAATTAAATACTGGAATCCCTCAAACACTTGCATGGTACCTGAGGCCTTATGAGATACTGGTAGATTTTGTTAGTGTCAAATACTTAGCTGTCTGATTCTCCAAATATCCCTTGCTCCTATGTTTTCCATCCCAGCATACTACATACCCATTAAGGCATTATTTCATCTCATATTGGACCCACTCCCATCCAGAGGCCTACTCTTTGCTAGTTTCCGTACTTTCTGGAAACCCCGTTATGGCCAGGTCTGGATCTTTTTGTGTTCCCACCCAAAGCCTGTATCTTTTAGCAAGCTGGAACTATAAGACCAACATAGATTTTCTAGTTTCTGATGGATTTATGTCACAATTTGTGCATTGTCATGTCTATAGATATTTGTATCATTTGTACTTTTTGGCCATTACATGCCTATTGGATATTTTTCATAAATTGTAAAACAATATTTTATGACTTAGCACCAAGTTGAATGTGCCTAATTGTAAGTTTGTGAACTAGGTTGTGCTAACTTGTATCTTTTCTTTATCCAAGTAGTAATTGACTACTATTGTCCCATTTGTAATTATGTGGAAGTTTTCAGAATTGTAAATAAATGCTTGTGGATTGAAACTTGTTTAGACTATTGACTGTCCCAGATATGTTAAAGCTACTGAACTTTTTACTCATTCATTCATTCATTCAATAATTCTGACCTTCCTGACTCAGTTTACCCAGCTCAAATTGTTGTGAAGAAGATTACTAACAGTGTATGTCAGATACTTTCAGAAATTAGAAACTGAAAAGTAAAACTAACAAAAAACATAGGTTATTATAAGTAACAATGGAATTTAGTATGCTAGTATACCTTCAGACCTACTGTAGGACATGCTGTTCTTTGCTGTTCCACTTGTGGCAGGATTCATAGTTTTTCTAACAGGCACAGATTCCTATGCCTGATACTGTGAGGAAATGTTATACTTGAGCTCCACTCTTATCTCTCTCAGGCATATTTTGGTATTGTCTAAAATGTAAATCCATACTGTCAACCTCCAGCATGATACCAGGCACATAATAGAAACCCAATAAATGTTTCACTGTGAGTGGAGTATAAGTTGATAGAGTATCTTTGAAGGTTGATTAGGCAGATTAGATGGATTGAAAATCCTTCAATATTTTAAGTTTGCATCTCTTTCATTCCAGAATTTCTATGTCTAGAAATTTGTATATAGCTATACACATGTATAAAGAGGTTCACATTGCAGCCTATCTATAACAGAGGACAAAAACAAACAAACAAAACAAACAAAATACCCCCAAACTGAAAACAACTAAAAGTCCGTCAATATTGGACTGGCCATGTAAAGTATGTAATGTGACGCAGCTATTAAAGAGAATGGAATGGATGTATGCAAAAATTGACTGGCAAAATCCCTATCCAAGACAGATTGTAGACTATGTATAGTATGCTGCTCTTGTATAAAATACAGGATCTCCATTACGTAGAAATACTTACATACAAGATACAACAAGTGTGAACGTAAGCACTTGGGAAATATCTGAAAGAACCACACAAGATACTGGGAGAGTGGGACAACTTTCCATGTCCCATATGATTGGAGTTCTGAAGGGTGCACAAACGAGCTAATGGACCTCTGCTACCATCTTCCGGCAAGGAGGGAATTGCAGGCGTCAGACTCCTCTTTACTAATGAAGCGTCTCGGCGTGAGGACGTCATCTGGACGGGCGGTGGCGCATGCGCAGTAGAAGGAGGTCCGCGATCTGTGTGGGCTTGTGCCTAGGCGCTTGTGGTTTGGGGCCTTGTGCTGGCACCGGGGGCGCCGGGTTGGCGACTTCAGCACTCTTGGCGTTGGGTGGGCGGCATCTTGGGGGGTCACATGAGCCAGGGGCATCATGCCCGTGGGCGCTGGGGTCAGCGTCGCGGCTTTTCCGGACGTTCGTCGGCCAGGAGGAAGGGCGGAAAGCACATCCCGGAAAGGTAATACGCCTTGGCCGCTGGGCGTTGCCGGTGGAGCCCAGAGCCCCTGCGCCTGGGCTTCGTCTCCTGTGCCGTCTCCTGTGACTGTTGCCCCCGCGCGCTGCCCCGTCCGCGCTGTGCTAGGGGTTATTGGTCGTCTCGCGGCTCAGTTCACAGTAGCTAAAAGGGACAGTGTGTGATGTTCTGATTTCCCCCCATTGTTTTAAAAGGGAGGCTCTGGCCATAGCTCCTCGGGTAAAATGCAGGGGGACTGCTTTTTAAGATGGGACTGTCAGTATTGGGGACACTCCTTAATTACCAAAATGGAATCCCCTTCAATTCCTCAAGCTGTGTTGTTTTGGCACAGAAAATGTGAGTAATAGTCACTGGAACTAAGTTTGAGTGAAAAAACGCACCGGTACCGCCGAATTTTCCATCGAAACAGTTGATTTGTGTTGTCTCTAGGAATTATAAAGGGCGTACTGTTGCTTCCTAACCGGTGTCATTTGAGAGATCTACCTTTGTACGTTCAAATGATTAATTTTGAGACTTTGCTCATGTGTGCAGTAAACCCTTTAATTCCCTAAGACCTTCCTTTCCTCCATCTCATACTCCATTAAGTGCGGCATCTTGGGGGGTCACATGAGCCAGGGGCATCATGCCCGTGGGCGCTGGGGTCAGCGTCGCGGCTTTTCCGGACGTTCGTCGGCCAGGAGGAAGGGCGGAAAGCACATCCCGGAAAGGTAATACGCCTTGGCCGCTGGGCGTTGCCGGTGGAGCCCAGAGCCCCTGCGCCTGGGCTTCGTCTCCTGTGCCGTCTCCTGTGACTGTTGCCCCCGCGCGCTGCCCCGTCCGCGCTGTGCTAGGGGTTATTGGTCGTCTCGCGGCTCAGTTCACAGTAGCTAAAAGGGACAGTGTGTGATGTTCTGATTTCCCCCCATTGTTTTAAAAGGGAGGCTCTGGCCATAGCTCCTCGGGTAAAATGCAGGGGGACTGCTTTTTAAGATGGGACTGTCAGTATTGGGGACACTCCTTAATTACCAAAATGGAATCCCCTTCAATTCCTCAAGCTGTGTTGTTTTGGCACAGAAAATGTGAGTAATAGTCACTGGAACTAAGTTTGAGTGAAAAAACGCACCGGTACCGCCGAATTTTCCATCGAAACAGTTGATTTGTGTTGTCTCTAGGAATTATAAAGGGCGTACTGTTGCTTCCTAACCGGTGTCATTTGAGAGATCTACCTTTGTACGTTCAAATGATTAATTTTGAGACTTTGCTCATGTGTGCAGTAAACCCTTTAATTCCCTAAGACCTTCCTTTCCTCCATCTCATACTCCTTTAAGCCCGCTTCGGTTTATCTCCTGAATTTCTTCCGAATCTGTCACCTCTTCCTCAACATCCTAATACTGAACTTGCCTGTGTGCTGCAATTAGGTCCTAAGTAGTGTCCATATTTCTTGTTTCCTTCCAATCCATCCTTCACACAAGAAACCTTAAAAGCAAGTTGGAACATTGCTCATAGACATCGCTCAAAATCATTGTTTCGAGAATAGAAAACAACTGTTGGCCTTTAAGACTCTGCGTGGTCTAGAATCCTCTCTGCTTCTCTAGCCCTATCTTGTGCCACTATTGCCCTAACTTTCTATGCTTCAGATACACTGAATTAACCTTAGTTCTAACTCATCTTACAGAAGTCAGTTCAGTTATTATCTTTCACTGTGATTCCTAGCATTAAAGAATTTTATTATCAGGCTTTGTGTGAGGACTAAAACTAAACTGTGAAGGGGAAGAATTGAGTTCAAACTATTTCAGTCAACATGCATGTATTAATGATACCATAGTAGTCAACACCAGGCTAGGTTTTATTAGAGATACAGAAGTTCTGGGCATCTCTGGTTTTAGATATCCCTAATTTGTTGAGACCTTTGCATTGTTTTGTTGCCTTTTATCTGTTTTCAAGATGGGAAAACAGGAACGAGGGAAGTATAGCTTATTACAAGGTGGGGTTGAATAAGTGGAGCAGCAAAGTGCAAAGCAGAAAGAAGAGGGAACTACTATAGAGGGATATGATTTCCATTTTCAAGGCGCATTCATCCTATGCAGGGAGACAGCCTAACATAAAATTTGCCTAACAAAATATATATTAATAGGTGGAAAGACTATCTCCCAGTTGGACAGCGGATGCCTGGGACTCGTTTCACTGCATTCAAAGTTCCTTTATAAAAGGTAAGCAAAAGTTAATACCGTATTCTTCCAGAAATCTGAATTCACCATATAAAGCTCTGGCTCTCAACCTCATCATACTCCATTTTCCCTTTTTATAGCAAATACTTTTTAATACCGCCTTTACTATCCAGAAATGGAATTCATAGATAAATACAACCTACTTTTGTACTTAATTTAAAAAAAACTAAACCAGTGGAATGCCCTAACTATAAGTAAAAAATAATGTAATTTATAAGAAAGTAATATGTATCTCAGTATGTAAATGTTTGGGGATGACTATACTAGAAATAAAGGAATAGTCGGTTACTTGTACCATGAATGCAATAAACTATGGACTTTGGTTGATAATGATGTGTCAGTGTTGGTTCATGAATTCTCACAAATGAAGCACACTGGTATGGCATGTTGATAATGGGGAAGGCTGTGTGGGATGAAGGAGAGAGGGTATAAGTGGGAACTGTGTACTTTTTGCTCAGTTTTGCTGTGAATCTCAAACTGCTCTAATGATAGTCTCCTAATTTAAAAAGAAAAGTGTGTTGCTGGCACTTGAATAACCAAACAGATCAATTGAACAGAGTACATAAATAAGCCAAATACATAAAAGAATATTTAGGCAGTGAAAGCCATCCTTCATATAGGTAGATATTCAAGAAGAATTTATTTATGTGTCTATTTACAGGCACTCTGCTTGGAGCTGGCAGTACAGCGGTAGGCAGAATTGATGTAGTCCCTACCTTCTGCGAGTTTACAGTCTGGTTAGGAGACCAACATGAAATAAACAGATATAGAAATAACTATATAGAAGTGAGCTTATTTTCTTCCATCTAATCTCTCTGGAAGAAAGGATCGTAATACCGCATGTAAACTCCAGAGGAAAAAACTTTACTTTGAATCTCATATGTTAGCATCACAGGGTTTGAATAAATGGATAATATAATAAAGGATTTTAAACACATGTTCTTTCTTATTTTATTCTTTCTGACAGAGTTTTGAAAAGAATCTTGCTCCAGAAGAATGTTTTTCCCCCCTTAACAAACTCCAAGAACACAATGAAGAACTTGGGCTGATTATTGACTTAACATATGCTCGCTGCTAATTGTAAGCCAGAGGTAAATGGAACCCGTAATTGAAAATGACCTTCTTTCTGATACTGTAATAATTCATAGTAATTCAGTAGTTATCATCTTATGCTAAGGTGAATCCTGGCCTTCTTTCATGGGTTCAAAAAGGGAAGCTAGTCCTTTCCTTAAATACGCATTTGTAATTGCTGTTTCAAAATTAGATTAAAGATATGAATTGAACTATAGTATTTGGCAGTAGGCTCTAGATATGCTTAAGAAGTGCTATAAGCTTCCATGTTCTATATTTTGAAAATGAAGTAAACTTTTAGTAAGAATAGTAGTAGCCTAAAAGGAAAGAAAGCTATGTCCATTATGTCTTTAGCACTTATTTTAAGCTGTTGCCTGAGCATGTCTAAGCATCACTGTTAAAGACAATTGTTCTCTAACTTTTATGCTTTCTTTTCCTAATATCTTCTGATATAATACAGAAACCCATGTGTTCTCTTGGCCCATGTAGGACATACCAGTGCAAAAGAATTTCCATTTTCAAGGCGCATTCATCCTATGCAGGGAGACAGCCTAACATAAAATTTGCCTAACAAAATATATATTAATAGGTGGAAAGACTATCTCCCAGTTGGACAGCGGATGCCTGGGACTCGTTTCACTGCATTCAAAGTTCCTTTATAAAAGGTAAGCAAAAGTTAATACCGTATTCTTCCAGAAATCTGAATTCACCATATAAAGCTCTGGCTCTCAACCTCATCATACTCCATTTTCCCTTTTTATAGCAAATACTTTTTAATACCGCCTTTACTATCCAGAAATGGAATTCATAGATAAATACAACCTACTTTTGTACTTAATTTAAAAAAAACTAAACCAGTGGAATGCCCTAACTATAAGTAAAAAATAATGTAATTTATAAGAAAGTAATATGTATCTCAGTATGTAAATGTTTGGGGATGACTATACTAGAAATAAAGGAATAGTCGGTTACTTGTACCATGAATGCAATAAACTATGGACTTTGGTTGATAATGATGTGTCAGTGTTGGTTCATGAATTCTCACAAATGAAGCACACTGGTATGGCATGTTGATAATGGGGAAGGCTGTGTGGGATGAAGGAGAGAGGGTATAAGTGGGAACTGTGTACTTTTTGCTCAGTTTTGCTGTGAATCTCAAACTGCTCTAATGATAGTCTCCTAATTTAAAAAGAAAAGTGTGTTGCTGGCACTTGAATAACCAAACAGATCAATTGAACAGAGTACATAAATAAGCCAAATACATAAAAGAATATTTAGGCAGTGAAAGCCATCCTTCATATAGGTAGATATTCAAGAAGTATTTATTTATGTGTCTATTTACAGGCACTCTGCTTGGAGCTGGCAGTACAGCGGTAGGCAGAATTGATGTAGTCCCTACCTTCTGCGAGTTTACAGTCTGGTTAGGAGACCAACATGAAATAAACAGATATAGAAATAACTATATAGAAGTGAGCTTATTTTCTTCCATCTAATCTCTCTGGAAGAAAGGATCGTAATACCGCATGTAAACTCCAGAGGAAAAAACTTTACTTTGAATCTCATATGTTAGCATCACAGGGTTTGAATAAATGGATAATATAATAAAGGATTTTAAACACATGTTCTTTCTTATTTTATTCTTTCTGACAGAGTTTTGAAAAGAATCTTGCTCCAGAAGAATGTTTTTCCCCCCTTAACAAACTCCAAGAACACAATGAAGAACTTGGGCTGATTATTGACTTAACATATGCTCGCTGCTAATTGTAAGCCAGAGGTAAATGGAACCCGTAATTGAAAATGACCTTCTTTCTGATACTGTAATAATTCATAGTAATTCAGTAGTTATCATCTTATGCTAAGGTGAATCCTGGCCTTCTTTCATGGGTTCAAAAAGGGAAGCTAGTCCTTTCCTTAAATACGCATTTGTAATTGCTGTTTCAAAATTAGATTAAAGATATGAATTGAACTATAGTATTCAGCAGTAGGCTGTAGATATGCTTAAGAAAGTCTATAAGCTTCCATGTTCTGTATTTTGAAAATGAAGTAAACTTTTAGTAAGAATAGTAGTAGCCTAAAAGGAAAGAAAGCTATGTCCATTATGTCTTTAGCACTTATTTTAAGCTGTTGCCTGAGCATGTCTAAGCATCACTGTTAAAGACAATTGTTCTCTAACTTTTATGCTTTCTTTTCCTAATATCTTCTGATATAATACAGAAACCCATGTGTTCTCTTGGCCCATGTAGGACATACCAGTGCAAAAGAATTATCCTTCTTCTGACCTGTTCCATGGCCTTGGGAGACAGTAACACCTAATGTATGTTAACATTTGTATAGCAGTTTGCCATTTATAAGGTTCTTTCATATCCATTGACTTAGTTAATCTTCACAAGAGTCCTTTGCTGTTGAAGTGGAAGTAGTACTGATACCTGCTACTGAGTGCTTACTCTGCAGTAAGCTCAGAGGATAGACAACTACAATTACGAATTTTAAAGACGATGAAACTGAGTCTCGGACAAGGAAGAATTGAAATTTCAACTGAGTTATTCCTCTTTTTTTTACTGTGGTAAAATATACATAAATCATATTTATTTTAACCATTTATAAATATGCAGTTCAGTGGCATTAAATGCAGTCACAGTGTTGTGTAACTGTCACCACTGTCTATAACCAAAACGTTTTCATCATCCTCAACAAAAACTCTGTAAACATCAAACAGTAACAACCCCATTTTCCCTCCCACCGGCCCTTAGTAACCGCTATTCTATTTTCTGTCTCTGTGTATTTGCCTATTCTAGGTACCTCGTGTAAGTGGAATCTACAATATTTATCCTTCTATGTCTGGCTTATTTCACTAAACCTATTGTTTTCAAGGTTCATCCATGTTATAGCATGTAACAAAATGCCATTCCTATTTTGGCTTAATAAATCCCACTGTGTGTATATACCATATTTTGTTATTCATCGGTTGATTGACACTTGGGTTGTTTCCACCTTGTAGCTATTGTGAATCATGCTGCTGTGATCGTTGGTGTACAAATATTTGCTCAAATCCCTGCTTTCAGTTCTTTTAGATGTGCAGTGTAGGTAGTAGCAGAGTTGTTGGATCATACGGTAGCTCTACGTTTAGCCTTTGAGAAACCGCCAAACTGTTTTCTACAGTGTCGTCTTGTTTTTAAACAATTATCACAAATTTTAAACATATACAAAAGTATACAAAATACTGTAAGTGTTCCTTGTATACCCACGAACCCATCCAGCTTTATTATTTACCAACTGATGGCTGTCATGTTTTATCTATATCCCCACCTGTTTCACCCCTTTCCATATTATCTTGAAGCAGCTCCGAGACAACGTGTAATTACACCTATACATTTTTTTAAATTAATTATTTAGTTTATTTATTTTTTGGCTGTGTTGGGTCTTCGTTTCTGTGCGAGGGCTTTCTCTAGTTGCGGCAAGCGGGGGCCAGTCTTCGTCACGGCGCACGGGCCTCTCACTATTGCGGCCTCTCTTGTTGTGGAGCACAGGCTCCAGACGCGCAGGCTCAGTAGTTGTGGCTCATGGGCCTAGTTGCTCCGCGGTATGTGGGATCTTCCCAGACCAGGTCTCGAACCTGTGTTCCCTGCATTGGCAGGCAGATTCTTGACCACTGCGCCACCAGGGAAGCCCCAGCTATACATTTTGGGTATGTGTATTTAAAATATCGGACTTTTATTCCTTAATATCATTTTTTAATATTTAATACCAAGCGAGTGCTCAAATTTGCAGCTGTCTCCTCAATGTCATAAAAAATTGTTTTTAAGAATTTTGAATTAGATCCAAATAAGGTCCACAGATTGCCGTTGATTGTTAGGTCTCTTAAGTCTTGTTTAATCTCTTGGTTCTCCCTCCATATCTCTCTCACTTTTTTTTTCCTCCTTGAATTTTATTTTTAAAGAAACCAGGTAATTTGTCCGATCTAGATTTTGATGATTATATTCCATGTGTTGTTAACATATTCTTCAATTCTTTTATTTCCTGTAAATTGGTAGTTGATCAGAATGAAGCTTGCATGTTTTGTTTTGGCAAGACAGTTTCGTAGGTGATGATGTGTTCTTCCATGGAGACATATAATTGTCTCTTTCTGTGATATTAGCAGTCACTGATGATTCATACCTACATCCATTATTTCACTTGAGGCTTCAAATATTGGTGAATTCTGTTGTTCTTTTTTTTCACTTATTAGCTGGGCATATTTCTATGGGGAGAAGATTCCCCTCATCACCTATTTGGTTGCCCAGTTGTAGAGGCATGATTCTCTTCTTTTGTTTAACAGTTTTCAAAATAATGAGTTGATTCACAAATATCCTCCAGTGGTGACCAGTTTTGTAAAATTTATTTATTCATATCACCGTGGACTCCGTTACAGTTATTATTCTAACTGAGGCCCTATCTTTGGCCAGTTGGAGCTTCTCAGTGACTCCTGAGTCCTTTTGACATGACATCAGTTTTTTCTAGACTTTTTCAGTGGTCAGAGCTAGGAAATATGTATGTTTGTTTTTAATATTTTTAAAATATGTCATAGGTTCATACTGCTACTTTCCATTTAAATTCAGAACTAGAGAATTTTCACTTATCCTTTTCTGTCTTCTATTGATAGTCTATTTCTCCCATGCCAGGCATACCAGTTGTCAACAATGCCTGAAATTTGCTCTATTTCCTAATTCGAATCCAAGTTCTTCTGACTCTATTCTACTGTTCTACTTAAATCACAGCTGCTTTATGGCCCTTGAAATGTAAGATAGAACATAAATGTAGGTAGAACTGTTTATATCATTTTGAGTTACATGTGCATTCATTCACATAGATTTGCTTTTCCTTTTGCATGCCTGGTAACTGTCCGTTCTGCAGTTTTAATGAAAATCAAGTGATAATTACTGGTTAAAGCAGCTTTGGAAAAAATGGCTCTTATCAGAATGACTGACATACTAAGTTTAATGTACTCTCCTGGTTTATATTCTGCCTTCTCTAATGAATATTTTATTCTTTCCCTACAAAGGAAATAATACATATTTTCATGGTTTTGCCTTATAGGACTTACCAGAAACTATTCCTTATTTAGAAATTTGTACAATTGGGCATCAGGTGCCAGATGATGACACTAGTTTTAAATTCCAATGTGCTGTTAATGGGTTTCTGAAAGAAAATAAAGATAATGGTGAGTTGTTTTTGTTTTTGTTTTCCTTTACCAGAACTTTGGTATGCATTTTGAGTTGGGTTGGGGATTTTTAACATTTTTAATACTTCTGACATTAGGCCTGTTGTGCTTGGTAATATTAAGGTGGAAATGTCAGATGGTGCTAATAGAGGATGGTGTTTTCCCTGTTCATGGTCACAAACAATTTAGTTTAGTTTGGAAAGTGATTTTGTGAGAAATATGAACTGAACTAGCTTACTTATCTCTTTTTTAAAAATTTGAATGGAAAATACATAAAAAAATAAAAATGTTCTTTTGTCCTATTTATTGGTTGAGAGGTGGAAGAAAAGGTTAAGACTCTCAGGTTCTTAGCGTATATAAAAGAGAAAACATAAAGCAAAGGTTCGCAGTGAGACAGATCCCTAGAGGCAAAGCAAAACAAGTGGACCAGAAGAGTGGCTTCCTCATCATACTTGTTTAAGATATTTTTGCTGCCTTTACACTTTGGGTGCAAGTGAGGAAGTACACTACCACCTCTTATTCTCATCTTCAGGCAGGAAGAACTTAAAAGGCTGGTGTTTTATTGTTTCTGCTTTAGGATCTACTCTGTTGATAGTAGGTCTTAATAGCGTGTGAATTTTAAGGATCCACACGCCTTTTTCTAGCATCTATCTATCAGAAGGAACATGGTGTTTGCCGTGTTTTAAGGCGGAGGAAGCTTTTGTCTTTGGAACGCCACTGAGGCCCATGAGAACGTGTTCATTTTGTGTTCTTTCTAAATTGAGCCTGAGGGGTGTGCACTTTATTAAATAAACGTAACAGACAGTAAATATTCCGTGTACATATAAAATGATGCACGTATATGCATAAAACAGGGAGTAGGGGAGAGGGAATAGAGATGAGGTGGGAGGATAGGGGATGGGAGGCGAGAGAGAGAGAGAGGGAGAGACTGGAATTTCAAGATAAATTTTCATTCTATAACCTGGTTGCTTAATGCACGTACTAGCTCTTAAATATCTTAAGCCCTATTCACAGATTGTCCCTGTACTTTAGCTTTAAAACATGAGAGGATTGGCCTTGCGTGTGATAACCAGGGTGTCTAGAAAGGAGGCAAATTATCTGATTTGTGTAAGCTGTAGTCACAGAAATGTTACCTCGTAAGATGTTAGGGTGCATCTGCCGGCCTACTTGCTTCCTCCAGGCTCCTTTGTGTGTGTGTTCTGTCTGTTCCCCATGGGCTAGAAGATCCTTACAAGTGCATGAGAACACGTTTGTAAACCTTGATTGTTCACATGTTATACCAAGTGTAGTCCATTGCATATGCTGACTCCTCTGTGGGTCTTCTGCCTGCAGTGAGCTAACTTCACCATGCTCTCTGCCATTGCAGTCTCAGGACCTTAGTTATGATCCTTTGGTGACTTCCTCTGCTATAAGCCCCTCACACAGATGCCAGGCTCACTGATAATGAGGAGGAGACTATACTATCCACTCCCTACAATTGGTAGAGACTCAGAAAACAAATTGTTTCAGTAAACACCGAGAGCCTTATAGGTTTGTTGTTAGGGCACGGGGATACAGAGGTGAGTAGAAGTCTTTGTTCAGTAGCAACTTACAGTTATCTAGGAAGAGAAACATGTAGTGAGTATAAGTGGGTTAATTATGATAAAAGAATCAAGTGCATCAGGAATATAGAGGAGAAATTGAGGAAGGCCTGACTGAGGAGACAGCGTTTGAGCTGGGCTTGGGGTAAGAGGATTTTGCGGAATGAGGTAAGGACAGCCCAGGTATTGGGAACAGGTACAAAAGGCACAGGGCTTGAACTTGTGCTCTGGAAGGGCAGCCTCTGGTGTGACTAGAGGGTAATGTGAAAGGGCAAAGAATCCATACATTCATTTTCAGCAAATATTTGTATAACACCTTCTAAGTTGAAGGCACTGTTCTAGGAAGTAGGAAGAGAACAAAGTTCTTTCCCTTACGTACTTTACTTTCTAGTGGGGGAGAGAGATGAATAAATAAGTCAATATATGGGTTGTCAAGTGGTGGTAGATGCTTTGGAGAATAACAAAACAAGATGAAGAGGTGAGGGAATGTGGTAGATGATCAGGGAAGTCCCCTCTAATAAGATGTCGGTTGAGCAGAGCCTTGAAGTGAGAAACAAGCCATTGGATATCTGGGAGAGTGGAGATGGGGTGGGAGGGTGTGTTCTGAAGCAGAAGGAATAGTAGGTGCAAAGTCCCTGAGGCACGACTGTGCTTGGCATGTTTGAGGAATAGTAAGGAAGCCAGTGTGGCTGGACAGGGGAAAGTGAGTGAGGGCAGGGCAGTAGGGAATGAGATCAGGGAGTCTGGCCTGGCAAAGGAGGGAGGTAGATGATGTAGGTCCTTGTAAGTCATGGTTTTTTTGTGGGGTTTTTTTTGCAGTATGCGGGCCTCTCACTGTTGTGGCCTGTCCCGTTGTGGAGCACAGGCTCCGGACGTGCAGGCTCTGCGGCCGTGGCTCACGGGCCCAGCCGCTCCGTGGCATGTGGGATCCTCCTGTACCGGGGCACGAACCCGTGTCCCCTGCATCGGCAGATGGACTCTCAACCACTGCGCCACCAGTGAAGCCCGTAAGTCATAGTTTGAACTTATAATTCAGTTGGAGAGAGAGACTGATATTTGTTTATAAAGAGTTCTCAATGCTTTGGTAAAAACTTGGGCTTTATTCTGTGCTAAGTGAAGATGTTTAAGCAACAGAGCAATCCAGCCAAGTTTATATTTTAGAAAGATAACATCTTCCATGTTGTGGGTTAGTTGAAGTAGAAGAGATTTTTAGAATTGTAGGGCGGTAGTAATCCAGGCAGGAGATGACGAATGCCAATCACCACATAGTCACAGACATATCTTTTGCAGAGATCAGCTACATGTTGTTGTTTTTTATTTACTTTCTCATATAATTTTTTTAAGTGCTGGACCACGAAATACTGTGGCATAGTTGGGAAAACCTGAGACTCAATTCTAGTCTTTTTTCTGTTTGCCTGCTGTGCAGCTGGGCTTACGTCTCAAGCCTTACTTTTTCATTGTGAAATAAAAACGGTACTAGTTAACCCGGGAACTCCACAAGCACATAGACCCCATGGCATGTGAGGAGCACTGAATGAGAGAAGGAATGGAAGTGCTTTGGGACCCCAAGAGCCCTTCAGAAACCGTTTGTTCTTTTTAATATTGAGCATTAAAAGTGAAGGCATTCCATCTGTTTCACTCAAAAACAAACGCTATTCTTCTGGTAGCCTGTTTTTTTTTTTTTTATCCACTCCCTTTTTCTATAGTCACATCAGTTCCTGATGGGCATTCTCCAGTCCCCGCTACTGCATCTGATTGGAGGCTATGCAAAATTTCCCAGAGACAATGAATTTTGACATATAGTAGTTAATTCTTGATAGTACATTCCTGCAAAAACACTCTTTTCTTCAGAGTTTTTCCTTTTCAGTATAGCGGTAGTGTTGTGGTAACTAATAAAGGCTACTCTTCAGAAAATTGTATAACTTGGTTTTAATGTATTTATTTCGCTTACTTAATTCCATATTCCCTGCTTTATAGACAGACTTATTGGTGTCCACTGTACCCATGATTTAAACAGGACTGGCTACCATATCTGCAGGTGAGTTGCCAACCCCAAGAGGCAGACCATGTTTAAATTGTTCTGTTTACAGCAGTAATGTAAGCTAATGTAAGCTGAATGCAAAAAATGCAGTCAGAGAAATGTATGAAGTGGAAGGCAATTGTGCCCCCTACTCAGAGGTTACCACCAGTAATAATTTAGCACATATTTTTTCAGACGTAAAAAATGCAGATAGAAGCATATACAATGGTCCCTTGGTATCTGCAGGGGTTTGGTTTTAGGACTTCCCATGGATACCAAAATCCTCCGATGTTCAAGTCCCATATATAAAATGGTGTAGTATTTTCAGCCTTCCATATCTGCAGGATATGGAACTGTTGGATATACAGCACTGACTGTACATTTGATTTAATGGTATAGTATTTAGACATTCTGGTTTATAATTTAATATATGGTGGACATCTTCCTATGAAAATATTTGGAGACCTCAATCTTATTTATTTATTTATTTATTTATTTCCCTCCAAATTTGCTTTATGTAGTTGGATATAAATTAATGAACCAAAACTTAAGCAAGATACATGTAAGGATTTAATAGAACCTGATGCTCTAATTCTTTCAGTTTTTCTCAAACTCATCATGGGGCTTGTAAGAAAATTAACCAACATGGATACTACTACAGTTGAATGTCAAATCCTTAAGTGCTTATGACATACTAAATTCTTCTATAATGCACTTATGAAGAACCCTTCAAGAGACTTGTGTTTTGTATGTAGAAAAGTGTTGATTTCTTTGAGGAGAGAAGCATTCAGCTTTCGTGGATAAATCCTTGTTAGGCTGAGGCAATCATTATCATATCCCTCTTTGCCATGAATTGTCTTATGAATGGTCATATCAGTCTGTTTTGGCAAATGAGTAATTAGGGGAAGGCTGTTATTGTGCTTATGAGAATGATATTTTTCTCTGAAGAAAGATAAATATGCATTAGGAAAATGACCATTGGGACTCTTTTTCTGCTTCCTCCTTGTTTTGTTAGTATATGATACTTGGTTTTACAGCAGCCATCTTGTGACCCTGAGATGATCGTATGCCAATAACGACAAATGGTAGATTAGAAAGAACCAGCAAAGACAGAAAACAGCAACATCAATAGTAACAAAAATCACAGCAAAAGAACAATGGGACCTTAACTTGTGGAGTTCCTATAAAGTAAAAAATAAATGCTCTATGTTTATTCTAAAAAAAAAAAAAGAACTATGCAAAAAAGCTTAAAACTACTTTTTTTGTGCCAGTGTTATAAAATGTAGCTTTAAATAAAACCTTGACCTAAATGCCAGCAACTTCAGAAAAGAATTTGGGTAGGGGGAAGAAGAAAGATATCTCACTTAGGAAAAACAACCACTATCTTTATCCTAATCTTCAACACACAACTGAAACATATATAGCTGCTGTAACACTTTACACAAATCCTATATACTGGAGCAATAACAAGATCTAAATACAATTATATTTTTAAACACTGAGGGAAGACTTTACATAAAAATAGCATCCTACTTTTCCCCCTAAATTTCTGAACTATTACGTACTTTTCCCCAACATCTGCAGCCGTTCAGGAATTTTTAGGAAACTTTCATGCATGATCTTCTTCCTAATCCCCCGCTCTTTGGGCTCAATGACAAAAGATCAAAACCACCAAATATGATAGTTCTCTTTGAAGTCAGGTGAGAGACACTGGCTCTTGGGTCTTAGTTGCAGCCGGTGGGCTCCTTTGTTGTGGCATGCAAACTCTTAGTTGCGGCATGCGTGTGGGATCTAGTTCCATGACCAGGGAATGAACCCGGGCCCCCTGCATTGGGAGTGCAGAGTCTTTATCCAGTACACCACCAGGGAAGTCCCCCGGATCATTTTTTCTGATCCATTTCTTCCACAGTCATAAACTGCTTTAGGCTGATGCTGTATGAGGCCTGTTCTTTTGAGCTATCCTATTTTGTTCCTCTCAGCTGAGTTACTAGGCAAGTCTGGCTAGGTGTTGGATGATAGACTAAAACTGGAACTTGATCCAGATATGGCAGCAGCGGCTCCTGATCCAGCTCCATCCCCTTGCCAAAGCTAGCCCAGTCGGACTGAGACTTGTGAGGCAGGGAGATGTCATCCAAAGTGGGGGACTTACGGCACTTCCCCATCTGCCGGGGCTTGAGTATGTGATCTGTGTGCTGTTTTGACAGTCTTCCAACCTCATTCTTTTTTTTTTTAATTATTAATTAATTAATTTTTTATTTATTTATTTTTGACTTTTAAAATTTTATTTATTTTTTATACAGCAGGTTCTTATTAGTTATCTATTTTATACATATTAGTGTATATATGTCAATCCCAATCTTCCAATTCATCTCACCACCACTGACCCCCTCCCTGCCCCGCTTTCCCCCTTGGTGTCCATACGTTTGTTCTCTACATCTGTGTCTCTATTTCTGCCTTGCAAACCAGTTCATCTGTACCATTTTTCTAGATTCCACATTTATGCATTAATATACAATATTTGTTTTTCTCTTTCTGAATTACTTCACTCTGTATGACAGTCTCTAGGTCCGTCCACGTCTCTACAAATGACCCAATTTCATTCTTTTTTATCTCTGAGTAATATTCCATCGTATATACGTACCACATCTTCTTTGGCCTTTCATCTGTCGATGGGCATTTAGGTTGCTTCCATGACCTAGCTATTGTGAGTAGTGCTGCATTGAACATTGGGGTGCATATGTCTTTTAGAATTATGGTTTTCTCTGGGTATATGCCCAGTAGTGGGACAGCTGGGTCATATGGTAATTCTATTTTTATTTTTTAAGGAACCTGCATACTGTTCTCCATAGTAGCTGTATCAGTTTACATTACCACCAGCAGTGCAAGAGGGTTACCTTTCCTCACACCCTCTCCAGCATTTGTTGTTTGTAGATTTTCTGATGATGCCCATTCTAACTGGTGTGAGGAGATACCTCATTGTAGTTTTGATTTGCATTTCGTTAATAATTAGTGATGTTGAGCAGCTTTTCACGTGCCTCTTGGCCATCTGTAAGTCTTCTTTGGAGAAATGTCTATTTATGTCTTCTGCCCATTTTTTGATTGGGTTGTTTGTTTTTTTAATAATGAGTTGCATGACCTATTTATATATTTTGGAGATTAATCCTTTGTTGATTCGTTTGCAAATATTTTCTCCCATTCTGAGGGTTGTCTTTTTGTCTTGTTTATACTTTCCTTTGCTGTGCAAAAGCTTTTAAGTTTCATTAGGTCCCATTTGTTTATTTTTTTTTAAGGCTGCATTGTTGCTTTGCTCACTGATGAACATATAAAAGTCCGAAGTTTTTGATATTATAAAACGTCAAAGTAATGAACATTGCTGTGTGAACACCTTTGAATATATATGCTTTGTCTCAGTTAACTTCACTCAGAATGGGACTTCTGCATCAAAGTGTTGATGCCCTTATGCTTTTTGTGGATGTTGCTACACTGTACCAATATATGGTTGTTCATGCAGGAAATACTTATTGAACATGTGTTATGTTTAAACACTGTGCTGGTTGCTAGCAAAAAGACTTGTGAAATTTTGTGAGTGAAGAGACTTGGCCTGCCCTTTGTGAATTCTAACAATCCAGAGAGGGAATAGATATTCAAGAATCATACTCTGCATGTAGAATTACAACTCCGGCAAGTGCCAAGGAGAGGAACATGGTACCATGAGAGCATATTTTAGGGACGATTTGATCTGATCATGGAGATTAGAGAAGGTTTATTTAGGGATGTTTCAGCTGATATCTGAAGGATGAGTAGGTATTAAGCAGATAGGGACGTTTCGGAGAGATTTCTGAGCATAAGGAATAACAAAAGACCCTATAAGAGGAAAGCATATGTTGTGTTGGAGGAACTGACCAGGAAGGTGGGGCTGTTGGGGGAGCATGTGATTATAATGGAGCTACAAGTGAGGGTAGGAGCTCAATCGTGCAGGCTTGTGTTTAAGGTTTCAGACTTTAAGAGTAATAGGAAACCATTGAACTTTTTTTGTTGAAGGTCAGTGTGTGGAACATACCCAATTGCATTTTCAGCTATCATTTTGCTACCGAGTGGAGAATACACTGCAGGGAGAAAGAGTGGAAGCGAGGAAACAAGTTAGGAGACTTTTGTAGAAATTGGGCATAATGGTGGCTTGGACCAGGGTATGGTGGTCATTTTGGTGGAAAGATGTGGACAGATTCTAGAGGTATGTAGGCAGTATCATTGTTAGCACTGGTGGTGGGTTGAGGATGAGGGTGAGGGAGAAATAGCTGTCAGTGATGGTGATTCCTAAGTTTCTGGCTCCTATGGTTGGTTAGATAGGGTTTTTTAGATATGATGTTAATATTTATCCTAATTTGTCTTTTGTTATTTGTTGGTTCTTGATGAACACTCTGTCATATTAAGTCTCCTGTTTTTAGCGTACAGAGCATTTTCACCGAAACTGTTGCATGTTATCAGATAACTTTTTAACATCTGCCAGTTTGGTCCTGTATTTTATTCTCTTTCATTTATTAGTTAAGTTGTTGTATTAATGTAAATAATTATATTAATAGAGTTTCTAAAGTTGCGTTAGCCTTGCATCCTTGGAATAATGCCTTTTTGTAGTCCTGGTGTATATCATTCTTTAATAATTATTGATTAGATGTGCTGATCGTTTCTTAGGATTTTTATATCTATATTTGTAAAGCGAAATTGGACCTTTTTTTGCAGAACCTTGATTTTCTTTTCTTTTTATTTACAAATAACTCGAATTTTGTTGTTTTGTAGATATTTGATTGTTGTAGAAGGTATGTGGCCAGATGATGCAATTGGATGTAAGTATAACGGTTGTCACTACTTTTCCCTTATTATAAAATTTGAAGGTAGAAGTGTAGGGGAATTTCTCAAATTTTGGACAAAAAGAAGTTTGTAATTCATTTGTTCTGACATAAGATAACCTTTTACCAAAAGTTTTTAAAGGGATGTGTCTGGAAATAGCGGGATATAACAGCCTGAATAATTAGTCAGTGGATTTCAGCATTTTTTTTTCTTTTTTAAATTTATTTAATTAATTACTTTATTTTTGATATTATATCCACTGCACCACCAAGGGAGTCCCTTTTTCTTCCTTCCTTCCTTCCTTTCTTCCTTTCTTTAAAGCTCCAAGTCATTTAAAATATATGACTTCTTACTAAAAATCTCCAGTTCATATAACCAAGAGGTTTATAACTTCTCCTCTAAAAGTTATATTCCTGGGACTTCCCTGGTGGTCCAGTGGTTAAGACTCTGCATTTCCAGTGCAGCAGGCATGGGTACAATCCCTAGTTGGGGAGCTAAGATCCCACATGCTGCACAGCCAAAGAAAGTTTTTTAAAAAGTTACATTCCTGTATTACTGAATTTAGTGGTTTAGATTTTCTTTTAATGTTTAGAAGATTTCAATTTATTTACCAGGAACAAACAAAACAAAATGTAAAAATAGTTTTCCGGAAACTATTTCCATCATTCTCTTCTTCCCTTTCTCCTGCAGACTGGTGTTTTATCTTTACAAGTTCTCCATCATTCCATAAGAAAGCTGCTCTTCTTCTGGTTTCATAAGAGATGGTGAACAGTGGTACAATATCCAGTTTACCTAAATTTCTAGAGTACACTTCAGGGAGCGAATGATGGGGTGGGATGTTGGGGCAGAGTGAGAGATACAGATTCTGGTGAGACTGAGAGTCATTCACAAAAATTATTGGGCTGTGGTGAAGGGAGAACAAAAATAAATCAGGTTCCTGCTAGTGGACAGGAAGCCAAAATGAAGAAGAATGGTGTGTAGCTGGGCAGTATAATTAGGCCCATAAGTGCTGTGTCTTCTGATAGTAATTATGAACAGAAACCAACTAATAATTACTAATAACATGTAGGTGACCAATCCTTGAGAGCTGAGGCAGAGAGAAGGAAAGATGGCATTATACCTTGTCTCTGGTTCATTGAGTTTCCCAGGCTGGTTTGTGACCAATCTTGGGTGAAATCATAACTAAATCATTTTTGCTAAGGTGATCAGCTTTCATGGGGTCCTTTCCCTGCACTCTGTCCAATGATAAAGCCCACTGGTTTATGCCTCCTGGAAAACAGTTATTTCAAAACAGTATAAGTAGGGCTTCCCTGGTGGCGCAGTGGTTGAGAGTCCGCCTGCCGATGCAGGGGACACGGGTTCGTGCCCCGGTCTGGGAAGATCCCACATGCCACAGAGCGGCTGGGCCAGTGAGCCATGGCCACTGAGCCTGCACGTCTGGAGCCTGTGCTCCGCAACGGGAGAGGCCACAGCAGTGAGAGGCCCGCATACCAAAAAAAAAAAAAACAAAAAACAGAATAAGTGAAGCATTGATGAAACAGCCATGAGGAACATGTTTCCACATGGCCTCACACCTCCTTTTCAAAGTGCTTTAAAACTATTTTCATCCAAAAATCAATAAAAGAAAAGAATTGGGATCAAATCCCGTACAGAGGTAGTGTAAGGGAAAAGAGAATAAGAATAGCATCTCTTCAGACAATAAAATAAATTTGGAAAAGACAGGTCCACAAAACAGATCAAAACTGTAACCTATTATTTCAAAGTGAGCTAAAAGATGTTAGGAAAAACAGTGGAAAAGATGAAAGAACATGGATCGAGGAGGGAATGGGAAGTTATTGTTTAATGGCTCTAGAGTCTCTGTTTGGGATGGTGAAAAAGTTCTGGAAATGGTAAATGCTGATAAATGCCACCTATGGGTGTTTGGTTTTAGTTGATCTTCTTCCATGAAAGGGTTTGGAGAGATTCAGAAACTATGTTGCTGCCTCCATCTTTCTGAGGTCCTGCTCAATCTTTAGACATAATTATTTTGAATTTGGATAGTGGTGATGGTCACACAGCATTGTGAATGTATTTAATGTCACTGAATTGTATACTTGAAAATGGTTGAAATACTAAATTTTGTTTTATGTATATTTTACCATAATGAAAAAAAGGTGAACGAACAGCATAAACCAGAATTAGGTAAGATGTTAGAACTCAGGACAGAATTCAAAATAAAAGAAAAAAAATTCAGAAATGAGGACTAAATTTAAAATAATACAAGAGTGGGGATTTCCCTGGTTGTCCAGTGGTTAAGAATCTGCCTTCCAATGCAGGGGATGCAGGTTCGATCCCTGGTTGAGGAACTGAGATCCTCCATGCCACAGACAAACTAAGCCCGCACGCTGCAACTACTGAGCCCACGTGCTGTGGAGCCCACGCACCACAACTAGAGAGCCCACGAGCCGCAAGGAAGAGCCCACGCACTGTAACGAAGAGCCCACATACTGCGACTAATACCCGACACCGCCAAAAGTAAATAATTTAAATAAAATCATATGAGTGAATGAACATAATGCCTTAAGAGAAACAAACAGGAAAAGGAAAAATTATTTTTGAAGATAAAAAGAATTTTAGAGAAATGGAAAACATAAAAGATAGGCAAAAAAGAGTCAGGACAGCTCTGAAAAGAGTAATATAAATATGTATAAGAATCTATCAGTGGGACAGGTTAGTCAATAAATTGTGATACATACATGTTGAGGTATAAATTGTTCTCTGGAAGGATCCACAGCATGGCAAAAGTAGATGTCTCTGAGGAGGGAAATGTGTGGCTGGGGAACGTGGGGAAAAGGGTGACTTTTCATTGAATACCCTTGAGTACCTTTTCTAATGTTCTGTCATGTGAATTTATTACCTCTGAAGTTCGCCTGAGTTCAAACCCCAGTTCCCCAAATTACTAGCTCTTAATCTTGGGCAAACTCTTCACACTCTCCAAGCCTCTTTATCTGTGAAATAAGGTCAGTAACTTAGCCTGGTGCTGCCTGGCACAGAATAAACTGTCAATAAATGGAGATTATTAGTGTAAAAAAATCAAATGCCCATCAATGGATGAATGGATTTTTTAAATGTGGTGTATATGTGAAATATTATACAGTCATAAAAAGGAGTGAAGTACTGACAACATGCTACGACATGGACAAACTTGAAAACATTATGCTAAGTGAAAGAAGCCACACACGGTGGTCACATTTGTATTATTTCATGAAATGTCCAGAAAAGGCAAAACTATAGTGACAGAAAGGAAATTAATGGTTGCAGGGACTGAAGGAGGAGGGGATGAAGAGGGCCTGCTGATGTTTACGCGGGGTTCTTTGTGGGGTGATGAAAACGTGATGGGTTAGATGACGGTGATGGTTGCATAGGCTTGTGAATGTACGAAATGACACTGAATTTGCAGTTTCAGAAGGTGAATGTTATGGCATGTGAATAACATCTCAAAAAATTAATTTTGAAAATGAAAATTGCCAGTTTTCCCATGGTTACTATCCACTATCCACTGTCTCCATCTCTCCCTTCTCCCCACTGTATTCCTTTTGACGCCCACCCCTGCCACTCTCTCCCATCCTCACTCCCTCGACCTGCCCCACAAGGCCTCCCAGGGAGCCCGTGAACCGCTGGGCGCCTGGGTCCTGTGGCTGTTGGAGCGGCTGCCCAGTGTGCGTGCCTCCACCGCTCTCACCCGTGAGAGTGGACGCTTCTGTCGGATGTTTCTCATGCGTTTCAGTTGATGGTGATGTTTACAGAAGGCGGCACACGCCCTGGTCAATGGAGGAAGCCCCTCAAGATAATATTTAGGCCCGTCCAGAAGTTTGATCTCGTCAACCAGTAACCTCAGGATGCTGTGCTCTGAAAGCCAGGTTGGCCGCCTGCGGGCACTTGTAAATACTGAGGATGTCGGAGGCATTTGGGCCTCCAATTGAGGCCTTGTACCTCCACATGCGACATGACCTCAGCCCTTTGCTGCACCTCTCTAAGTGAAGTGGCACAGGAATACTGGCCTTGCCTGTCATTGCCAGGATTAACTGAATAGTGCATTAGCTGCCCTGGTGCTTAGGTGTTGAGTACATGGTGATGTATATACCAGGTCCTATTTGTGGGCCTCCTGATGCAGCAGTTCCCTTGGCTCTGCCCCTGTTGTCAGCTGCCCCTAGGATAACTCTGAGCCCTAGCCACCTCTCTCGTAGTTTTCCCTATCCCCCCCACTATAATCACACCTGAATAAGGCAACTCAAACCTTTCAGAGATGTGTCCTGAACCTCCTGTTTTCTTAAATACCTATCTGGTGGTTGTGAGACTTAAGGCCAACCTCCCCAAGAGACCTTTTCTATTTCTCCTAGTAAACCTAGAGTCACCTTCTGTCATCTTCAACTCTACTCAAATTTGGTTCTTTCAACCCTGACCTCTGACCCTGCTTTTTACTTCTGCCATTTCATCCTCACTCCTGCTTCCTTTCATAAATCCATAAATGTCTTTTGGCCTTCCTAGCCCTGGGCCAAGTTCCTTTCTCTTTCCTCAGTTTTTACCCCTTTCCTTCATTCTCCCATCCAACTTTCAGTCCTTCCTTTCTCATGCAGCCTTTGATTCCAACCCCATCAAAAAAACAAACAAACAAACAAACACACCACAGTTAGCAGAATCTCAAAATTCAAAAGTTTTATTACTCACCTATTCTATTACATTTATTCAGTTTTATTGTTTGAATATACATCAAAATAAATAAAGAAATTTATACCTATCTTATCTATACATGGAAGAACAGCTGGTACCCAAGGTGGCACCAAAAATCCTAGTAGCTCTTACTTTACATATCCATAGTAGTCAGCCATTTCCATTTCTTTTTCCCTCTCAATGAAAAACTGCAGTTTCCCCAAAGAGGTGTATTTGGCAGCATTGTCACGTTCTTCTTGAGCCCATCTCTTCATGGCCTCCCACTCTGGCCTCTGCTTGTGTTCAACGGGCTTTGACATTACTGCCTCAGGAACATTGCGTTCCCTCCATGGAATTTGTTGCTTGCTGAAGTCTTGGAGTAGAAATGGGGTTTGGAGCTTGGCTGGGGACTGGCGCTTAGTCACAGCAGGGGAAACAGGCTCCCGCTGGAGAGAGGTGCAAGATGAAGTTTTGTAGGGTGCAGGCCTAGGAGCAGCAGACTGAGGGACACTAGGCTGGGTATGGTCGGTCCGACCCAGTTGGGTTGGGTTGGGTTGGTCACAGTTGGCTGAGATGGTTTGGCAGGACCTGGCAAAGAGGCAGGAGCTGGCTAGGATGAACTCACTACAGCAGGTTGAGCTGAGTTAGTAGAAGCAGGGTGGGCACGGTCAGCAACAGCAGGCCGATGTGAGGCCAGAGACTGTGGCCTCCAAGAAGCAGGTTGAGCTTGAGGCTTGTCCCAAGGTCATTTTCCTGATCTTTCTGGATGCAGCTTTCTGAGGTTTGCCTTTAGAATCCTTGGCCGTGTTCACAGGAGCCCTGTCACTGACTGCAGCATTGCATAGAACAGCTTCTCCCCCTAACAGGCACTCTGGATTCTTTGGCTAGATCTTGGCCTTGGGAGCACCACTGATAGGCTCAGAGGCTTTACGTTTGTTCTTCCTTCCTGGGTTGATCAGAGGGAACCTTTATGACACTTGGCTTTTCCTGCACCTGATTCGCCTTAATGGCTCTGGTGTCTTTGGCTTTGATCACGTTGTGACCTTTGGGTTGATCAAGATCTTTCAAAGAATTAAAGAGCTGGGGAAGGTGAATATCCTCCACCAGTGTAGTAATATCTGCAAAACCACTGCTAGATTACATCCCATTTTCAGCTGTCCCTCGGTCCTCAAGACTCAGGCTGTTCTTTCCCAGATCAGCATTTTCAGAACCAGGCTTCTCCTCTTGGCTGAGGGGATCCGTGCAGGCCAGGAGCTGGTGAATATCAGGGATATCTAAAGGGAGTGGTGGAGGCTCTTGGTTTTCTCTTGGGATCTGGTAGGCATCCAGAGGCTTTGAAAGCTTGGTTGTAATATCCTCCAAGTGCTTACTCTCTATTTTTCCCTGGCTTGGAGCTGGAGGCAGGGCCAGGAGACTACTGGCACTCTGGACTGGAGCTGTCCCTGAAATGTCCCCAAATTCAGGTGGTGGGTTACTCTCAATTATCTGAATATTTCTGCCCCTTCAGGACTTGGGGAGTTCTTGAGTTTGTGTCACACAAAATGTCTGGCTTGGAGGCTGCAATCCCAGGGAATTTTTCATCACCAGGGAAGTCTCCATCCCTACAAAGGAATCAAGGTAGAAGTCATTCCCTGGTAAGTGAGATGCTCCCCCTAAACACCAACACAGCAATCACGTACCTTGAAAGGTACGTGATTGCTGTGTTGGTGTTTAGGGGCAAGATGGGCAAGGCATTTCTACTAACTCTTCTTAAGAATCACAGACAGTGCCCTATGCTACGAGATAAGCGGAGACTGTTGTAATTCTTACTGGTGATCATTTCATGTCACTGATTTCTTGGCTTTCTTTGTATTTCATAGGATTGTTAGAAGTCAAATAAAAAATGAGTCTTATTTTTTTTAAAATGAAATGTTTTACAAAGCCTAGTATTCTCATATAGAGTCCTTTCAATTCTCCCCACTTTCCTGAGAGGCTAAGAACACTTCACGCCATGAACTAGGAGAGGGAGTAGAGCCCTTCCTGATGAAATATATAAACAAAGACAGAGTCTTAGCCTACTTGCTCTGGACAGGATCCCGGACCACAAGGTCTTAAATCCTGGTATAATTTAAGGAAGTGAGGACAGGTAAACTGGCACTATCATAATAAGAGATCTGAAACACCTTCCAAAGAGACTCTAGCAGTAGATCAGGGAAGGGAGTGATACACTGTGGTAGTACAGGGGGAATGATCGGCTACAACAGTGAAAAATGTGGTACCTATTGGTATGCTCTTGGGGTTCTTGTACATGTAGCATAGATGACCTTTAGAGAGTCCCTCCCACCTTCCCTCCTCAATTAGGTGTGTTTTTTTTTAATTTATTTTTTTTTGCACTTATTTATTTTATGCATGAATTTTTTTTGGCTGCACTGGGTCTTCATTGCTGTACATGGGCTTTCTCTAGTTGTGGCTAGTGGGGGCTACTCTTGGTTGCAGTGTGCGGCTTCTCATTGCGGTGGCTTCTCTTGCTGCGGAGCACGGGCTCTAGGCACGTGGGCTTCAGTAGTTGTGGCTCACGGGCTCTAGAATGCAGGCTTAGTAGTTGTGGCACATGGGCTTAGTTGCTCCACGGCATGTGGGATCTTCCCAGACCAAGGCTCGAACCCGTGTCCCCTGCATTGTCAGGCGGATTCTTAACCACCGCGCCACCAGGGAAGCCCTAGGTATTCTTATATAGAGTCTAAAAACAGAGAGCCCTGAGCAAAGGTAGTGGTTATTAAAGGCTCAGGATCTAAATTCTACCTGTCTATACACCACTTTCCAGCTGTAGACTTGAACCCATTTTTGAATGCTGACCTCATTGTTCAAATTTCTTGCTGTTTGTACTCACCTTGAAAACTTGTTTCTGTGATGGGTTGAGCAGACACAGGGTAGTACATTCCAGAGGTGGAAGCTGGTGGTTGGATATTTGTGGGCTGAATCTCCTTTAGTACCATTATCATTTCTGGTTGCACAGAGGCCCTACTTCATGTGTATGACACAGAGCCATAGGATTACATGCAGGAGCCAAGTTCTCCATACAGTAAAGACCCCAATGTGCCTTAGTTATAGTAATATACCTGGCTTCCTTCCTGGTAGGGAAGTGACAGGCTGTGTCCCTGATTTGGAATTTGAGATGGTGTTCCCTGAGCAAGCCTGGCAGAAAGTAATGGATATAGAGGGACCATGTTATTGGTGCCTGCAGTTTTATCATACTGGGCTGCCATAAACATGGAGGAAGCAGCTGTGTGGGGGTCAGTGACTGCCAGAGTAAAGTCTCCGAGTGAAGAAGAATTCTTTTCAGTGCTTCCTGTGATGTCCCAGTCAAGAACACCTGGATAGGAAGCAGCTGAAGTGGAGATCTGGCTCTGGTCAGTGACTCCAGATAACATAGTTGTGCTAGACTGTTGGTGAAGGTAGGCACTACACATGAGTGTCTGGAAAGAGGTAGCCGTAGCTGATGCCAAACTGACGGCAGGAGCAGAGACTCTGGGGAAGTTGCAGACACTCCTGTTAGGGAAGTTGCATTGCTCACCACAGGAAGAGAGTGCTGCAGAGAATTTAGAGTTCCAAGTACAGGTGGATTTTGGAAATTTTCTATAAGAACAAGAGGGTAATGAAAAAATCAGGGAGATTGATAAATTCTCACTATGTTTGAGGAGCAGCATTATCTTAAGGTTCTTGCTATCAGGACACCTCTAACGTCAATACTTACTGAGAAACCAAAAATCAGACCGTTATGATGGTTGTAAGGACTGAGCAGTTTTACACTCTTCTGTATTAACTGCCTGTGCTCCCATGTTGGGCACAGATGGGCAGAAGACCCAAGTGGTATTGTTCAGACATTGTTCTCTAGGCTGGAAGCAACCTTCTCCCTGCCCTATCTTTCCCTTCAGCTTGCACTAGTATTGACTTCTAGGCTGTTTCCTAGACTGGAAGCATTTTAGAACTAGGAGGTCCTTAGAGAACTTCTATTTTCACAGTCTCATTTCATGAGGAAGGAAACTGAGGCTCAGAGAGGTCGGGTTGACTTGTTCAAGTTCTCTCATTATGTTAGTATCCTTACCAGGTTTCAGAACCTAAGTATCCTGACTTCCTTGGCAGGATGCTACTCTGAGCATGATACTGCCAGAAAGCAGGAGAAATAGAACTTATACTATAGGCAGTTTTTTTGTCCATTAGAAAACAGTACGGCTATTACCATTGTAATCTTCAGTGTCTCACTTTGCTTGTGCAGTTCCCACGCTATTACCTAGAGTTCACATATAGCTCAGTCCACCTGGTAAATTTAAAGAGTCATTTTTACCCTCGTCAAGCCTGGTTTCTCATCCTACCTCAAAATGATTACTCGAAAGTGAATTTCTTAAGTGCTTTTGGAAAGAAAAAAGTTATCTGATTACTTCAGATTACTCATTTGTAAAGTGGTTATAACACCACCACCAATAATAATAGCAGTAATAATTAATACATGAATAAACTGATATATTGTGTATGATTTATATGGAGGAAGATACAATAAGTTCTAGAACGACAAAAAAAGATTTTAAGGCTCAATATTAGAAAAGAAAGGGATCAGAGTGGTCAACCAATGTATTATCCTAATGTAACAGATATGGAAAAAATCAGGCTTTCTGAGAGAGTCAATGATTTGTCCAAAGTCACACAGTTAGTAAATGCCAAAATCAAAACTGAAATTAGGTCTCCAGAGTTCTAGTTCAATACTTTCCCTCATTATTCCATGCTATTTTGAATCTACTAGTAAATTTAGGGGCAAAATAAATCTAATGAAAAACTTTAAAAAGTTTCTTTTCTTACCTGACATGGTCAGAGAAGAAGAAGCATCAACTGCAGATACAAGGGATGAGGAGACAACACCAGAGCATGTCTGAGTGGCTGCAGCTGAGCGGCACATGTGTCCAGTACAAAGGTCACTGGTTACTGGTCACTGGTCACTTGTGATGATCCAAATTTATTTACAGACGACTCCACGGAAACCCCAAGACTCTACCAAGTGGTAGTGGGTTTGGTAGGAGAATGATGTCACAAAGCAGGCAGTTTCAAGGTATGGGATAGCCAATAGGGAGGTCCGATCCCCAACAGGAAGGCTGGGGTGCATGGAGAGAGTGTAGGATAGCTAAAACAACACCTAAATTTCTGAGCTCTGGGGAGGAAATCCTAGAAGACCAATTTACCTCCCCCAGGCTCCTACATTAGGAAAATCATTGCAACATTTCTTACAGACATTCATTAATATAATTTACTAACAGTTACTTATATCCTACAGAGTATTATATTTTATGTATCATATACTTAGAGCTATATATATCTTAACTAATATCCTTAGGAAGGCAAGAGCCATCTAGTTTGAACTATTAAAGTTGTTCTGAAATCGTATCTGTCTAATTAGTGAACTTATAGCAGCTTTTAAGGAGCAAGTGTAGGGATTAAGAAGCTCTTTTTGTAACTTGGTTAAAGAGTCGGGTGAAGTTTGTTGAGTGTACCTTGTTGAGAATGTTGTGGTCCAAGGCTCTTCTCTTTTAGTCGTCTCCTTGACTCCTACCTTCCTTGGGCTGGGCGAGGATGGGCCAGGTTGGATTTACATTTCTCTTCTGCTTTCTTTTTTTTTTTTTTTTTCCATTATGGGCATTGTGTCTAGGACAAACCTTGATCTTGCATTCTTACCCTCATGAATGTTACTTGCTGTCATTAGATACGAGTTTTTTCACTGATGGGGATGATGCTTATCTGAGAAGAAATTGTGAAAGGTGGTGTAGTATGGAGATGTGGCTTAAGATTTTAAGTGTTTTTCAAGGTTTTTCCCCTTAGCTTCCTACTTCAGATGGCCTACTTACATGATACTAGTATGTGATGTGAGGCTAACAACTTACTAAATACCTGCAAGCCAGATCAGTGTCTCTTTTCTCTATATTTCCATGGAAATCAAGGGACCCATAGGCACTGCAGGTTAGGGTGGGCGGTGTGAGATTGGGGGGAGTGTGGTAAGCCACATTTTGATATCAGTAAAATGTTTACATATTAAAATATTCAGTTCCAACATTCAATTCTATTTAGGCAAACCGTTAGTTAGGCTTTTCCTGGTTCCAAGCCTATGTAACTTATTTTCTCTCCCTAGTTCCAGCCATTTAAATTTAGCTTGCAGGCCCAACATCATCTTTACCTCTAAAAGAATCTTCCATGTAGGAGGAAGAAACTAAAGAGCTCTATTTCAACACTTAGGAACATGAGGCCCTACCCTGACCTAAACCTTTATTCTTACAGTTAGGGTATTGTCTTGTCCCGTATACCCACTTCCTGCATTTTGAACCCATCAGGTTAACTGAGACATGTCTTGTTGCAACATCCCCAGTTCATCTATCCCTGAGGCTGTCCTTAATTCTTCCCATTGTCACACTTTAATTAAATACTGGAATCCCTCAAACCCTTGCATGGTACCTGAGGCCCTATGGGATACTGGTAGATTTTGTTAGTGTCAAGTACTTAGCTGTCTGAATCTCCAAATATCCCTTGCTTCTATATTTTCCATCCCAGCATACAACATACCCATTAAGGCCCTGTTTTATCTTATGTTGGACCCACTGCCATCCAGAGGCATACTCTTTGGTAGTTCCCATACTTTCTGGAAACCCTGCCATGCCTGGATTTTATTGTGTTCCCACCCAAAGCCTGTATCTTTTAGCAAGCTGGAACTATAAGACCAACATAGATTTTCTAGTTTCTGATAGATTTATGTCACAATTTGTACATTGTCATGTCTATAGATATTTGTATCATTTGTACATTTTGGCCATTACATGCCTATTGGATATTTTTCATAAATTGCAAAACAATATTTTATGACTTAGCACCAAATTGAATGTGTCTGTTTGTAAGTTGGTAAACTATGTTGTGCTACCTTGTATCTTTTCTTTATCCAAATAGTAATTGACTACTATTGTCCCGTTTGTAATTACGTGGAAGTTTTCAGAATTGTAAAAAATGCTTGTGTATTGAAAATTGGTTAGACTATTACTGTCCCAGATACGTTAAAGCTACTGAACTTTTTACTCATTCATTCATTCGTTCAATAATTCTGACCTTCCTGACTCAGTTTACCCAGCTCAAATGGTTGTGAAGATTACTAACAGTGTATGTAAGGTACTTTCAGAAATTAGAAATTGAGACAGGAGAAGATGGTGGAAGAGTAGGACACAGAGATCACCTTCCTCCCCACAGATACATCAGAAATACATCTACACGTGGAATTGCTCCTATAGAACACCCCTGAACGCTGGCATAAGACCTCAGACCTCCCAAGAGGCAAGAACCTCCCCCACGTACCTGGGTAGGGCAAAAGAAAAAAGATAAAACAGAGACAGAAGAATAGGGATGGGACCTGCACCAGTGAGAGGGAGCTGTGAAGGAGGAAAGGTTTCCACACACTAGAAGCCCCTTTGTGGGCAGAGACTATGGGTGGCAGAGGGGGGAAGCTTCAGGGCCATGGAGGAGAGCGTAGCCACCAGGGTGTGGATGGCAAAGCGGAGAGTTTTCCACACAGAGGATCGGTGCCTACCAGCACTCACCAGTCCCAGAGGATTGTCTGCTCACCCGCTGGGAAGGGCGGGGACTGGGAGCTGAGGCTTGGGCTTCTGAACTTAGATCACAGGGAGAGGACTGGGGTTGGCAGCATGAACATAGCCTGAAGGGGTTAGTGTGCCACGGCTAGCCGGGAGGGAGTCCAGGAAATGTCTGCAGCTGCCAAAGAGACAAGAGACTCTTTCTTGCCTGTTTCCTGGTTCACGACAAGAGGGGATTATGAGCACTGCTTAAAGGAGCTCCAGAGATGGGCGTGAGACATGGCCATCAGCGAGGACCCCAGAGACGGGCATGAGCTGCTAAGGCTGCTGCTGCAGCCACCAAGAAGCCTGTGTGCGAGCACAGGTCACTATCCCCACCTCCCCTCCCGGGCACTTCTGCAGCCCGCCACTGCCAGGGTCCCGTGATCCAGGGACAGCTTCCCCGGGAGAACACACAGCATGCCTCCGGCAGGTGCAACGTCATCCTGGCCTCTGCTGCCGCAGGCTCACCCCGTATCCATACCCTTCAGTCCACACGGCCTGAGTGAGCCAGAGCCCCCGAATCAGTGGCTCCTTTAACCCCGTCCTGAGTGAAGAACAGACACCCTCATGCGACCTACATACAGAGGAGGGGCCAAATCCAAAGCTGAACCCCACGAGCACTTTCACCATGAGCACTGTCACCATGGGTACAGTCACCATGGGCACTAATACCGTGAACTATATTCCCATGAGCACTATAACCGTGAGCTCTGTCACCATCGGCACTGTCACCATGAGCACTGTCACTGTGAGCACTGTCAACATGGTTACTGCAACCATGAGCACTGACACAATGAGCACAGTCACCATGGACACTATCACCGTGTGCACTGTCACCATGGGCACTGTCAGCATTTTGCACTGCCACCATGTGCACTACCACCATGGACACTGTCACTGTAGAAACTGGCACCATGGGCACTATCACCGAGAGCACTGTCACCATCGGTACTGTCACCATGGGCATTGCCACCATGAGCACTGTCACCATGGACACTATCACCGTGAGCACTGTCACCATGGGTATAGCGACTATGGGCACTGTCACCATGGGCAATATGACTGTGACTACTGTCACCACGGACAATGTCACCATGTGCACTGTCACCATTGGCACTGCCACAGTGGGCATTGTCACCATGGGAACTGCCACCATGGGCACCATCACCATGGGCATTATCACCTTGAGCAGGGTCACCATGGGCAGTGTTACCATGTGCGCTGTCACCATGGGCATTGCCACCATGGGCACTTCCACTGTGAGAACTGTCTCCATGGGCACTTCAACCATAAGCACTGCCACAATGAGCACTGTCACCATGGGCACTGCCACCATGAGCAGTGTCACCATGGGCATTGTCATCATGAGCATTGTCACCATGGGCACTGCAACCGTGAGCCCTGTCACCATGGGCACTCTGACCCTGGGCACTGTCACCATGGGCACTATCACCATGAGCACTCTCACCATGGGCACTGCCACAATGTGCACTGTCACTATGAGCACTGTCACTATGGGCACTGCCACCATGGGCACTGTCACCATGGGCAATATGACCGTGAGTACTGTCACCATGGGCAATGTCACCATGTACACTTTCATCATGGGCACTGCCACAGTGGGCATTGTCGCCATTGCAACTGGCACCATGGGAACTGTAACCATGTGCATTATCACCTTGAGCAGTGTCACCGTTGGCACTATTACCATGGGCACTATCGCCATGGGCACTGTCACCCTGGGCACTGCCACCGTGAGCACTATCACCATGAGCACTAGCACCGTAAGCACTTTCAATGTAAGCACTGTCACCATGAGCAATGTCACCATGGGCATTTTCACTGTGAGCACTGTCACCATGAGCAATGTCACCATGGGCACTATCACTGTGAGCACTGTCACCATGGGCAATGTCACCATGTGCACTGTCACGATGCACACTATCACCATGAGCACTGTCACCATGGGCACTATCACTGTGAGCACTGACCCTGTGGTCACTGTCACCATGGACACTGTCACCATGAGCACTGTCACCATGGGCACTGCTGCCATTGGCACAGCCACTGTGAACCCTGTCACCATGGGTACTGCAACCCTGAGCACTGACCCCATGAGCACTTTCACCATTGGCACTATCACCGTGATCTCTGTCACCATGAGCAATGTCACCATGGGTACTTTCACCATGAGCACTGTCACCAGGACGCTATCACCATGAGCACTATCACCATGGGTACTGTCACCATGGGCACTGCCACCATGTGCACTGTCACCATGCACACTATCACCATGGGCACTGTCCCCATGGGCACTGCCACCATGAGCACTGTCACTATGGGCACTGTTACCATATGCACTGCCACCATGGGCATTTTCACCATGGGCAATATGACCGTGAGCACTGTCACCATGGGCAATGTCACCATGTGCACTGTCAACATGGACTCTGCCACAGTGGACACTGTCACAATGGGAATTGCCACGATAGGCACTGTCACGATGAGCATTATCACCATGATCACTGTCACCATGGGTAGTATCACCATAGGCACTGCCACCATGTGCAGTCACCATGGTATTATCACTGAGAGCACTATCACCATGGGAAATGACACCATGGGCACTGCAACCATGAACACTGTCACCATGGGCACTGTCGCCATGGGCACTGCCACCATGGGCACTATCACAGTGAACAATGTCACCATGGGCACTGTCACCATGTGCACTGTGATCGTGGGCAAGGTCACCATGGGCACTATCACTGCAGAACTGTCACCGTGGGAACTATCACTGTGGGCACTGCCACCGTGAGCAATTTCACTGTGAGCACTCTCACCATGGGCACTGTCACCGTGGACACTTTCACCATGAGAACTATCACCATGGGCACTATCACCATGGGCAGTTTCACGGTGGGCACTGTCACCATGGACACTATGACTGTGAGCACTCTCACCTTGTGCACTATCACAGTGGGCAATGTGACCATGGGCACTTTCACTGTGAGCACTGACCCCATGGGCAGTATCACCATGGACACTGTCACCATGAGTATTTTAATTGTGAGCACTGTCAACATGGGCATTGTCACTGTGGTCACTGTCACCATGGGCACTGTGACCATGGGCACTGTCACTGTGAGCACTCCCAACATGGGCACTATCTTCGATGGCACTGTCACCATGGGAACTATCACCATGGATACTGTCAGTGGGCACTACCACCATGGACACTATCACCATAAGCCCTGGCACCATGAGCTCTGTCACCATAGCAACTGACACCATGAGCACTGTCACCATGGCCAATGCCACCATGGGCACTATCACCATGGGTACTGTCAGTGGGCACTACCACCATGGACACTATCACCATGAGCACTATCACCATAAGCCCTGGCACCATGAGCTCTGTCACCATAGCAACTGACACCATGAGCACTGTCACCATGAGAACTGTCTCCATGAGACTGTCACAGTGAGCACTGTCACCATCAGCCCTGTCACCATGGGCACTTTCACCATGAGCACTTTCACCATGGGCACTGTGACCATGGGCACTGTCACTATGAGCACTGTCACCGTGGTCACTGTCACCATGGGTACTGTCACTGTTGGCACTACCACCATGAGCACTATCACCATAAGAACTGTCACCATGGGTTCTGTCATCATAGCAACTGACACCATGAGCACTGTCACCATGGGTACTATCACCATGGGCACTGTCACCATGAGAACTCTCACCATGGGCACTGTCACCGTGAGCACTGTCACCATGAGAACTATCACCATGGGCAGTGTCACTGTGAGCACTGTCACTGTGCTCACTGTCACCATGGGCACTGTCACCGTGAGCATAGTCACCTTGCGCACTGTCACCATGGGCACACTCATTTTGGCACTGTCTCCATGGGCACTTTCACCATGGGCACTACCACCATGTGCACTATCACCATGGGCACTGTCACTGATAGCACTGTCACCATGGGCACTGTTACCATGGGCACTATCACCGTGAGCACTGACACTGTGCTCACTGTCACCATGTACACTGTCACCATGAGCACTGCCACCATCGGCAGAGTCACTGTGAACCCTATCACATTGGGTGCTGCAACCCTGAGCACTGACCCCGTGAGCACTGTCACCATGGGCACTGTCACCATGAGCACTGTCACCCAGGGCGCTATCACCGTGAGCACTATCACCAGAAGCACTAACACCGTAAGCACTTTCACCGTAAGCACTGTCACCATGAGCAATGTCACCATGGGCATTGACACTGTGAACACGGTCACCTTGAGCACTGCCACCATGGGCACTGTCATCATTGGCACTGCCACCACGTGCAGTGTCACTGCCACCATGTGCAGTGTCACCATGCACACTATCACTGTGTTCACTGTCACCATGGGCTCTGTCCACATGGGCACTGCCACCATGAGCACTATCACCTTGAACACTCTCACCATGGGCACTGCCACTATGATCGCTTTCACCTTGAGCCAGGTCACCATGAGCACCGTCACCATGGGCACTGTCACCATTGGCACTGTCATCGTTAGCACTGTCACCATGAGCATTTTCACCTTGGGAAATGTCACAATGTGCACTGTCTCCATGCACACTCTCACCATGGACACTGTGACTGTGGGCACTGTCACCATGGGAAAAGTCACTGCGGGAACACTCACCATGGGAACTATAACTGTGGGTACTGTCACCCTGAGCAGTATCACCAGGAGCACTGCTGCCGTGAGCAATATCACCATAAGCACTGTCACCATGGACACTAAAACCATTGACAATGTCATCGGGAGCACTGTCAACATAAGCACTATCACCATGAGCACTGCCACAATGAGCATTGTAACCATGGGAACTGCCACTATGAGCATTGTCATAATGAGCAGTCTCAACATGAGCACTCTCACCATGGGCACTGTCACCGTGAGCAATATCACTGTGGGCACTCTCAGCAAGGGCACTGTCAACATGGCCACTATCACCGTGAGCAATGTCACCTTGAGCATTATCACTGTGGGCAACGTCACCATGGGCACTTTCACCGTGAGCACTGTCACCACTGGCACTATCACCATGGGCACTGTCACTATGGGCAGTTTAACCGTGAGCACCATCACCATGGGCATTGTCACCATGAGCACTGTCACCATGGGCAGTGTGACCCTGGGCACTTTCACCATAGGCACTGTCTCCATGGGCACTTTCACCATGGACACTACCACCATGTACACTATCACCATGAGCAATGTCACCATTGGCACTGTCACCATGGGCACTGACACTATGGGTACTATCACCGTGAGCACTGTCACCAGGAGCACTGTCACCATTACAACTGTCATCATGGGCAGTAGAACCATGTGCACTATCACTGTGAACACTGTCACCATGGGCACTGCCACAATGGGCACTATTACTGTGTCCACAGTCACCATGGGCACTGTCACCATGGGCACTGTCACCATGGGCACTGCCACAGTGGGCACTGTCACAATGGGAATTGCCACCATAGGCACTGTCACCATGAGCATTATCACCGTGAGCACTGTCCCAATGGGTAGTGTCACCATAGGCACAGCCACTATGTGCACTGTCACCATGGGCATTATCACTCTGAGCACTGTCACCATGGGAGGTGACACCATGGGCACTGCCAGGTGGGAATTGTCACCATGGGAAGTACCACCGTGGGCATTATCACCTGAGCAGTGTCACCGTGAGCACTGTCACCATGGGCACTGTCACCATGAACACTGTCACCCAGGGTGCTATCACTGTGAGCACTATCACCATAAGAATTCACACCATAAGCACTTTCACCGTAAGCACTGTCACCATGAGCAATGTCACCATGGGCATTGACACTGTGAACATGGTCACCATGGGCACTGCCACCATGTGCACTGCCACCATTGGCACTGCCACCATGTACAGTGTCACTGCCACCATGTGCAGTGTCACCATGCACACTATCACCGTGTTCACTGTCACCATGGGCACTGCCCTGTGAGCCCTGTCACCATGGGAACTTCCACCATAAGCACTGTTCACATGGGCACTATCAACATGAGCACTGTCACCGTGGACACTGCCACCATGAGCACTGTCACTATGGGCACTGTTACCATATGCACTGCCACCATGGGCATTTTCACCATGGGCAATATGACCGTGAGCCTTGTCACCATGGGCAATGTCACCATGTGCACTGTCAACATGGACACCGCCACAGTGGGCACTTTTGCAATGGGAATTGCCACCATAGGCACTGTCATGATGAGCATTATCATCCATGAGCACTGTCACCATGGGTAGTGTCACCATAGGCACTGCCACCATGTGCACTGTCACCATGGTATAATCACTGTGAGTGCTGTCACCATGGGAAATGGCACCATGGGCACTGCAACAATGAGCACTTTCCACATGGGCACTCTCACCATGGGCACTGTCACCATGGACACGTTCACCGTGAGAACTATCACCATGGGCACTATCATCATGGGCAGTTTCACAATGGGCACTGTCACCATGGTCACTATGACTGTGAGCACTGTCACCTCTTGCACTACCACATTGGGCAAGGTCACCATGGGCACTTTCACTGTGAGCACTGACCCCATGGGCAGTATCACCATGGGCACTGCCACCATGGGCATTTTAATTGTGAGCACTCTCACAATGGGTATTTTCACCATGGTCACTGTCACCATGGCCACTGTCATCATGAGAATTAACTCCATGAGCACTGTGACCATGGGTGGTTTCACTGTGAGCACTATCACCATGTGCACTGTCACCATGGGCAATATCACCGTGGGTACTGTCATTGTTGGCACTGCCACCATAAGCACTATCAACATGAGCACTGCCACCATGAGCACTATCACCATAAGCACTGTGACCATAGCAACTGACACCATGAGCACTGTCACCGTGGGCAATGCCACCATGGGCACTATCACTGTGTGTAGTCACCATGAGCACTGTCACCATGAGAATTAACTCCATGAGCACTGTCACCATGGGCACTGTCACCATGGGCACTGTCACCATGGGCACTGTCACCGTGAGCATTGTCACCATGGGCACTGTGACTATGGGCACTCTCACTATGAGAACTATCACCATGGGCAGTGTCACCGTGAGCACTGTCACCGTGGTCACTGTCACCATGGGCACTGTCACCGTGAGCATAGTCACCTTGTGCACTGTCACCATGGGCACACTCATTTTGGGCAGTGGCACCGATGATAATGTCTCCATGGGAACTGTCATCATTTGAGCGTTATCACTGTGGGCAATGTCACCATGGGCACTTTCACCGTGAGCACTGTCACCACTGGCACTATCACCATGGGCACTGTCACAATGGGCAGTTTAACCGTGAGCACCATCACCATGGGCATTGTCACCATGAGCACTGTCACCACGGGCAGTGTGACCCTGGGCACTTTCACCATAGGCACTGTCTCCATGGGCACTTTCACCATGGGCACTACCACCGTGTGCACTATCACCATGAGCACTGTCACAGTTGGCACTGTCACCATGGGCACTGCCACCATGGGTACTATCACCGTGAGCACTGTCACCATGGGCACCGCCACCATGGGCACTGTCACCAATAGCACTGTCACCATGGGCAATGTGACCCTGGGCACTTTCACCATAGGCACTGTCTCCATGGGCACTTTCACCATTGGCACTATCACCGTGAGCACTGTCACCATGGGCACCATCACCATGGGCACTGTCACCATGAGCACTGTCACAGTTGGCACTGTCACCATGGGCACCATCACCATGGGCACTGTCACCATGAGCACTGTCACAGTTGGCACTGTCACCATGGGCACCATCACCATGGGCACTGTCACCATGAGCACTGTCACCCAGGGCGCTATCACCATGAGCACTATCACCATAAGCACTAAGACCGTAAGCACTTTCACCGTAAGCACTGTCACCATGAGCAATGTCACCAGAGGCATTGACACTGTGAACACGGTCACCGTGAGCACTGCCACCATGGGCACTGTCACCATTGGCACTGCCACCTTGAAAAATGTCACCATGAGCACTGCCACCATGGGCACTATCACCTTGTCCAGTTCAACCATGAGCACTGTCAGCATGAGTACTCTCAGCAAGAGTAATGTCACCATGGGCACTCTTACCATGAGCAATATCACCGTGAGCACTATCACCTTGAGAACTGTAACCCTGAGCACTGTCACCTTGGGCACTGAAACCATTGACACTATCTCCGGGAGTACTGTCACCATGGGCACTGTCAGCCTTTTGCACTGACATCATATGCACTAAAACCATGGGCACTCTCACCGTAGACACTGTCACCATGGGCACTATCACTGAGAGCACTGTCACCATGGGTAGTGTCAACATAGGCACTGCCACTATGTGCACTGCCACCATGGGCATTATCTCTGTGAGCACTGTCACCATGGGCAGTGACACCATGGGCACTGCAACCATGAGAACTGTCAACACGGGCACTGTTACCATGGCCACTGCCACCATAGGCACTATCACAGTAAGCACTGTCACCATGTGCACTGTTACTGTGGGCACTGTCACCATGGGAACTATCACCGTGGGTGCTGTCACCATGGGAACTGCCACCGTGAGCAATATCACCATGAGCACTGCCAATGTGAGCACCATCACCATAAGCACAGTCACCATGGGCACTATCACCTTGAACACTGTCACTGTGGGCACTGCCACCATGGGCACTATCATGAGTGTACAGTCACCATGAGCACTGTCACCATGAGAACTGTCATGGTGACAGTGCCCTTGGTCACAGTGCTCATGGTGACAGTTCCTATGGTGACAGTGAAAACGATGATAGTGCTCATGGAGATAGTGCCCAGTGTGACAGTACCCATGGTGGTAGTTCACATGGTGCAGTGCACAATGGTGAGATTGCCCATGGTGACAGTGCACACAGTGATAGTGCCCATGGTGGCAGTACCCATAGTGACATTGCCCATGGTCACAGTGCTTATGGTGATAGTGCTCACAGTAGCAGTGTTCATGGTGATAGTGTCCACGATGACAGTGTCCATAGTGAGAATGCCCATGGTGACAGTGCCCATGGTGAGAGTGCCAACAATGAGAGTGCCCATGGTGAGAGTGCTCACGGTGACAGTGCCCATGGTGACAGTGACCACAGTGACAGTGCTCATGGTGATAGTGCCCATGGTGACAGTGCTCATGGTGAGAGTCCCCATGGTTCCTGTGCCCATGGTGAGAGTGCTCATGGTGACAGTGCCCATGGTGATAGAGCCCATGGTGAAAGTGCTTATGGTGATACTGCTCACAGTGGCAGTGCTCATGGTGATAGTGCCCATGGTTGCAGTGCCTACGGTGACATACACTATGGTGTCAGTGCACATGGTGACAGTGCCCATGGTGACATTGCCCCCAGTCACAGTACCCATGGTGACAGTGTTCATAGTGGCAATGCCCATGATGAAAGTTCCCATGGTGACAGTGCCCATGGTGAGAGTGCTCACGGTGATAGGGCCCATGGTGACTCTTCCCACCATGACAGTGCCCATGGTTATAGTTCCATGGTGACAGTGCTCACAGTGAAAATGCCCATGGTGAGATCGCCCAGGCTCACAGTGCTCACGGTGATAGTACTCATGGCGACAGTGCCCATGATGACAGTACCCATGGTGACAGTGCTCATGGTGACAATGGTCATGGTAGCAGTGCCCATGGTGACATTACCCATGGTGATAGTTCTCCTAGTGACAGTGCCCATGGTGACAGTGCTTATGGTGCTAGTGCTCACTGTGGCAGTTCTCATGGTGATAGTGCACATGGTGACAGCACTCACTGTGATAGTGCCTATGGTGATAGTGCCAATGGTGGTAGGGCACATGGTATCATTGCAAAATGGTGACACAGCCCATGGTGAGACTGCTCATAATGATAGTGCCCATGGTGACTGTACTCGTGGTGACTGCTCATGGTGACACTGCTCATGGTGGCAGTGCCCATGGTGACAGTGCTCATGGTGGCAGTGCAAAATGGTGACAGTGCACACGGTAATATTGCCCATGGTGAAAATGTTTATGGTGACAGTGCTCATTGTTGCAGTGCCCATGGTGACAAGGCTCACAGTGGCAGTGCCCATGGTGCCTGTGCACATTGTGACATGTCTCGTGGTGACAGTGCCCATGGTGACAGTGCCCATGGTGACAGTGCCTATGGTGATAGTGCCCATGGTTAGAGTGCTCACGATGAAACTTCCCATGGAGACATTGCCCACGGTGATAGTGCCCATGGTGACAGTGCTTATGATGAAAGTGCCCATGGTAACAATGCCCATGGTGACCATGCTCAAGGTGATAGTGCCCATGGTGATAGTGCACCGGTGGCCGTGCCCACAGTGACAGTGCACATGGTGACACTGCTCACTGTGATAGTGCCCATGGTGAGAATGCCAATGGTGGTAGGGCACATGGTGTCATTGCAAAATGGTGACACAGCCCATGATGAGACTGCTTATAGTGATAGTGCCCATGATGACAGTGCTCATGGTGACAGTGCTCATGGTGACAGTGCTCATGGTGGCAGTGTCCATGGTGACAGTGCTCATGTTGGCAGTGCAAAATGGTGTTAGTGCCCATGGTGAGAGTGCACACAGTGATATTGCCCATGCTGACAGTGTTCATGGTGACAGTGCTCATTGTTGCAGTGCCCATGGTGACAAGGCTCACAGTGGCAGTGCCCATGGTGCCTGTTCCCATCGTGACATGTCTCATGGTGACAGTGCCCATGGTGATAGTGCCCATGGTTAGAGTGCTCACAGTGAAACTGCCCATGGAGACAATGCCCACGGTGATAGTGCCCATGGTGACAGTGCCCACGGTGACAGTGCCGATGGTGATAGTATCCATGATGACACTGCTCATGATGAAAGTGCCCATGGTGACCATGCTCAAGGTGATAATGCTCATGGTGACAGTGCCCATGGTGACACTGCTCATGGTGACCATGCTTATGGTGACAGTACTCATGGTTACAATGCCCATGGTGACAGTCCCAATGGCTAGAGTGCTCACGGTGACAGTGCCTACAGTGACAGTGCTCACAGTGACAGTGGCCATGGTGATAGTGCTCATGGTGAGAGTGCCCATGGGTAACATGCAAATGGTGACTGCTCATGTTGATAGTGCCAATGTTGATAGTGAACTTGGTGGTTGTACACATGGTGACACTGCTTACGGTGAAAGTGCCCATGGTGCCAGTGCTCATCATTACATTGCTCATGGTGACAGTGCTTATGGTGACAGTGCCCATGGTGACAGTGCTTACGGTGATAGTACCCATGGTGACAGTGCTTATGGTGAGAGTGCTCACAGTGGCAGTGCCCATGGTGACAGTGCCCACGATGGCAGTGCCCATGGTTACAGTGCTCAGAGTGACAGTGCCCATGGTGACATTACTCACGGTGACAGTGCCCATGGTTGCAGTACCCATGGTGATAGTGCCCATGGTGACAGTGCTCATGGTGACAGTGCCCAGGGTGACAGTTCCCATGGTGACAGTGCTCACGGTGATAGTGCTCATGGCGATAGTGCCCATGGTAACATTACCCATGGTGGCAGTGCCCATGGTGACAGTTCTCATGGTGGCTGTGCCAATGGTGACAGTGTCCATGGTGACAGTACTCATAGTGACATTTCCCATGTTGACAGTGCCCATGGTGATAGTACCCATGGTGACAGTGCTTATAGTGACAGTCCCCAGGGTGACAGTTCCCATGGTGACAGTGCTCACAGTGATAGTGCTCACAGTGATAGTGCCCATGGGGACCGTACCCATGGTGAACGTGCCTATGGTGACAGTTTCCATGGTGATATTGCCCATGGTGACTGTGCTCATGTTGATAGTGTCCATGGCGACAGTGCCCTTGATGACAGTGCTCATGGTGATAGTGCTCATGGTGACAGTGCCCTTGACGGCTCCTGCGGTGGCTAAATTGCAAAGAGCGGTCCCAGCAGAGGCATGGCACTCTCTAGGTCAAGCCCTGCCGACCAAGGGAAATGGTAAAGAAACACCCCTTGAGAGAGGGGGAAGATGTAGGAAGAGTAAGACTCGGAGATCACCTTCCTCCCCACAGATACATCAGAAATACATCTACATGAGGAACAACTCCTACAGAGCACATACTGAATGCTGGGAGAAGACCTCAGACCTCCCAAAAAGCAATAAACTCCCCACGTACCTGGGTAGGGCTAAAGAAAGAAGAATAAACAGCGACAAAACAATAGGGATGGGACCTGTACCAGTGGGAGGGAGCCGTGAAGGAGGAAAGATTTCCACACACTAGAAGCCCCTTCATGGGCGGAGACTGTGGGTGGCGGAGGAGGGGAGCTTCGGAGCCAAGGAGAAGAGTGCAGCCACAGGGGTGCGGAGGTCAAAGTGGAGAGATTCCTGCACAGAGGATCGGTGCCGACCAGCACTCACCAGCCCAACAGGCTTGTCTGCTCACCCGCCAGGGTGGGTGGGCCTGGGAGCTGAGGCTTGAGCTTCAGTCGGAGTGCAGGGAGAGGACAGGTGGCGTGAACACAGCCTGCAGGGGTTAGTGCACCACGGCTAGCTGGGAGGGAGGCCGGGAAAAAGTCTGCACCTGTCGAAGAGGCAAGAGACTTTTTCATCCCTCTTTGTTTCCTGGTGCATGAGGAGAGGGGATTAAGAATGCTGCTTAAATGATCTTCACAGATGGGCGTGAGCCGCGGCTAACAGAGCAGACCCCAGAGATAGGCATGAGATGCTAAGGCTGCTGCTGCCGCCACCAAGAAGCCTGTGTGCATGCAAAGGGCACTATCCACACCTGCACTCCTGGGAGCCTGTGCAGCCTGCCACTGCCAGGGTCCCGGGATGCAGGGACACCTTCCCCGGGAGAATGCACGGCTCGCCTCAGGCTGGTGCAACATCACGTCAGCCTCTGCCACCGCAGGCTCACTCCGCACTCTGTACCCCTCCCTCCCCACGGCCTGAGGGAGCCATAGCCCCCAAATCAGTGGCTCCTTTAACCCTGTCCTGTCTGAGTGAAGAACACATGCCCTCAGACACCCTACATGCAGAGGCTGGCCAATTCCAAAGCTGAACTCCAACTCCGGGAGCTGTGCGAACAAAGAAGAGAAAGGGAAATCCCTCCCAGCAGCCTCAGGAGCAGCAGATTAAATCTCCACAATCAACTTGATATACCCTGCATCTGTGGAATACATGAATAGACAACGAACCATCCCAAATTGAGGAGGTGGACTTTACGAGCAAGATTTATTATTCTTTCCCCTTTTCCTCTTTTTGTGAGTATGTATGTGTTTGCTTCTGTGTGAGATTTTGTCTGTATAGCTTTGCTTTCACCATTTATCCTAGGGTTCTAACCGTCTGATTTTATTTTTTTTGATTTTCTTGTTTCTTTTGTTTTACTTTAAAAAAATTTTCTTAATAATAATTATTTTTTTATTTTAATAATTTTATTTTACCTTACTTTATTTTATTTTATCCTCTTTTTTCTTTCTACTTTTTCTCCCTTTTACTCTGAGCCGTGTGGATGAAAGGCTCTTGGTGCTGTAGCCAGGAGTCAGTGCTGTGCCTCTGAGGTGGGAGGGCCAACTTCAGGACACTGGTCCATAAGAGACCTCCCAGCTCCACGTAATATCAAATGGTGAAAATCTCCAAGAGATCTCCATCTCAACACCAACACCCAGCTTCACTCAACGACCAGCAAGCTACAGTGCTGGACACCCTATGCCAAACAACTAGCAAGACAGGAACACAACCCCACCCATTAGCAGAGAGGCTGCCTAAAATCATAATAAGTCCACAGACACTCCAAAACATACCACCAGACGTGGACATGCCCACGAGAAAGACAAGATCCAGCCTTATCCACCAGAACACAGGCACTAGTCCCCTCCACCAGGAATCCTACACAACCCACTGAACCAACTTTAGCCACTGGGGACAGACATCAAAAACAATGGGAACTACGAACCTGCAGCATGCAAAAAGGAGACCCAAAACACAGTAATATAAGCAAAATGAGAAGACAGAAAAACACACAGCAGATGAAGGAGCAAGGTAAAAACCCACCAGACCCAACAAATGAAGAGGAAATAGGCACTTTACCTGAAAAAGAATTCACAATAATGATAGTAAAGATGATCCAAACACTTGGAAATAGAATAGAGAAAATGCAAGAAACGCTTAACAAGGACCTAGAAGAACTAAAGATAAAACAAGCAACGATGAACAACACAATAAATGAAATTAAAAACACTCTAGAAGGGATCAATAGCAGAATTACTGAGGCAGAATGGATAAGTTGACCTGGAAGATAAAATAGAGGAAATAACTACTGCAGCACTGTGACAGTGCTCACAGTGACAGTGCTCATTATGATAGTTCTCACTGTGATAGTGCCCATGGTTAAAATGGCTATGGTGACAGTTCGTACGGTGATACTGCCCATGGTGATAAGGCACTTGATGGCTGTGCCCATTGTGACAATGCCCAAGCTGACAGTACACATGGTGACAGTGCTCATGGTGATAGTGCCCATGGTGACAGTGCCCATGGTGGTAGAGCCCATGGTGTCATTTCAAAATGGTGACAGTTCCCATGCTGAGAGTACTCATGGTGATAGTGCCCATGGTGACAGTGTTCACATTGACAATGTCCATGGTGGCTGTGCCCATGATGACAGTGCTGACAGTGAAGTGCCCATGGTGTCACTGCCCATCGAGAGAGTGCACATGGTAAGAGTGCTTATGATGATAGTGCTCATGGTAGTAGTGCTCATGGTGATAGTGCTCATGGTGGCAGTGTCCACGGTGACAGTGCCCACGATGACAGTGTCCACGATGACAGTGCCCATGGTGACTGTGTCCATAGTGACAGTGCCCATGGTGACAGTGCGCATGGTGACAGTGCACAAGGTGGCAGTTCCCACTGTAACAATGCACACTGTGGCAAAGACCATGGTGACACTGCTCATGGTGACAGTGCCCATGGTGGCACTGCCCATCGTGACAATGTGCATGTTGAGACTGCTTAAGCTGATAGTACTCACGGTACCAGTGCTTATGGTGATAGTGCTCATTGTGGTAGTGTCCATGGTGACAGTGCCCACGATGACAGTGCCCAGGGTGATAGTGCTCATGGTGACAGTGCCCATGGTGACAGTGCCCACGATGACAGTGCCCATGGTGACAGTGCCCACGGTGACAGTGCCCAGGGTGATAGTGCTCACGGTGACAGTGCCCATGGTGACAGTTACCATGGTGACAGTGCTCACGGTGAAAGTGTCCATGGTTACAGTGCTAGTGGTGACAGTCCCAATGGGGCCAGTGCCCATGGTGCCAGTGCCCATGGTGACAAAACCCATGGTGACAGTACTCATGGTGAAAGTGCCCATGGTGGCAGGACTCATGGTTACAGTTCTCATAGTGAGAGTGCACATGGTGGCATTGCACAAGGAGGCAGTGTCCATTTTTACAGTGCTCACAATGATAATCCCCATGGTGACAGTGCACATAGTGTCCGTACCCATGTTGACGGTGCCCATGGTGACAGTACCTATGGTGACAGTGCTCATGGTGATAGTGCCCATGGTGACAGTGCCCATGGTGGTAGTTCATATGTTGGCAGTGCAAAATGGTGACAGTGCCCATGGTGACAATGCTCATTGTGACACTGCTTGTGGTGATAGTGCTTACAGTGACAGTGTCCATGATGACAGTGCTTTGGTGACAGTGCTCATGGTGATAGTTCCCATGGTGACAGTTCTCACTCTGATAGGGCTCAAGGTAACAGTGCTCATGGTGATAGTGCCCAAGGTGATAGTGCTCATGGTGACAGTGCTCACGGTGACAGTGCACACCATGATAGGTCCCATGGTGGCAATGCCCATGGTGACAGTGCCCATGGGGACATTGCACATGGTGACACATCCGTGACAGTGCTCATGGAGATAGTTCTCTCGGTGACAGTGCCCATGGTTAAAATACCCATGATGACAGTTCTCATGGTGAAAGTGCCCGTGGTGGCAGTGAGCGTGGTGACAGTGCTCATGGTGACAGTGCTCATGGTGGCAGTGCCCAAGGTGACAGTGCTCATGGTGGCAGTGCTTGTGGTGAAACTGTTCATGGTGACAGTGCCCTTTGTCGCAGTGCTCACGGTGTCAATTCCCATGGTGACAGTGACCATGAAGACAGTGCTCACAGTGACAGTGCACACCATGATAGTGCCCATGGTGGCAGTGCCCATCGTGGTGCTGCCCATGGTAACAGTGCTCATGGTGACAGTGCCCATGGTGACATTGCTCATGCTGACAGTGCTTACGGTGATAGTACCCATGATGACAGTGCACACGATCACAGTGCTCATGGTGACACTGCTCACAGTGATAGTGCCGATGGTGGCAGTGCCCATGGTGACAGTGCTCACAGTGATAGTGCTCATGGTTACAGTGCCCATGGTGACAATGTTTATGGTGAAAGCCCTCACGGTTGCAGTGCTCATGGTGATCGTGCTCATGGTGGCAGTGCCCACGCTGACGGTGCACACAGTGACAGTGCACATGGTCTGAGTGCCGATGGTGAAAGTGCTCATGGTGACGGTGCTCACGGTGATAGTGCCCATGATGAAAGTGCCCGTGGTGACAGAGCTCACAGTGATAGTGCCCATGGTGACAGTGCACATGGTGTGCGCATGGTGACAGTGTCCATGGTGACAATATGCATGGTGACAGTGTTCACGATGATAGTACCCATGGTGACAGTGCCCATGGTGGTATTAAACATGGTCACAGTGCAAGATGGTGACAGTGCCCATGGTGACAGTGCTCCTTGTTACTGTGCTCAAGGTGAGAGTGCTCACAGTGGCAGTGCCCATGGTGGCAGTGTCCATGGTGAAAGTGCTCATGGTGTTATGCCCATGGTGATAGTGCACATGGTGGTAAGGGCCATGGTGACAGTGCTCATTGTGACAGTGCCTATGGTAACAGTGCTCATGGTGAGAGTGACCGTAGTGACAGTGCCCATGGTGACATTGCACATGGTGGCTGTGCCCATGGTGACACTGCTCACAGTGACAGTGCCCATGGTGGCAGTGCGCATGGTGACAGTGCCCATGGTGACAGTGCACACGGTAGCAGTGCTCATGGTGATAATGCTTATGGTGGCAAGGCCCACCATGACAGTGCCCATGGTGACAGTGCCCACTGTGACTGTGCCCAGGGTGCCAGTTACCATGGTGACAGTGTCCATTGGGGTAGTGCCCATGGTGAAAGAGCTCATGGTGACAGTGCCCATAGAGACAGTGCTCATGGTGACACTACCCATGAGAACAGTGCCCATGGTGACACTGCTCATGGTGAAAGTGCCCATGGTGGCAATGCCCATGTTGACAGTGCCCATAGTGACAGTGCTTATGCTGATAGTGCTTATGGTAGCAGTGCAAATGGTGACAGTGCTCATGGTGACAGTGCCCATGGTTACATTTACCACTGTGAGCATGTTCACAGTGATAGTGCCCATGCTGAGGGTGCTAATGCCCATGGTGACAGTGTCCATTGGGGTAGTGCCCATGGTGACTATGCCCATGGTGACAGTGCTCATGGTGTTGGTGCCGGTGGGGACAGTGCCCACAGTGAGAGTGCCCATGCTGACATTACTCACGGTGGCCATGCCCATGGTGACAGTGCCCACTATGACAGTACCCATGGTGACACTGCCCACAGTATCAGTGCCTGTGTTGATAGTGCCCATGGTGGCAGTTACCATTGTGGCTGTGCCCATGATGGCAGTGCCCATGATGAAAGTGCTTATGGTGATAGTGACCATTGTGAGAGTGCACATAGTGTCCGTGGCCATGTTGACGGTGCCCATGGTGATAATACATATGATGACAGTGCTCACGGTTATAGTGCTGATGGTGACATTGCCCATGGTGGGAGTTCACATGTTGGCAGTGCAAAATGGTGGCAATGCCTATGGTGACAACACTCATTGTGACAGTGCTTACGGTGATAGTGCTTACAGTGATAGTGCCCATGATGACAGTGCTTTGGTGACAGTGCTCATGGTGATAGTTCCCATAGTGACAGTTCTCACTGTGATAGGGCTCACGGTAACAGTGCTCACAGTGTTAGTGCCCATGGTGATAGTGCTAATGGTGATAGTGATCACAGTTACAGTGCACACCGTGATAGTGCCCATGGTGGCAGTGCCCATGGTGACACTGCCCATGGTGACATTGCCCATGGTGAAAGTGACAATGGTGACATTGCTCATGGAGAAAGTGCTCACAGTGATGGTGCCCATGGTGAAAATACCCATGATGACAGTTCTCATGGTGAAAGTGCCCATGGTGGCATTGCACATGGTTACAGTGCTCATGGTGACAGTGCTCATGGTGGCAGTGCCCACGGTGACAGTGCTCATGGTGGCAGTGCTCGTGGTGAAACTCTTCATGGTGACAGTGCCCATGGTCGCAGTGCTCATGGTGACAATTCCCATGGTGATAGTGACCACGATGACAGTGCTCACATTGACAGTGCCCATTGTAACAGTGCACATGGTGGCAGTGCCCATGGTGACAGTTCTCAGGGTGACAATGCTCACAGTAACATTGCTCATGATGACAGTAACCACAGTGACAATGCTCATGGTGAAAGTGTCCATGGTTACTGTGCTAGTGGTGACACTCCCAATGGTGCCAGTGCCCATGGTGAGAGTGCTCATGGTGACAGTGCCCATGGTGACAGTGCTCATGGTGAAAGTGCCCATGGTGACAGGACTCATGGTTACAGTTCTCATTGTGACAGTTTTCATGGTAGCATTGCCCAAGGTGGCATTGCTCGTGGTTACAGTGCACATGGTGACACTGCACATGGTGGCAGTTACCATTGTAACAGTCCACATTGCGGCAAAGACCATGTTGACAGTGCTCATGGTGGCTGTGCCCATGGTGGCCGTGCCCATGGTGACAGTACCCATTGTGATAGTGAATTTGGTGATAGTGCCCATGGTGACAGTGCCCATGGTGGTATTACACATGGTCGCAGCGCAAAATGTTGACAGTGTCCATGATGACAATGCTCATTGTGACACTGCTTATGGTGATAGTGCTTATGGTGATAGTGCCCATGATGAGAGTGCTTTGGTGACAGTGCTCACAGTGATAGTTCCCATGGTGACAGTTCTCACTGTGATAGGGCTCATGGTAACAGTGCTCATGGTGATAGTGCCCATGGTGATAGTGCTCATGGTGATAGTCCTCACGGTGACAGTGCACACCATGATAGCTCCCATGGTGGCAGTGCCCACGGTGTCACTGCCCATGGAGACATTGCCCATGGTGAAAGTGACAATGGTGACATTGCTCACGGAGATAGTGCTCACGGTGACAGTGCTCATGGTGAAAATACCCATGATGACAGTTCTCATGGCAAAAGTGCCCATGGTGGCATTGCGCATGGTGACAGTGCTCATGGTGACAGTGCTTATTGTGACAATGCCCAAGGTGACTGTGCTCATGGTGGCAATGCTCACGGTGAAACTGTTCATGGTGACAGTGCCCTTTGTTGCAGTGCTCATGGTGACAATTCCCATGGTAACAGTCACCACGATGATAGTGCTCACAGTTACCATGCCCATGGTAACAGTGCATATGGTGGCAGTTCCCATTGTAACAGTGAACACTGTGGCAAAGACCATTGTGACACTGCTCATGGTGACAGTGCCCATGGTGGCATTGCCCATCATGACAGTGTGCATGTTGAGAGTGCTTATGCTGATAGTACTCACAGTAGCAGTGCTCATGGCGATAGTGCTCCTTGTGGCAGTGTCCACGGTGACAGTGCCCAGGGTGACAGTGCCCATGGTGACAGTTACTACAGTAACAGTGCTCATGGTGAAAGTCTCCATGGTTACAGTGCTAGTGATGACAGTCCCAATGGTGCCAGTTCCCATGGTGCCAATGCTCATGGTGATAGTGCTCATGGTGACAGTGCCCATGGTGAAAAAACCCATGTTGACAGTACTCATGGTGAAACTGCCCATGGTGGCAGGTCTCATGGTTACAGTTCTCATAGTGACAGTGTTCATGGTGGCATTGCCCAAGGTGGCATTTCTCGTGGTGACAGTGCACATGGTGACAGTTACCATTGTAAGAGTGCACATTGTGGCAAAGACCATGTTGACAGTGTTCATGGTGACAGTGCCCATGGTGGTAGTGCACCTGGTCATAGTGCAAAGTGGTGACAGTGCCCATGGTGACATAGCTCATGGTGTCAGCAATTATGGTGATAGTGATTTCGGTAATAGTGCCAATGGTAACAGTGCACATGGTAACAGTACTCATGGTGACAGTGCTCACAGTGATAATTCTCACGGTGATAGTGCTCACGGTGATAGTGCCCATAGTTACAGTGCTCATGGTGACAGTGCTCTCATTGAGAGTGCCCATGTTGGTAGTGCCCATGGTGACAGTGCTCACAGTGATAGTGCCCATGGTTACAGTGCCCATGGTGACAGTGCTTATGGTGAAACCCTCACAGTGGCAGTGCTCATGGTGATAGTGCTTATGGTGGCAGTGCCCACGCTGACAGTGCACACGGTGACATTGCACACAGTGTGAGTGCCGATGGTGAAAGTGCTCATGGTGATGGTGCTCACGGCGATAGTGCCCATGACGAAGGTGCCCCTGGTGACAGAGCTCACGGTGACAGTGCCCATGGTGACAGTGCTTATGGTGAAACCCTCACAGTGGCAGTGCTCATGGTGATAGTGCTTATGGTGGCAGTGCCCACGCTGACAGTGCACACGGTGACATTGCACACAGTGTGAGTGCCGATGGTGAAAGTGCTCATGGTGATGGTGCTCACGGCGATAGTGCCCATGACGAAGGTGCCCCTGGTGACAGAGCTCACGGTGACAGTGCCCATGGTGACAGTGCACATGGTGGTGTGCACGTGGTGACAGTGTCCATGGTGACAATATGCATGGTGACAGTGCTCACAATGATAGTACCCATGGTGACAGTGCCCATGGTGGTATTACCCATGGTGAGTGTGTGCTCACGGTGGCAGTGCCCATGGTGGCACTGTCCATGGTGACAGTGCTCATGGTGATATCCCATGGTGATAAGCGCCATGGTGACAGTGCTCATTGTGACAGTGCCCATGGTAACAGTGCTCACAGTGAGAGTGACCGTGGTGACAGTGCCCATGGTATTGCACATGGTGGCTGTGCCCAGAGTGACACTGCTCACAGTTACCACAGTGAGAGTGCCCATTGGGGTAGTGCTCATGGTAAAAGTGCTCATGGTGAAAGCACCCATAGTGACAGTGCTCACGGTGTCAGTGCCCATGGTGACAGTGCCCATGGTGACCATGCCCGTGGTGGCACATACCATGGTGAGAGTGCCCATCGTGGTAGTGCCCCTGGTGAAAGTTCTCATGGTAACAGTGCCCATAGTGACACTGCTCATGGTGAAAGTGATAGTGCCCATGCTGAGAGGGTTAATGGTGACAGTGCTCATGGTGTTGGTGCCCGTGGGGACAGTGCCCACAGTGAGAGTGCCCATGGGACAATACTCATGGTGGCCGTGCCCACAGTGAGAGTGCCCACTATGACAGTGCCCATGGTGACAGTGCCCACAGTGACAGTGCCCACGGTACCAGCACCTGTGTTGATAGTGCCCATGGTGACAGTTTCCATGGTGGCTGTGCCCATGATGACAGTGCCCATGGTGACAGTGCTCATGGTGATAGTTCCCACTGTGAGAGTGCACAGTGTCCATGCCCATGTTGATGGTGCCCATGGTGACAGTACCTATGGTGACAGTCTCAGGGTGATAGTGCCCATGGTGACAGTGCCCATGGTGGTAATTCACATGTTGGCAGTGCAAAATGGTGACAGTGCCCATGGTGACAATGCTCATTGTGACAGTGCTTATGGTGATAGTGTTTACGGTGATAGTTCCCATGGTGACAGTTCTCACTGTGATAGAGCTCACAGTAGCAGTGCTCATGGTGATAGTCTCCATGGTGATAGTGGTCATGGTGATATTGCTCACGGTGACAGTGCACACTATGATAGTGCCCTTGGTGGCAGTGCCCAAGGTTACACTGCCCATGGTGACATTGCCCATGGTGAAAGTGACAATGGTGACATTGCTCACGGAGATAGTGCTCACTTTGATGGTGCCCATGGTGAAAATACCCATGATGACAGTTCTCTTGGTGAAAGTGCCCATGGTGGCGTTGCACGTGGTGACAGTGCTCATGGTGACAGTGCACATGGTGGCAGGCCCAAGGTGACAGTGCTCATGGTGACAGTGCTCGTGGTGAAACTGTTCATGGTGACAGTGCCCTTGATCACAGTGCTCATAGTGAAAATTCCCATAGTGACAGTGACCACGATGACAGTGCTCATGGTGACAGTGCTCGTGGTGAAACTGTTCATGGTGACAGTGCCCTTGATCACAGTGCTCATGGTGAAAATTCCCATAGTGACAGTGACCACGATGACAGTGCTCATGGTGACAGTGTTCATGGTAACAGTGCACATGGTGGCAGTTCCCATTGTAACAGTGCACGCTGTGGCAAAGACCATGGTAACACTGCTCATGGTGATGTGCCCATGGTGGCACAGCCCATCGTGACGGTGTGCATGTTGAGAGTGCTTATGCTGATAGTAATCACAGTAGCAGTGCTCATGGTGATAGTGCTCATTGTGGCAGTGTCCATGGTGACAGTGTCCACTATGACAGTGCCCATGGATATAGTGCCCATGGTGACAGTGCCCATGGTGACAGTTACCACAGTGATACTGCTCATGGTGAAACTGTCCGTGGTTACAGTGCTAGTGGTGACAGTCCCAATGGTGCCAGTGCCCATGGTGCCAGTGCTCATGGTGATAGTGCTCATGGTGACAGTGCCCATGGGGATAAAACCCATGGTGACAGTACTCATGCTGAAAGGGCCCATGGTGGCAGGACTCATGGTTACAGTTCTCATAGTGACAGTGTTCATGGTGGCATTGGCCAAGGTGACATTGCTCGTGGTGACAGTGCACATGGTGACACTGCACATGGTGGCAGTTACCATTGTAAAAGTGCACATTGTGGCAAAGAACATGTTGACACTGCTCACGGTGACAGTGCCCATGATAGCCGTGCCCATTTTTACAGTGCTCATGATGATAATCCCCATGGTGACATTGCACATGGTGGCTGTGCCCATCGTGACAGTGCCCATGGTGATAGTGAATTTGGTGATAGTGCCCATGGTGACAGTGCCCATGGTGGTAGTGCACATGGTGACAGTGCAAAGTGGTGACAGTGCCCATGGTGACATGGCACATGGTGATAGCACTTACGGTGATAGTGCTTCCAGTAATAGTGCCAATGGTTACAGTGCACACAGTGACAGTACTCATAATGACAGTGCTCACGGTGATATTTCTCAAGGGGATAGTGCTCACAGTGATAGTGCTCATAGTGACAGTGTTCACTGTGATACTTCCCACGGTGACAGTGCTCACAGTGATAGTGCCCACCGTGGCAGTGCCCATGGTAACAGTGCTTACAGTGATAGGGATCACAGTGACCGTGCTCACAGTGGGAATTCACATGTTGAAAGTGCTCATAGTGACAGTGCTCATGGTGACAGTGCGCATGGTGACATTGCTCATGGTGACAGTGCTTACGGTGATAGTCCTATCATTGATAGTACCCACGCTGACAGTGCACACGATGACATCGTTCATGGTGACAGTGCTCACGGTGATAGTGCCCATGGTGGCAGTGCCCATTGTGACAGTGCTCACAGTGACAGGGCCCATGGTGGCAGTGCACATGGTGACAGTGCCCATGGTGACAGTGCTTATGGTGATAGTGCTCATGGTAGCAGTGCTCATGGCAATAGTGCGTATGGTAGCAGTGCCCATGCTAACAGTGCCCACCATGACAGTGCCCATGGTGACAGTGCTTATGGTGATAGTGCTCATGGTAGCAGTGCTCATGGCAATAGTGCTTATGGTAGCAGTGCCCATGCTAACAGTGCCCACCATGACAGTGCCCATGGTGACAGTGTCCATTGTGACTCTGCCCAGTGTGTCACTTACCATGGTGACAGTGCCCATTGGGGTAGTGCTCATATTGACAGTGCTCACGGTAACAGTACCCGTGGGAATAGTGCCCATGGTGACAATGCCAACAGTGAAAGTGCCAATGGTGGCAGTGCCCATGTTGACAGTGCCCATGGTGACAGTGCTTATGCTGATAGTGCTTATGGTAGCAGTGCAAATGGTGACAGTGCTCATGGTGACAGTGCCCATGGTGACATTTACCACACTAAGAATGCTCATGGGTCATAGTGCCCATGCTGAGAGTGCTAATTGTGACAATGCTCAGGGTGGCAGTGCCCATGGTAACAGTGCCCATGGTGACCATGCCCATGGTGGCATATACCATGGTGACAGTGCCCATTGTGGTAGTGCCCCTGGTGAAAGTTCTCATGGTGACAGTGCCCATAGAGACAGTGTTCATGGTGTTGGTACCCGACTTCACATTCCATCTAGGACATCATGCCTGAAGTCACGCTGCCTCCAAGAGAACGTCAGCTTGCGTTCCTACTGCAATTTAAGTACTGTTCTTCCTGTTCCACTGCAAACTTTTGAATAGCCACAGGCCCAGAGGTGTAGCTACAGTGTTCCTTGGTGAAGGAAGTTCCCTTGATGCAGAACACCCTACTTCGAGAAGTTGATTCAGGGAAGGAAACACTGGGAAACCTGTGTCTCTTTTGACTTCTTAGAAACCACAGGGATATATGCTACGTGTGGCCATGGAAACTGGGACATGCTGGAACTAGCCTTGCTTCCCGTTTTGAAGGCCGCAGTCATGCTGCCTTGAAGCTACCTGACATTCACTGCTGTTGACAGGCCTGTAGCCCCTGTACACATGCTTCTGGGAGAAAAATGAGTTTCCTCTGGCTAAACCGGGTGTTTCCATGACTGCAGTGTGGCTCAGCCTGCCAACCTCTAAAGCTCAACGTGAGAACTTGCCTCCAGGTTAGGCCCTGAGTAGCTGTGCAGAAAGGGAGGCATTTAGCTGTTGCCATGAGTTCTAAGTCGCTGTTCTGCTTTATTTTAAAGGAAGTACCCATTTAAGGACTCCTAGGTGCCTCGTGTGTGCATCGTTTTCCCTCCAAGGACACTGAATACCTATAGACACCTGTGGGCTGGCTGAGCAACATCGTGTCCCATTGGTCTGTCCCTCGGAGCCACTCTGTGCATGCCAAGTGATGGGCAACACACTGCACGTTCCTTGAGAGCTACATTTCCAGAGCCCACGAACAGCCTCAAGACCACATTTCTGGTGAGTCCGAAGTGCTGAGGAAGTTTGTCATGGCCCATGTGTCCATGGAAACTGGGGCTTGCTGGAACTAGCCACGCTTCCTGTTTTCAAGGCTACAATCATGCTGCCTTGAAGCTACGTGACATTAACTGCTCTTGACAGGGTTATAGTCCCTGTAGTCATGCTTCTGGGAAAAAAATGAGTTTCCACTGGCAAAACCGGGTACTTCCATGGCCACAGTGGGGCTTAGCCTGCCATGCTCTAGAGCTAAAGGGAAACTCAATGTGAGGACTTCCCTCCAGGTTAGGCCCTGAATAGCTGTACAGAAAGGGAGGCATGTAGCTGTTTCCATGCGGTCTTAGTCGCTGTTCTGCTTTATTTTGTAAGAAGTACCTTTTAGAGGATGCCTAGCCCCTCGGGTGTGCAACATTTTCCCTCCAATGTCACTGAGTACCTCCAGAGTCCTGTGGACCAGCTGAGAAACATCGAGAGCCATTGGTGGGTCCTTCGGAGGCCCTCTGTGTGTACCGAGGGATGGGCAACACACTGCATGTTCCTTGAGGAGAGCTACATTTCCAGAGCCCTTGAACAGCCTCAGGCCCAGGTTTCTGGAGAGTCTGACATGTCCTGGAAGTCTTTGTGATGGCCCACGTGTGAGCTGCCATGAGAAAACACTCTGCTTTGAAAACTTCAAGGACCTCGTACCTGAAGTCACTCTGCTCGAGGAGGAAGTCAGCATCTTACCATGCTGTGTCACTAACGGGACACCCAGCATGAACACATGCTTGGAGGTTAGGCCCTGATTTGTAGTGCAGAAGCAGAGGCATGCAGCAGTTTCCATGAGGTCGTGGTCTCTGCTCTGCATATCCTTAATGGCAACACAGTTTTATGGAGACCTAAGAGGCTCGCGTGGGAACCCTGTTCCCAGCAGGAATACTGAGTACCCACAGACCCCTCTGGGTCTGCTAAGCAACATCCAGGCCCGTAGCCCTTCGGAGCCACTCTGTGTATGCCGAGTGTAGGGAAACGCAATGCACTGTCTTTTGGAGCAGGTTAATTTCCCACACGTTCACAAACACCATTCTGGCATGTCCCACATGCCTTCGAAGTCTTCGGCATTGCCCTAATCTGAGTTTCACTGAGAGAAACCCTCGGCTTCGCATTCCATCTAAGACCTCCTGCCTGAATTCACCGTGCCTCCAAGAGAAAGTCGGCTTGCGTTCTTACTACAATTTAAGTCCTGCTCTTCCTGTTTCACTGCAGGCTTTTGAGTAGCCACCGACCAAGAGGCGTAGCTACCATGTTCCTTGGTTGAGGTAGTTCCGTTGATGCAGAACACCCTACTTTGAGAAATTGATTCAGGGAAGGAAACACTGGGTAACCTGTGTCTCTTTTGACTTGTTAGAAACCACAGGGATATATGCTGCGTTTGCGCATGGAAACTGGGGCCTGCTGGAAGTAGCCTTGCTTCCGGTTTTGAAGGCTGCAGTCATGCTGCCTTGAAGCTACCTGACATTCACTGCTGTTGCCAGGTATGTAGAACCTGTAGGAATGATTCTGGGGAAAAAATGAGCTTCCTCTGTCTAAACTGTGTACTTCCATGGCCGTAGTGAGGTTCAGCCTGCCACGCTTTAGAGCTAAAGGGAAACTCAACGTGAGAACTTGGCTCCAGGTTAGGCCCTATATAGCCATGCAGAAAGGGAGGCATGCAGCCGTTTCCATGTGGTCTTAGTCGCTGTTCTGCTTTATTTGACAGGAAGTACCCTTTAGAGGATTCCTAGCCCCTTGGGTGTGCAACATTTTCCCTCCAGTGTCACTGAGTACCTCCAGACCCGTGTGGGCCTGCTGAGCAACATTGCGGCCAATTGGTCGGGCACTCAGAGGCCCTCTGTGTGTGCCGAGTGATGGGCAGCACACTGCACGTTCCTTAAGGAGAGGTACATTTCCAGAGCTCTCAAACAGCCTCATGCCCACATTTCTGGTGAGTCTGACGTGCCCAGGAAGTCTTTGTCATTGCCCTTGTGTGAGGTGCCAGAAGAAAACACTCGGCTTTGAATACTTCGAGGACTTCGTACCTAAAGTCATTCAGCTCGAGGAGGAAGTAAGCATCTTACCCTGCTGTGTCGCTAATGGGACACCCAGCATGAACACATGCCTGGTGGTAGGGCCCTGATTTGCCGTGCAGAAGTGGAGGCGTGCAGCAGTTTCAATGAGGCCGTGGCCTCTGCTCTGCATATCTTTGGCAGCAGCACACTTTTCTGCACACCTAGGAGGCTCGTGTGGGCACCCTGTTTCCGGCAGGAGCACTGAGTACCCACAGGCTCCCCAGGGTCTGCTAAGCAACATCCAGAATCGTAGCACTTTAGAGCCACTCTGTGTATGCCGAGTGTAGGGAAACACACTGCACTGTCTTTTGGAGCAGCTTACTTTCCCCAGCACTCCCACACGTTCACGAACACCGTTCTGGCACATCCAACATACCGTCAAAGTCTTACGCATTACGCTAGTCTGAGATGCACTGAAAGAAACCCTCAGCTTCGAATTCGATATAGGACTTCCTGCCTGAAGTCACCGTGCCTCCAAGTGAAAGTCGGCTTGTCGACCTACTGCAATTGAAGTCCTATTCCTCCTTAGGCACTGCAGGCTTTTCAATAGCCACAGACCATGAGGCATAGCTACGGCATTTCTTGGTTGACACAGTTTCCTTGATGCAGAACGCCCTATTTTGAGAAGTTGATTCACGGAAGGAAACACTGGGTAAACTGTGTCTCTTTTGACTTCTTAGAAACCACAGGGATATATGCTGTGTGTGCCGATGGAAACTGGGGCCTGCTGGAAGTAGCCTTACTTCCGGTTTTGAAGGCTGCAGTCATGCTGCCTTGATTACCTGACATTCACTGCTGTTGACAGGCCTGTAGCCACTGTAGGCATGCTTCTGGGAAGAAAAATGAGTTTCCTCTCACTAAACCAGGTGTTTTCATGGCTGTGGTGTGACTCAGCCTGTCACGCTCTAGAGCCAAAGGGAAACTCAACGTGAGAAATTACCTCCAGGCTAGGTCCTGCATAGCCATGCAGAAAGAGAGGCATGCACCTGTTTCCATGTGGTGGTAGTCGCTGTTCTGCTTTATTTTAAAGGAAGTACCCCTTAGAGGACTCCTAGCCCTCGGATGTGCATTTTTCCCTCCAATGTCATTGAGTACCTCCAGAACCCTGTGGCCCAGGTGAGCAACTTCGAAGCCCATTGGTCGTTCCCTCGGAGGCCTTCTGTGTGTGCCGAGTGATGGGCAACACACTGCACGTTCCTTAAGGAGAGCTACATATCCAGAGCCCTCGAACAGCCTCAAGACCACATTTCTGTTGAGTTCAAAATGCCCAGGAAGTGTTTGTCATGGCTCTAGGGTGAGCTGCCATGAGAAACCACTCTGCTTTGAATATGTAGAGGACTTCGTACCTGATATCACTCTGCTCGAGGAGAAAGTCAGCATCTAGCCATGCTCTGTTGGTCACGGGACACCAAGCATGAACACATGCCTGGAGGTAAGGCCGTGATTTGCCGTGCGGAAGCAGAGGCGTGCAGCAGTTTCCATGAGGCCGTGGCCTCTGCTCTGCATATCTTTAATGGCAGCACAGTTTTCTGGACACCTAGGAGGCTCGCGTGGTACCCTGTTCCCGACAGGAACACTGAGTACCCACAGGCCCCCTGGGTCTGCTAAGCAACATCCAGGCCCGTAGCACTTTAGAGCCACTCTGTGTATGCCGAGTGTAGGGCAACGCACTGCACACTCTTCTGGAGCATCTTAATTTCCCCAGCACTCCCACACGTTCCCGAACACCGTTCTGGCATGTCCCACATGCCGTTGAAGTCTTCCGCATTGCCCTAGTCTGAGCTGCACTGAGAGAAACCCTCGGCTTCGCATTCCATCTAGGACCTCCTGCCTGAAGTCATCGTGCCTCCAAGAGAAAGTCAGCTTGTGGTCTTACTGCAATTTAAGTCCTGTTCTTCCTGTAGCCCTGCAGGCTTTTGAATAGTCACAAGCCCAGAGGCGTAGCTACGATGTTCCTTGGTTGATGCAGTTCCCTTGATGCGGGACACCCTATTTCGAGAAGTTGATTCAGGAAAATAAACACTGGGTAACCTGTGTCCCTTTTGACTTCTTAGAAACCAGGGGGATATATGCTGCGTGTGCCCATGGAAACTGGGGCCTGTTGGAAGTAGCCTTACTTCCGGTTTTGAAGGCCACAGTCATGCTGAATTGAAGCTACCTGACATTCACTGCTGTTGACAGGCCTGTAAACCCTGTAGGCATGCTTCTCAGAAGAAAAATGAGTTTCCTCTGGCTAAACTGGGTGTTTCCATGGCAGCGGTGTGACTCAGTCTGGCATGCTCTAGAGCTAAAGGGAAACTCAACGTGAGAACTTACCTCCAGGTTAGGCCCTGAATAGCCATGCAGAAAGGGAGCCATGCACCTATTTCCATGTGGTGGTAGTCGCTGTTCTGCTTTATTTTAAAGGAAGTACCCTTTAGAGGACTCTAAGCCCCTCGGATGTGCATTTTTTCCTCCAATATCATTGAGTACCTCAAGAACCCTCTGGCCCGGCTGAGCAACTTTGAGGCCCATTGGTCAGTCCCTCGGAGGCTCTCTGTGTGTGCCGAGTGATGGGCAACACACTGCACGTTCCTTAAGGAGAGCTACATTTCCAGAGCACTCGAAAAGCCTCAGGCCCACAATTCTGGTGAGTCCGACGTGCCCTGCTTGTCGTTGTCATGGCCCTGGTGTGAGCTGCCATGAGAAAATACTCTGCTTTGAATACTTGGAGAACTTTGTGCCTGAAGGTCACTCTGCTTGAGGAGGAACTCAGCATCTTACCATGCTGTGTTGTTAATGGGACCCCCTGCCTCCAAGAGAAAGTCGGCTTGTGGTCGTACTGCAATTTAAGTCCTATTCTTCCTGTGGAACTGCAGGCTTTTGAATAGTCCCAGGTCCAGAGTCGTAGCTACGGCGTTCCTTGGTTCAGGCATTTCCCTTGATGCAGAACACCCTACCTCGAGAAGTTGATTCAGGGAAGGAAACACTGCGTAACCTGTGTGTCTTTTGACTTGTTAGAAACCACAGGTATATATGCTGTGTGTGCCTATGGAAACGGGGGCCTGTTGGAACTAGCCTTGCTTTCCCATTTTGAAGGCTGCAATCATGCTGCTTTGAAGCTACCTGACATTCACTGCTGTTGCCAGGCATGTAGAACCTGTAGGAATGATTCTGGAAGAAAAATGAGTTTCCTCTGGTTAAACTGGGTACTTCCATGGCCGTGGTGGGGCTCAGCCTGCCATGCTCTAGAGCTAAATGGAAAGTCAACGTTGGAACTTACCTCCAGGTTAGGCCCTGTATAGCCTTGCAGAAAGGGAGACATGCAGCTCTTTCCATGAGTTCTTAGTCGCTTTTGTGCTTTATTTTAAAGGTATCATTTTGATGACCCCTAGGCCCCTCGGGTGTGCATCATTTTCCCTCCTATATCACTGAGTATACCGCCAGACCCATGTGGACAGGGTGAGCAACATCGAGGCCCATTGGTCTGTACCTCGGAGACCCTCTGTGCGTACCGAGTGATGGACAACACACTGCTCCTTCCTTGAGGAGAGCTATATTTCCAGAGTCCTCAAAGAGTGCCAGGACCACATTCCTGGTGAGTTGGAAATGCCCAGGAATTCTTTGTCATGACCCTTGTGTGAGATACCATGAGAAAACCCACCACTTTCAATACTTCGAGGACCTCGTACCTGAAGTTACTCGGCTCGAAGAGAAAGTCAGCATCTTACCATGCTCTGTTGCTAACGGGACACCCAGCATGAACACATGCCTAGAGGTTAGGCCCTGATTTGACGAGCAGAAGCGGAGGCGTGCAGCAGTTTCCATGAGGCCGTGGCCTCTACTCTGCATATCTTTAACGACAACAGTTTTCTGGACACCTAGGAGGCTCACGTGGGCACACTGTTCCCGCAGGAGCACTGAGTACCCACAGGCCCTGCTGGGTCTGCTAAGCAACATCCAGAACCGTAGCCCTTTGGAGCCACCCTGTGTACGCCCAGTGTAGGGAAATGCACTGCACTCTCTTTTGAAGCAGATTAATTTCCGCAGCACTCCGACACGTTCACAAACACCGTTCTGGCACGTCCCACATGCCGTCGAAGTCTTCCACATTGTCCTAGTCTGAGTTTCACTGAGAGAAACCCTCGGCTTCGCATTCCATCTAGGACCTCGTGCCTGACGTCACCGTGCCTCCAAGAGAAAGTCGGCTTGCGTTCTTACTGCAATTTAAGTCCTGTTCTTCCTGTGGCACTGCAGGCTTTTGAATAGCCACAGGCCATGAGGCATAGCTAGGGTGTTCCTTGGTTAAGGCAGGTCCGTTGATGCAGAACACCCTACGTTGAGAAGTTGATTCAGGGAAGGAAACACTGGGAAACCTGTGTCTCTTTTGACTTCGTAGAAACCTCAGGGATATATGTTGTGTGTGACCATGGAAACTGGGGCCTGCTGGAACTAGCCTTGCTTACCGTTTTGAAGGCTGCAGTCATGGTGCCTTGAAGCTACCTGACATTCACTGCTGTTGACAGGCCTGTAGACCATTTAGGCATGCTTCTGGGAAGAAAAATGAGTTTCCTCTGGCTAAACCTCGTGTTTCCATGGCTGCGGTGTGGCTCAGGCTGGTGTGCTGTAGAGCTAAAGGGAAACTCAATGTGAGAACTTACCTCCAACTTTGGCCCTGAATAGCCTTGCAGGAAGGGAGGCATGCACCTGTTTCCATGCGGTAGTAGTCGTTCTTCTGTTTGTTTTAACGGAAGTACCATTTAGAGGACTCCTAGGCCCTCGGATGTGCATTTTTCCTTCCTATGTCACTGAGTACCTCCAGAACCCTCTGGCCTAGCTGAGCAACTTCAAGGACCATTGGTCGGTCCCTCGGAGGCTCTCTGTGTGTGCCGAATGATGGGCATCACATTGCACATTCCTTAAGGAAAGCTACATTTCCAGAGCCCTCGAACCGCCTCAAAACCACATTTCTGCTGAGTCCGAAATGCCCAGCTAGTCTTTGTCATGACCCTGGTGTGAGCGGCCATGTGAAAACCCTCTGCTTTGAATACGTCGAGGACTTCGTACCTAATGTCACTCTGAGCGAGGAGTAAGTCAGCATCTAACCATGCTCTGTCCGTCACGGGACACCCAGCATGAACACATGCCTGGAGGTTAGGCCCTGATTTGTCGTGCAGAAGCGGAGGTGTTCAGCAGTTTCCATGAGGCCGTGGGGTCTGCTCTGCATATCTTTAAGGGCAGCAAAGTTTTCCAGGGACCTAGGAGGCTCGCGTGGGAACACTGTTCCTGGCAGGAATACTGAGTACACACAGGGCCCTCTGGGTCTGCTAAGCAACATCTAGGCCCTTAGCCCTTTGGAGCAACTCTGTGTATGCCGAGTGTAGGGAAGCACACTGCACTGTCTTTTGGAGCAACTTAATTTCCCCAGCACTCCCACACGTTCACGAACACCGTTCTGGCACATTCAACATGCCGTCGAGGTCTTACGCATTGCCCTAGTCTGAGCTGCACTGAGAGAAACCCTCGGCTTCGCATTCCATCTAGGACCTCCTGCCTGAAGTCACTGTGTCTCAAAGAGAAAGTCGGCTTGCAGTCTTACTGCAATTTAAGTCCTGTTACTCCTGTGGCACTGCAGCCTTTTGAATAGTCACAGGCCCATAGGCCTAGCTACGGCCTTACTTGGTTGACGGAGCTCCTTTGATGGAGAACAGCCTGTTTCGAGAAGCTTATTCAGGGAAATAAACACTGGGTAACCTGTGTCTCTTTTGACTTGTTAGAAACCACAGGGGTATATGCTGCGTGTGCCCATGGGAACTGGGGCCTGCTGGAACTAGACTTGCTTCCCATTTTGAAGGCTGCCATCATACTGACTTGAATCTACCTGACATTCACTGCTATTGACAGGCCTGTAGCCCCTATACGCATGCTCTGGGAGAAAAATGAATTTTCTCTTGCTAAACCGGGTGCTTCCATGGCCGCGGTGGGACTTAGCCTGCCATGCTCTACAGGTAAAGTGATACTCAACGTGAGAATTTACCTCCAGGTTAGGCCCTGAATAGCCGTGCAGAAAGGGAGGCATGCAGCTGTTTCCATGAGTTCTTAGCCGCTTTTCTGCTTTATTTTAAAGGGAGTTCCCTTTTGAGGACTCCTAGGCCTCTCAGGTGTGCATCATTTTCCCTCCAAGGTCACTGAATACCTCCAGACCCCTGTGGGCGGGCTGAGCAACATTGAGGCCCATTGGTCTGTCCCTCGGAGGCCTTCTGTGTGTGCCGAGTGATGGGCAACCCACTGCACGTTCCTTAAGGAGAGCTACATATCCACAGCCGTCGAACAGACTAAAGACAATATTTCTGGTGAGTACAACGTGCAACGGACGTCTTTGTCATGAGCGTGGTGTGAGCTGCCAAGAGAAAACACTCGGCTTTGAATACATCGAGGACCTCGTACCTGAAGTCATTCTGCGAGAAGAGAAAGGAATCATCTTACCATGCTGTGTAGCTAACGGGACACCCAGCATGAACACATGCCTGGAGGTAAGACTCTGATTTGCCGAGCGGAACCGGAGGCGTGGAGCAGTTTCCATGAGGCCGTGGACTCTCCTCTGCATATCTTAAATGGCAGCACAGTTTTCTGGAAACCTAGGAGGCTCGCGTAGGCACCCTGTTCCCGACAGAAACACTGAGTACACACAGGACCCCCTGGGTCTGCTAAGAAACATCCAGGCCCGTAGCCCTTTGGAGCCACTCTGTGTATGCAGAGCGTAGGGAAACGCACTGCACTCTCTCTTTAGCGGCTTAATTTCCCTAGCACTCCCTCACGTTTCCGAGCACCATTCTGGCACGTTCCACATCCCCCGAAGTCTTACGCATTGCCCAAGTCTGAGCTGCACTAAGAGCAACCCGAGGCTTCGCATTCCATCTAGGACCTCCTGCCTGAAGTCACCCTGCCTCCAGGAGAAAGTCGGTTGTGTTCTTGCTGCAATTGAAATCCTGTTCTTCCTGGGGCACCTCAGGCTTTTGAATAACAACAGGCCCACAGGTGTACCAAGGGCGGTTTTTGGTGGGGAAGTTCGCGTGCTGCGGGACACGATACTTCGGGAAATTGATTCAGGGAAGGAAGCACAGTGTAAACTGTGTCTCTTTTGACTTGTGAGCAACCAAAGGGATATGTGCTGCGTGTGCCCATGGAAACAGAGGCCTGTTGGAACTAGGCTTCCTTTCGCATTTTGAAGCCTGCACACATGCTGCCTTGAAGCTACCTAACATTTCCCTCTTGTTGACAGGCATATAAACCCTGTAAGTAGGCTTCTGGGAAGAAAACGAGTTTGCTCTGTCTAGAGCAGGTGCTTCCTTGGCTGTGGTGGTGTTCAGCCTGACACGCTCTAGAGCTAAAGAGAAACTCAAAGTGAGAACTGGCCTCCAGCTTAGGCCCTGAGTAGCCGTGAAGAAAGGGAGGCATGCAGAAGTTTCCATGAGTACTAAGTCGCTGCTCTGTTTATTCTAAAGGAAATACCTTTTTGAGGACACCTAGGCCCCTCGGGTATGCATCATTTTCCGTCCAAAGACACTGAGTACCTCCAGGACCCTGTGGGCCGACTGAGCCACGTCGAGGCCAATTGGTCGGTTCCTAGGAAGCCCTCTGTGCGTGTCAAGTGATGCGCAATCCACTGGACGCTCCTTGAGGAGAGCTAAATTTCCAGACACCACGAGCAGCCTCAAGACCACATTTCTGGTGAGACCGACGTGCCCAGGAAGTCTTTGTCATGGCCCACTTGTGAGCTGCCATGAGAAAACCCTCTGCTTTGTATACGTCGATGACCTCGTACCTGAAGTCGCTCTGCTCGAGTAGAGACTCAGTGTCTTACCGTGCTGTGTCTCTAACCGGACACCCAGTATGAACACTTGTCTGTGGGTAGGGCCCTGATTTGCTATAAGGAAGCGGAGGCCTGCAGCAATTTCCATGAGGCCGAGGCCTCTGCTCTGCATGTCTTTAACGGGAGCACAGTTTTCTGTACCTGTAGGAGGCTCGCGTGGGCACCCTGTTCCCAGCAACAACACTGTGTACCCACAGGCACCCCAGGGTCTGCTATATAGCATCCAGGCCCGTAGCCCTTTGGAGCCACTCTATGTGTATGAGGAGGGTAAAGAAACACACTGCACTCTCTTTGGAGCAGCTTAATTTCCCCAGCATTCACTCACGTTCCCGAGCACCGTTCTGGCACATTCCACATCCCTCGAAGTCTTATGCATTGCCCACGTCGGAGCTGCACTGAGAGCAACGCTCGGCTTCGCATTCCATGTAGGACCTCCTGCCTGAAGTCACCCTGCCTCCAGGAGAATGTCGGTTTGTGTTCTTGCTGCAATAGAAGTCCTTTTCTTCCTGGGGCACCTCAGGCTTTTGAATAGCCACAGGCCCACAGGCGTACCAAGGGCGGTCTTTGGTGGAGACTTTCGCGTGCTGCGGGACATGGTATTTCAAGAAATTGATTCAGTGAAAGCAGCACAGTGTAAACTGTGTCTCTTTTGACTTGTGAGAAACCAAAGGGATATGTGCTGCGTGTGCCCATGGAAACAGAGGCCTGTTGGAACTAGCCTTCCTTTCCCATTTGGAGGGATGCACACATGCTGCCTTGAAGCTACGTAACATTTGCCTCCTGTTGACAGACCTATAAACCCTGTAACTAGGCTTCTGGGAAGAACACGAGTTTGCTCTGTCTAGAGCAGGTGCTTCCTTGGCTGTGGTGGGGTTCAGCCTGACACGCTCTAGAGCTAAAGAGAAACTCAAAGTGAGAACTGGCCTCCAGCTTAGGCCCTGAGTAGCCGTGAAGAAAGGGAGGCATGCAGAAGTTTCCATGAGTACTAAGTCGCTGCTCTGTTTATTTTAAAGGAAATACCTTTTTGAGGACACCTAGGCCTCTCGGGTATGCATCATTTTCCCTCCAAAGTCACTGAGTACCTCCAGGACCCTGTGGGCCGGCTGAGCAACGTCGAGGCCCATTGGTCGGTCCCTCGGAGGCCCTCTGTGCGTGCCAAGTGATGCGCAACCCACTGCACTTTCCATGAGGAGAGCTACGTTTCCAGAGCCCACGAGCAACCTCAAGACCATATTTCCGGTGAGTCAAAAGTGCGCAGGAAGTCTTTGTCATGGCCCACGTGTGACCTGTCTTGAGAAAACACTCTGCTTTGAATACGTCGAACACCTCGTACATGAAGTCGCTCTGCTCGAGGAGAGAGTCAGCATCTTAACGTGCTGTGTCGCTAACGGGACACCCAGGATTAACACGGGCCTGGAAGTAGGGCCCTGATTTGCTGTGCGGAAGTGGAGGCGTGCAGCAGTTTGCAAGACGCCGAGGCCTCGGTTCTGCATATCTTTAATGGCAGCACATTTTTCTGAACACCTAGGAGGCTCGCGTAGGCACCCTGTTCCCGACAGAAACACTGAGTACACACAGGACCCCCTGGGTCTGCTAAGCAACATCCAGGCCCGTAGCCCTTTGGAGCCACTCTGTGTATGCAGAGTGTAGGGAGACGCACTGCACTCTCTCTTTAGCGGCTTAATTTCCCTAGCACTCCCTCACGTTTCCGAGCACCATTCTGGCACGTTCCACATCCCCCGAAGTCTTACGCATTGCCCAAGTCTGAGCTGCACTAAGAGCAACCCGAGGCTTTGCATTCCATCTAGGACCTCCTGCCTGAAGTCACCCTGCCTCCAGGAGAAAATCGGTTGTGTTCTTGCTGCAATTGAAATCCTGTTCTTCCTGGGGCACTTCAGGCTTTTGAATAGCAACAGGCCCACAGGCGTACCAAGGGCGGTTTTTGGTGGAGAAGTTCGCGTGCTGCGGGACACGATACTTCGAGAAATTGATTCAGGGAAGGAAGCACAGTGTAAACTGTGTCTCTTTTGACTTGTGAGCAACCAAAGGGATATGTGCTGCGTGTGCCCATGGAAACAGAGGCCTGTTGTAACTAGCCTTCCTTTCCCATTTGGAGGGATGCACACATGCTGCCTTGAAGCTACCTAACATTTCCCTCCTCTTGACAGTCCTATAAACCCTGTAAGTAGGCTTCTGGGAAGAAAACGAGTTTGCTCTGTCTAGAGCAGGTGCTTCCTTGGCTGTGGTGGGGTTCAGCCTGACACGCTCTAGAGCTAAAGAGAAACTCAAAGTGAGAACTGGCCTCCAGCTTAGGCCCTGAGTAGCCGTGAAGAAAGGGAGGCATGCAGAAGTTTCCATGAGTACTAAGTCGCTGCTCTGTTTATTTTAAAGGAAATACCTTTTTGAGGACACCTAGGCCTCTCGGGTATGCATCATTTTCCGTCCAAAGACACTGAGTACCTCCAAGCCCCTGTGGGCCGGCTGAGCAACGTCGAGGCCCATTGGTCGGTCCCTCGGAGGCCCTCTGTGTGTGCCAATTGATGCGCAACCCACTGCACTTTCCTTGAGGAAAGCTACGTTTCCAGATCCCACGAACAGCCTCAAAAACCACATTTTGGGGCTTCCCCGGTGGCACAGTGGTTGAGAGTCCGCCTGCTGATGCAGGGGACACGGGTTCGTGCCCTGGTCCGGGAAGATTCCACATGCTGCGGAGCGGCTCGGCCCATGAGTCATGGCCGCTGAGCCTGCGCTTCCAGAGCCTGTGCTCCCCAACGGGAGAGGCCACAGCAGTGAGAGGCCCGCGTACTGTAAGAAAAAAAAAAAACATTTCTGGTGCGTCCGACGTGACGAGGACGTTTTTGTCAGGGCCCACGTGTGAGTTGCCATGAGAAAACCCTCTGCTTTAAATACATCAAGGACCTCGTACCTGAAGTCGCTCTGCTTCAGGAGAGCGTCAGCATGTTACTGTGTTGTGTTGCTAACGGGACACCCAGCATGAACACGTGCTTGGTGGTAGGGCCCTGATTTGCCGTGTGGAAGCGGAGGCATTCAGCAGTTTCCATGAGGCCGTGGCCTCTGTTCTGCATACATATAGCGGCAGCATAGTTTTCTGGACACCTAGGAGGCTCGCGTGGGCACTCTGTTCCCGGCAGGAACACTGACTACCCACAGGCGCCCTTGAGTCTGCTAAGCAACATCCAGGCCCAAAGCCCTTTGGAGCCACTCTGTGTGTATGCCGAGGGTAGGGAAACGCCCTGCACTCTCTTTTAGGGCAGCTTAATTTCCCCAGCACTCCCTCACGTTCCCGAGCACCGATCGGGCATGTCCCACGTCCCACGAAGTCTTTTGCACTGTCCCAGTGTGAGCTGCACTGAGAGCAACCCATGGTTTCGCATTCCATCTACGACCTCCTGCCTGAAGTCACCCTGCCTCCAGGAGAAAGTTGGCTTGCGTTCTTGCTGCAATTGAAGTCCTGATCTTCCTGGGGCACTACAGTGTTCTGAAGAGCCACAAGGGCAAAGCCATCCCAAGGGCAGTCCTTTGTGGAGGCAGTTCGCGTGATGCGGCACACGCTACTTAGACAAATTGATTCAGGGAAGGAAGCACAGGGTAACCTCTGTCTCTTTTATCTTGTTAGAAACCACAGGAATATATGCTGCCTTTGCCCATGGAAACGGTGGCCTGTTGGAACTAGTCTTGCTTTCCCAATTTGAAGGCAGCGCTCATGATGCCTTGAATCTACCTGACATTTCCCTGTTGTTGACAGGACTGTAAACCCTGTAACAATGCTTCTGGGAGGAAAACGAGTTTGCTCTGTATAGAGCAGGTGCTTCCTTGGCTGCGGTGGTGGTCAGCCTGACACGTTCTAGAGCTAAAGAGAAACAAAGTGAGAACTGGCCTCCAGCTTAGGCACTGAGTAGCCATGCAGAAAGGGAGGCATGCAAAAGTTTCCATGAGTTCTAAGTCGCTGCTCAGCATTATATTAAAGTGAACACCCTGGTGAGGACACCTAGGCCCCTGGGATGTGAATCCTTTTATTTCCAAGGTTACTGAGTACATCCAGGTCCCTGTGGGCCAGTTGAGCAACTTCGTGACCCTTTGGTGGTTGCCTCGGAGGCCCTCTGTGCGTGTCGAGAGATAGGCAACACACTCTACGTTCCTTGTGGAGAGCTACATTTCCAGAGTCCTAGAACGGCCTCAGGACAATATTGCTGGAGAGTTCGAAGTGCACAGAAAGACTTTGTCAGGGACCTTGTGTGAGCTGCCAAGAAACAACACTGTGCTTGGAATACGTCGAGGCCGTCGTACTTGAAGTCACTCTGCTCGAGGAGAAAGTCAGAATCTTACCGTGCAATGTCGCGACCGGCACACCCAGCATGAACACATGCCTGGAAATAAGGCCCTGATTTGCCGTGCAGAAGCAGAGGAGTACAGCACTTTCCATGAGGCGGTGGCCTCTGCTCTGCCTTCCAAGAACGGCAGCACAGCTTTCTGGACACCTAGGAAGCTAGCCTGGGCACCCTGTTCTCGGCAGGAATACTTGAGTACATCAGGTGCACTTGGGTCAGCTAAGCAACGTCTAGACCCGTAGCCCGATAGAGTCCCTCTGTGCATGCCGGGTGTCGGGAAACGCACTGCCCTCTCTTTTGGAGCAGCTTCATTTCCTCAGCCCTCGCACAAGTTCACGAACACGGTTCTGGCACGTGCCACACGGCGTGGAAGTCATACGCGTTGCCCTAGTCTGAGCTGCACTCACAGTAATCCTCGTCTTCGCATTCCAACTACGACGTCCTGCCTGAAGTCACCGTGCCTCCTAGAGGAAGTCGGCTTGCATTCTTACTGCAGTTTAAGTCCTGTACTTCCTGTGGCACTGCAGGCTTTTGAAAATCCTCAGTCCCAGAGGAGCAGCTTACGGCGATCCTTGGTTGAGGCAGTTCGCATGATGCAGAATACCCTACTTCGAGAAGTTGAGTCAGGGAAGGAAACACAGGGTAACCTGTGTCTCTTTGGACTTGTTAGAAACCACAGGGATGTATGCTGTATGCCCAGGGAAAAGGAGACCTCCTGGAACTAGACTTGCTTTCCCATTTTGAAGGGAGCGTTCACGCTGCGTTGAAGCTGCCTGCCATTCCGGGCTCTTGACAGGCCTGTAAACCCTGTAAGAATGCTTCTGGGGAGAAAATGAGTTCGCTGTGTCTAAACCAGGGGCTTGCATGGCCGAGGTGTTGGTCAGCCTGACAAGCTCTAGAGCTAAAGGGAATCTCAACGTGAAAACTTGCCTCCTTGTTATGCCCATAGTCGGCCTGCAGAAAGGGAGGTATGCAGCTGTGTCCATGAGTTCGTAGTCGCTTAGATGCTTTATTTTATAGGAAGGACACGTCTGAGGACACCTGGGCCTCTCGAGTATGCATCATTTCCCCTCCAAGTTCACTGAGTACCTCCAGACACCTGTGGGCTGGCTGAGCAACTTTGTGGCCCATTGCCGGATGCCTCGGCGGCCCTCTGTGCGTGCCGAGGGATAGGAAACACACTGTACGTTCCTTGCGGAGAGCTACGTTTCCAGAGTCCTCGAACGGCCTCAGGACAACATTGCTGGTGAGTACGAAGTGCCTAGGAAAATTTTGCCATGGCCCTTGTGTGAGCTGCCATGAGAGAACACTGTGCTTGGAATAGTTCGAGGGCTTCGTACCTGAAGTCACTCTGCTCGAGGAGAAAGTCAGCATCTTACCATGCTATGTCGCTCCGGGCACACCCAGCGTGAACACATGCCTGGAAGTAAGGCCCTGAGTTGCCGTGCAGAAGCAGAGGCGTGCAGCAGTTTCCATGAGGCGGTGGCCTCTGCTCTGCGTTCCTAGAACGGCAGCACAGTTTTCTGGACACCTAGGAGGCTAGCCTGGGCACCCTGTTCCCGGCAGGAACACTTGAGTACCCCCAGGCGCACAAGGTTCAGCTAAGCAACGTCCAGACCCGTAGCCCGTTAGAGCCCCTCTGTGCATGCCGGGTGTAGGGAAAGGCACTGCCCTCTCTTTTGGAGCAGCTTAATTTCCTCAGCCCTCGCACACGTTCACGAACACCGTTCTGGTACGTCCCACACGGCGGAGAAGTCTTACGTGTTGCCCTAGTCTGAGCTGCACTCAGCGTAACCCTCGTCTTCGCATTCCATCTAAGACGTCCTGCCTGAAGTCACCGTGCCTCCTAGAGGAAGTCGGCTTGCCTTCTTACTGCAGTTTAAGTCCTGTACGTCCTGTGGCACTGCAGGCTTTTGAATGTCCTCAGGCCCAGAGGAGCAGCTTACGGCGTTCCTTGGTTGAGGCAGTTCGCATGATGCAGAACACCCTACTTCGAGAAGTTGAGTCAGGGAAGGAAACACAGGGTAACCTGTGTCTCTTTGGACTTGTTAGAAACCACAGGGGTGTATGCTGAGTGTGCCCATGGAAAAGGAGGCCTGCTGGAACTAGCCTTGATTTCCCATTTTGAAGGCAGCGTTCTCGCTGCGTTGAAGCTGCCTGCCATTCCCTGCTCTTGACAGGCCTGTAAACCCTGTAAGAATGCTTCTGGGGAGAAAATGAGTTCGCTCTGTCTAAACCAGGGGCTTGCATGGCCGAGGTGGTGGTCAGCCTGACAAGCTCTAGAGCTAAAGGGAATCTCAACGTGAAAACTTGCCTCCTTGTTATGCCCATAGTCGGCCTGCAGAAAGGGAGGTATGCAGCTGTGTCCATGAGTTCGTAGTCGCTTAGATGCTTTATTTTATAGGAAGTACACGTGTGAGGACACCTGGGCCTCTCGGGTATTCAACATTTCCCCTCCAAGTTCACTGAGTACCTCCAGACCCCTGTGGGCCTGCTGAGCAGCTTTGTGGCCCATTGGCGGATGCTTTGGAGGCACTCTGTGCGGGCCGAGTAATGGGCAACACACTGAACGTTCCTTGAGGAGAGCTACATTTCCAGTCCTCGAACGGCCTCAGGACAACATTGCTGGTGAGTTCGAAGTGCCCAGGAAAATTTTGCAATAGCCCTTGTGTGAGCTGCCATGAGAGAACAGTGTGCTTGGAATACTTCGAGGCCTTCGTACCTGAAGTCACTCTGCTCGAGGAGAAAGTCAGCATCTTACCATGCTATGTCGCTCCGGGCACACCCAGCGTGAACACATGCCTGGAAGTAAGGCCCTGAGTTGCCGTGCAGAAGCAGAGGCGTGCAGCAGTTTCCATGAGGCGGTGGCCTCTGCTCTGCGTTCCTAGAACGGCAGCACAGTTTTCTGGACACCTAGGAGGCTAGCCTGGGCACCCTGTTCCCGGCAGGAACACTTGAGTACCCCCAGGCGCACAAGGTTCAGCTAAGCAACGTCCAGACCCGTAGCCCGTTAGAGCCCCTCTGTGCATGCCGGGTTTAGGGAAAGGCACTGCCCTCTCTTTTGGAGCAGCTTAATTTCCTCAGCCCTCGCACACGTTCACGAACACCGTTCTGGTACGTCCCACACGGCGGAGAAGTCTTACGTGTTGCCCTAGTTTGAGCTGCACTCAGCGTAACCCTCGTCTTCGCATTCCATCTAACACGTCCTGCCTGAAGTCACCGTGCCTCCTAGAGGAAGTCGGCTTGCCTTCTTACTGCAGTTTAAGTCCTGTACGTCTCCCAGAGGAGCAGCTTTCGGCGTTCCTTGGTTGAGGCAGTTCGCATGATGCAGAACACCCTACTTCGAGAAGTTGAGTCAGGGAAGGAAACACAGGGTATCCTGGGTCTCTTTGGAATTGTGAGAAACCAAAGGGGTGTATGCTGAGTGTGCCCATGGAAAAG
>NW_020172674.1:0-1494 GCF_003031525.2 Neophocaena asiaeorientalis asiaeorientalis | reverse complement strand
TGAGCCTGTTTCTGTTTTGTAAATAAGTTCATTAATATCATTTTCTAAAATTAGATTCCACATGAGTAATATATGATGTTTGTCTTCCTCTGTCTTATTTCACCTAGTATGATAATCTCTAGGTCTATTCATGTTGCGGCAAATGGCATTGTTTTGTTCCTTTTTTATGGCTGAGTAATATTCCATTGTACTATGTACCACATCTTTTTTATCTATTTATCTGTCAATGGGCATTTAGTTGTTTCCATGTCTTGGCTATTGTAAATAGTGCTGCAATGAACATTGGGGGGCATGTGTCTTTTTGAATAATGCTTTTCTGCAGATATACACTCAGGAGTGGGATTGCTGGATCATATGGTAGCTCTATTTCTAGTTTCTTAAGCAAACTCCATACTGTTCTCCATAGTGGTTGTACCAATTTACATTCCCACCAACAGTGTAGGAGGGTTCTCTTTTCTCCACACCCTTTCCAGCATTTATTGTCTGCAGACTTTTTGATGATGGCCATTCTGACCGGTGTGAGGTGATAACCTCATTGTAGTTTTGATTTGCATTTCTCTCATAATTAGTGATGTTGACATGATCTTTTCATGTGCTTTTTGGCCATCTGTATGTCATCTTTGGAGAAATGTCTATTTAGATCTTCTGCCCATTTTTGATTGGGTGCATTTCTCTAATAATTAGTGATGTTGAACATCTTTTCATGTGCCTGTTGGCCATCTGTATGTCTTCTTTGGAGAAATTTTGGTCTTGTGCCCATTTTTGATGGTTTGTTTTTTTTTTGATACTGAGCTGTGTGAGCTGTTTGTATATTAGTATATTTTGGGAATTAAGTTCTTCAAATCATTTGCAAATATTTTCTCCCAGTCTGTAGGTTGTCTTTTTACTCTCCATTCTGACACCAGCCATTCTAAGAATGTAGGCCACCATCCTTATGGCCTGAGTAAACCTGAGAAATGGTGAATGGTAGCAGGTTTGCACATTCTTCTCTCTTACCAGAGTTATGCAGACTCTCCCTTCATCAAGCACTCCCCTGGTTGCTCTAAGTGTCTGATCAGGTTCTGGACCTTCGAAATAGTTGATTCTTATAATTTTTACAACTTAATTGCTGTTTTGGTGTTAAGACCAACTCCTGGAACTCCCTAATCTGCCATTGTTTGTGATGTCACACCCACATTTTAGTTTTTATTTTGCCAATGACTAAAGATGTTGAGCTTTCTTTCATGTGATTATTGATCATTTATAAATCTTCCTTGGAAGAAAGTCTCTTCAAACTTTTTGCTCAATTTCAATTGAGTTGTCTTTTTATTGTTGATTTGTAAGATTTCTTTATATAGTTTGAACACTGGCCTCTTATCAGACATGTAATTTTCAAATATCATCTTCTATTCTGTGGATTATGTTTTCACATCCTTGATTGTGTCTTTAAAGCACACTTTAAAAATTTATTTTTAATTAATTAATTTATTTTTTTTGCGGTACACGGGCCTCTCA
>NW_020172673.1:43808-46441 GCF_003031525.2 Neophocaena asiaeorientalis asiaeorientalis | reverse complement strand
AAGCAACCTAAGTGTCCATCGACAGATGTATGGATAAAGAATATGTGGCACATATATGCAATGGAACGTTACTCAGCCATAAAAAGAAACGAAATTATTTGTAGTGAGGTGGATGGACCTAGAGTCTGTCATACAGAATGAAGTAAGTCAGAAAGAGAAAAACAAATACCGTATGCATATATATGGAATCTTAAAAAAATGGTTTTTAAGAAGCTATGGGCTGGACAGGAATAAAGATGCAGATGTAGAGAATGGACTTGAGGACCTGGGGAGGGGGAAGGTTAAGCTGGGGCAAAGTGAGAGAGTGGCATGGACTTACATATACTGCCAAATGTCAAATAGATAGCTGGTGGGAAGCAGCCGCATAGCACAGGGAGATCAGCTCGTTGCTTTGTGACCATCTAGAGGGGTGGGATAGGGATGGTGGGAGGGAGACGCAAGAGGAAGGGTATATGGGATTATATGTATATGTATTGCTGATTCACTTTGTTATACAGCAGAAACTAACACACCATTGTAAAGCTATTATACTCCAATAAAGATGTTTAACAAAACAAAACAATACAAAACAAAAGGATCCACACCAAAACATAGCTTAATGAATATAGTATTTATAGCTTCTTCACTCCCTTGGCCAAGTGCTTTGTTCTTATTCATCCTGAATTTCCCTTAAATATGGAACCCATGCCATCTCTCCTTATTCTTACAGGCAGAATAACTTAGGTTTAGAAATGGGAAGTCCTGATCTAGGAGAGGGAAAATACGTGGTTGGTTAGGCTGGGAACAAAGTACTGCCAGAGATCAGTCCCGGCAAATGGGTGAGCAGAAACAACATGGGAAGAAGAGGAAATATTCAAAGAGAAAGACCAAAGGAAAGACAAATATACCATGTGAGAATGTTTAGGTGCCTACTGTATCCCCAGGCAAGGAGCTTATTATAATAATAGTGGAACTACAAAACAGTAAGCAAGAATAATCGAGGCTTATAAGTGCTACAAGAGCCAGAGGCAAGATACAGAGTGACAAAAAGGAGAACAAAGTGGTTCTCGAGCACTAGCCCTTGAATTGGCTGCATTTAGGAACCATGTGGAGCTTCTAAATACAGTTTTCTGGGCCCATCAGTAGAAATTCTTTTTCATAGTCCAGAGTGGGGACTGGGAATCTTTATTTTTGGATGTTTGCAGTAAATATGGGGCACAGCCAATTTGGGATCCAGTAGCAGTCATGAAGCAAGTAATCTGGGGGCAATAGTGGGTAGGGAAGTACTGGTTGTAAAAAGGCTTCAGAGAGAAGAGGACCCTCCAGTTGTTTACTGAAAGATGAGCAGATGTTTGCACACAGGATAAAGTGGAGAGAAGAATGTGACCAAAGGCTTGGAGACCATGACAGGTGGAAGTCTTTACAGGGCTTTGAAAGTTAAGCTAAAGACAGTGGACTTTGCCTGGTTAAAAAAAATGTGATCGATGAAGGGCTGTAAGTGGAAGATTAATATGGAGAGATTTGCACTTTGGAAAAAGAAAACATGGGTAGCAGTATAAAGGACAGAATGGACAGGCCCAGACTAGAGGGAGGGAGATCAGTCAGGAGAGTGTAAACAAAAATCATAACCAAGAAACAGTTCAGGAAAGAGAAAATTGAATGTTGAATATGTTAGAGAGTTAAATAGAACTATACCTTTTTAACATCAGAAAATCCTGTTTCTACAATTGTGATTAAGCAATTAAAATATCAATTCGTGGGCTTCCCTGGTGGCACAGTGCTTGAGAGTCTGCCTGCCAATGCAGGGGACACGGGTTTGTGCCCCGGTCCGGGAGGATCCCACATGCCACGGAGCGACCGGGCCTGTGAGCCATGGCCGCTGAGCCTGTGCGTCCGGAGCCTGTGCTCCGCAACGGGAGAGGCCACAACAGTGAGAGGCCTGCGTACCACACAAAAAAATAAATAAATAAAAATAAATTCCCTGTTATTAATGGGTTTCATTTGGTCAGGGGAAGGGCACTTCTGTATCAATCTGATGAATGAACATAAAATTTTTTTCCATTAAGAAATATCTTAGTTTATTTCTTTAAAGAATATTTTGTAGATTTCAGTGTACACTCTTGTACTTCTTTTGTCAGCTTTATTCCTAAGTAGCTTATTATTTTGATGCTATTATAAACGAGGTTGCTTTCTTCATTTCATTTTCAACTGTTCATTGCTAGTGTACAGAAAAACATTTTTTTTTGCATATTGATATTGTACGCTGCCATGATGCTGAACACATTTTAATTAACTCTGATATGTTTTATTGGATTGCTTACGCTTTTCATATATATCATATCATGTGCAAATATACTTTTACTTTTTCCTTTCTAACGTGTACACTTTCATTTATTTTACGTATTCCTTATATTTTTAACATCTTTATTGGAGTATAATTGCTTTACAATGGTGTCTTAGTAGTTTCTGCTTTATAACAAAATAAATCAGTTATACATATACATATGTTCCCATATTTCTTCCCTTTTGAGTCTCCCTCCCACCCACCCTCCCTATCCCACCCTGCCAAGTGGTCACAAAGCACAGAGCTGATTTCCCTGTGCTATGCAGCTGCTTCCCACTAGCTACCTATTTTACATTTGGTAGTGTATATA
>NW_020172673.1:26227-43616 GCF_003031525.2 Neophocaena asiaeorientalis asiaeorientalis | reverse complement strand
ATTTACATTCCCACCAACAGTGCAAGAGGGTTCCCTTTTCTCCACACCCTCTCCAGCATTTATTGTTTCTAGATTTTTTGATGATGGCCATTCTGACTGGTGTGAGATGATATCTCATTGTAGTTTTTATTTGCATTTCTCTAATGATTAATGATGTTGAGCATTCTTTCATGTGTTTGTTGGCAATCTGTATATCTTCTTTGGAGAAATGTCTATTTAGGTCTTCTGACCAGTTTTGGATTGGGTTCTTTGTTTTTTTGTTATTGAGCTAGATGAGCTGCTTGTAAATTTTGGAAATTAATCCTTTGTCAGTGGCTTCATTTGCAAATATTTTCTCCCATTCTGAGGGTTGTCTTTTCATCTTGTTTATGGTTTCCTTTGCTGTGCAAAAGCTTTTAAGTTTCATTAGGTCCCATTTGTTTATTTTTGTTTTTATTTCCATTTCTCTAGGAGGTGGGTCAAAAAGGATCTTGCTGTGATTTATGTCATAGAGTGTTCTTCCTATGTTTTCTCTAAGTATTTTATAGTATCTGGCCTTACATATAGGCCTTTAATCCATTTTGAGTTTATTTTTGTGTATGGTATTAGGGAGTGTTCTAATTTTATACTTATGCATGTAGCTGTCCAGTTTTCCCAGCACCACTTATTGAAGAGGCTGTCTTTTCTCCACTGCATATTCTTGCCTCCCTTATCAAACATAAGGTGACCATATGTGCATGGGTTTATCTCTGGGCTTTCTATCCTGTTGCATTCTTCTATATTTCTGTTTTTGTGCCAGTACCATACTGTCTTGATTACTGTAGCTTTGCAGTATAGTCTGAAGTCAGGGAGACTGATTCCTCCAGCTCCATTTTTTCTTTCTCAAGAATCCTTTTGCTATTCACGGTGTTTTGTGTTTCCATACCAATTGTGAAATTTTTTGTTCTAGTTCAGTGAAAAATGCCAGTGGTAATTTGATAGGCATTGCATTGAATCTGTAGATTGTTTTGGGTAATAGAGTCATTTTCACAATGTTGATTCTTCCCATCCAAGAACATGGTATATCTCTCCATCTATTTGTATTATCTTTAATTTCTTTAATCAGTGTTTTATAATTTTCTGCATACAGGGATTTTGTCTCCTTAGATAGGGTTATTCCTAGATATTTTATTCTTTTTGTTGCAATGGTAAATGGGAGTGTTGTTTTAATTCACTTTCAGATTTTTCATCATTAGTGTACAGGAATGCAGGAGATTTCTGTGCATTAATTTTTTTATCCTGCTACTTTACAAAATTCATTGATTAGCTCTAGTAGTTTTCTGGTAGCATCTTTAGGATTCTCTATCTATAATATCAGGTCACCTGCAAAACAGTGACAGCTTTACTTCTTCTTTTCCAGTTTGGATTCCTGTCTTCTTCTTCTCTGATTGCTGTGGCTACAACTTCCAAAACTATGTTGAATAATAGTGGTGAGACTGGGCAACCTTGTCATGTTCCTGATCTTAGTGGAAATGATTTCTGTTTTTCACCATTGAGGATGATGTAGGCTGTGGGTTTGTTACATATGGCTTTTATTATGTTGAGGAAAGTTCCCTCTATGTCTAGTTTCTGGAGGGTTTTTATCACAAATTGGTGTTGAATTTTGTCAAAAGCTTTTTCTGCATCTACTGAGATGATCATATGGTTTTTCTCCTTCAAATTGTTAATATGGTGTATCACATTGATTGATTTGCGTATATTGAAGAATCCTTGCATTCGTGGGATAAACCCCACTTGATCATGGTGTATGATCCTTTTAATGTGCTATTGGATTCTGTTTGCTAGTATTTTGTTGTGGATTTTTGCATCTATGTTCATCAGTGATATTGGCCTGTAGTTTTCTTTCTCTGTGACATCTTGGTCTAGTTTTGGTATCAGGATTATGGTGGCACCATAGAATGAGTTTGGGAGTGTTCCTCCCTCTGCTGTATTTTGGAAGAGTTTGAGAAGGATAGGTGTTAGCTCTTCTCTAATTGTTTGATAGAATTCACCTGTGAAGCCATCTGATCCTGGGCTTTTGTTGTTGGAAGATTTTAAATCACACTTTCAATTTTAGTGCTTGTGATTGGTCTGTTCATATTTTCTATTTCTTCCTGGATCAGTCTCAGAACGTTGGGCATTTCTAAGAATTTGTCCATTTATTCCAGGAGGTCCATTTTATTGGCATAGAGTTGCTTTCTAGTAATCTCTCATGATCCTTTGTATATTCTGCAGTGTCAGTTTTTACTTCTCCTTTTTCATTTCTAATTCTATTGATTTGAGTCTTCTCCCTCTTTTTCTTGATGAGTCTGGCTAATGGTTTATCAATTTTGTTTATCTTCTCAAAGAACCAGCTTTTAGTTTTTTTGATCTTTGTTATCGTTTCCTTCATTTCTTTTTCATTTATTTCTGATCTGATCTTTATGATTTCTTCTGCTAACTTTGGGGTTTTTCTGTTCTTCTTTCTCTAATTGCTTTCAGTGTAAGATTTGGTTGTTTATTTGATATGTTTGTTGTTTTTTAAAGTAGGATTGTATTGCTATAAACTTCCCTCTTAGAACTGCTTTTGCTGTATCTCATAGGTTTTGGGTCATTGTGTTTTCATTGTTATTTATTTCTAGGTATTTTTAAATTTCCTCTTTGATTTCTTCAGTGATCACTTTGTTATTAAGTAGTGTATTGTTTAGCCTCCGTGTGTTTATATTTTTTACAGATCTTTTCCTGTAATTGATATCTAGTCTCATAGCGTTGTGGTTGGAAATGATACTTGTTTTCCTGGAGAATGTTCCATGAGCACTTGAGAAGAAAGTGCATTCTGTTGGTTTCGGATGGAATGTCCTATAAATATCAATTTAGTCCATCTTGTTTAATGTATCATTTAAAGCTTGTGTTTCCTTGTTTTCATTTTGGATGATCTGTCCATTGGTGAAAGTGGGGTGTTAAATTCCCCTACTATGATTGTGTTACTTTCTATTTCCCCTTTTATGGCTGTTAGCAGTTGCCTTTTTTATTAAGGTGCTCCTATATTGGGTGCATAAATATTACAATTCTTATATCTTCTTCTTGGATTGATCCCTTGATTATTATGTAGTGTCCTTCTTTGTCTCTTGTAATACTCTTTATCTTAAAGAACATTTTGTCTGATATAAGAATTGCTAATCCAGCTTTCTTTTGATTTCCATTTTCATGGAATATCTTTTTCCATCCCCTTACTTTCAGTCTATATGTGTCCCTACGTCTGAAGTGGATATCTTGTATACAGCATACATACAGGTCTTGTCTTTGTGTCCATTCAGCCAGTCTATTTCTTTTGCTTGGATCATTTAATCCATTTACATTTAAGGTAATCATCGATATGTATGTTCCTATTCCCATTTTCTTGATTGTTTTGGGTTTGTTATTGTAGGTCTTTTCCTTCTCTTGTGTTTCCTGCCTAGAGAAGTTCCTATAGCATTTGTTGTAAAGCTGGTTTTGTGGTGCTGAATTCTCTTACCTTTTGCTTGTCTGTAAAGGTTTTAATATCTCCGTCAAATCTGAATGAGATCCTTGTTGGGGAGAGAAATTTTGGTTGTAGGATTTTCTCCTTCATCACTTAAAATATGTCCTGCCTCTCCCTTCTGGCTTGCAGAGATTATGCAGAAATATATGCTTTTTAACTTATGGGGATTCCCCTGTGTGTTATTTGTTCTTTTTTCCTTGATGCTTTTAATATTTGTTCTTTGTATTTAATTTTTGATAGTTTGATTAATATGTCTGTTGGCAATTTTCTCCTTGGATTCATCCTGTATGGGATACTCTGTGCTTCCTGGACTTAAATATTTCCTTCCCCATATTAGGGAAGTTTTCAACTACAATCTCTTCAAATATTTTCTCAGTCCCTTTATTTTTCTCTTCTTCTGGGACCCCCTATAATTCGAATGTTCGTCCGTTTAATGTTGTCCCAGAGGTCTCTGAGACTGTCCTCATTTCTTTTCATTCCTTTTTCTTTATTCTGCTCTGCAGTAGTTATTTCCACTATTTCATCTTCCAGGTCACTTATCCGTTCTTCTGCCTCAGTTATTCTGCTATTGATCCCTTCTAGAGAATTTTAAATTTCATTTATTGTGTTGTTCATACCTATTTGTTTGCTTTTTAGTTCTTCTAGGTCCTTGTTAAACTTTTCTTGTATTTTCTCTATTCTATTTCCAAGATTTTGGATCATCTTTACTATCATTATTCTGAATTCTTTTTCAGGTAGACTGCCTATTTTCTCTTCATTTGTTAGGTCTGCTGGGTTTTTGCCTTGCTCCTTCATCTGCTGTGTGTTTTTATGTCTTCTCATTTCGCTTATCTTACTGTGTTTTGGATCTTCTTTTCGCAGGCTGCAGGTTCGTGGATCCCATTGTTTTTGGTGTCTGTTCTAAGTGGCTAAGGTTGGTTTGGTGGGTTGTGTAGGCTTCCTGGTGGAGGGGACTATTGCCTGTGTTCTGGTGGAAGAGGCTGGATCTTGTCTTTCTGGTGGGCAGGTCCATGTATGGTGGTGTGTTCTGCGGTGTCTGTGGCTTTATTGTGATTTTAGTCAGCTTCTGTGCTAATGGGTGGTGTTGTGTTCCTTTCTTGCTAGTTGTTTGGCATATGGTGTGCAGGATTGTAGCTTGCTGGTCGTGGAATGAAGCTGGATCTTGGTGCTGAGATGGAGATCTCTGGGAGATTTTCACCATTTCATATTATGCAGAGCTGGAAAGTCTCTTGTGGACCAGTGTCCTGAACATGGCTCTCCCACCTCAGTGGCACAGCCTGGACGCCTGGCTGGAGTACCAAGAGCCTTTCATCCACATGGCTTAGAATAAAAGGGAGAAAATAAATAAAGAATGAAACAAAGTAAGAAAGAAAGAAGGAAGGAAGGAAAGAAAGAAAGAAAGAAAGAAGGAAGGAAAGAAAGAAAGAAAGAAAGAAAGAAAGGAAAAATTATCAAAGTAAAAAATAATTATTGAGAAAGAATTTTTTAAAAGTTAAAAAAAAAAAGAAAAAATCTGGACAGACAGAACCCTAAGACAAATGGTAAAAGCAAAACTATACGGACAAAATCACAGACAGAAGTATACACATACACACTTACAAAATGGGAAAAAGGTAAAAAATATATCTTTGCTCCCAAAGTCCACCTCCTGAATTTGGGATGATTCCTTGTCTATTCAGGTACTCCACAGATGCAGGGTACATCAAGTTGATTGTGGAGATTTAATCCTCTTCTCCTGAGGCTGCTGGGAGAAATTTCCCTTTCTCTTCTTTTTTTGCCCAGCTCCCAGGGTTCAGCTTTGTATTTGGCCCCGCCTCTGCCTGTAGGTCACCTGAAAGCGTCTGTTCTTCACTCAGACAGGACGGGGTTAAAGGAGCAGCTGATTTGGTGGCCCTGGCTCACTCAGGCCGGTTGGGAGGGAAGGGTACGGTGTGCATGGTGAGCCTGCGGTGGCAGAGGCCAGCATGATATTGCATCAGCCTGAGGCATGTCGGGCGTTCTCCCAGCGATGTTGTCCCTGGATCACGGGACCCTGGCAGTGGTGGGCTGCACAGGCTCCCAGGAGGGGCAGTGTGGATACTAAGCTGTGCTAGCACACAGGCTTCTTGGTGGCTCCAGCTGCAGCCTTAGTGTTTCATACCCATCTCTGGGGTCCGAACTGTTAGCCGCGGCTTGCACCAGTCTCTGGAGCTCCCTTAAGCAGCGCTCTTAATACCCTCTCCTCGCACACTAGGAAACAAAGAGGGAAGAAAAAGTCTCTTGCCTCTTCGGCAGCTCCAGACTTTTCCCCAGACTCCCTCCTGGCTAGCCGTGGTGAACTAACCCCTTCAGGCTGTAATTACGCAGTCAACACCAGTCCTCTCCCAGGGATCCAACCGAAGTCCGAGCCTCAGCTCCCAGCCCCCAACCGCCCCGGCTGGTGAGCATACAAGCCTCTCGGGCTGGTGAGTGCTGTTTTGCACTGGTCTTCTGTGCGGGAATCTCTCCGCTTTGCCCTCCGCACCCCTGTTGCTGCGCTCTCCTCCGTGGCTCCAAAGCTTCCCCCCCCTCCGCCACACACAGTCTTTGCCCACAAAGGGGCTTCTAGTGTGTGGAAACATTTCCCTCCTTCACAGCTCCCTCCCACTGGTGTAGGTCTCATTCCTATTCTTTTGTCTCTCTTTTTTCTTTTGCCCTACCCAGGTACATGGTTTGTTTCTTGCCTTTTTGGAAGTCTGAGGTCTTCTGTCGGCGTTTGGTAGGTGTTCTGTAGGAGCTGCTCCACATGTAGATGTATTTCTGATGTATTTGTGGAGAGAAAGGTTATCTCCACATCTTACTCTTCTGCCACCTTGAAGCTCCTCCCCTTTACCTTGTTTTTCGAGTGTTTTTATCATGAAAGTGTTGGATTATGCCAAATGCATTTTTTGTGTCTAGTGAGATGATCATGTGGTTTTTGTCCTCCATTGTATTTATATGGTATATTACATTAACAGATTTTCAGATGTTAAACCAACCACATATTCTTGAGAAAAACTGGTCATTGTGCATATTAGTGTTTGTGTGCTGCTGAATTCAGTTTGCTAATATTTTGCTGAATATTTGCATTGAAATTCATGAGACATATTGTCCTGTAGTTTTCTTGTGATCACTTTTTCTGGTTTTAATATCAGGGTAAAAATGGTCTCATAGAATGAGAAGAAAGTGTTCCCTCAGCTTCTAACTTTCAGAGAAGTCTGTGAAGAATTAGTATTTATTCTTCTCTAATGTCTCAGGATTTCAGATTTCTTCTTGTGTCCACTTCAGTAGCTTGTGTCTTTCTAGAAATTTGTTAATTTTACAGAGGCTAAATAATTTGTTGGCATCCATTTTTCATGGGCATCTTATAATCCATTTTACTTCTGTAAGGTTAGTAGAGGTATCCTCTCTTTCATTCTTGAATTTGGTAAGTTGAGTTTTGCTCTTGTTTACTTTTATTCAGTACAGCTAAAGGGTTGTCAATATTGTTATTTTCAGGCTTCCCTGGTGGCGCAGTGGTTGAGAGTCCGCCTGCCGATGCAGGGGTCATGGGTTCGTGCCGCGGTCCAGGAAGATCCCACATGTCGCAGAGTGGCTGGGCCAGTGAGCCATGGCCATGGAGCCTGCACGTCCAAAGCCTGTGCTCCACGGTGGGAGAGGCCACAACAATGAGAGGCCCACATACCACACACACAAAAAAATACTGTTGTTATTTTCATAGAAATCAACATTGGCTGTAAGTGATTTTCTTTAACTTTTTTATTCTCTATTTCACCCTTTTTTTTTTTTTTTCTGTATGCGGGCCTCTTATCCCCATTTCACCCATTTTTAATCAAATATTTATTTCCTTTCTTCCACTTGATTTAGGATGAGTTAACTCTTGTTTTGCAGTTTCTCAATATGAATTGTTAAGTTACTGACTTAATATACCTTTCTTCATTTTTAGTATAGGAGATTATTGCTGTACCCTTCCCTCTCAGCACTACATTAGCTGCATCTCAAAGTTTACAGTATTGGAGGAGGTTCAAGATGGTGGAAGAGTAAGATGCAGATATCAACTTCCTCCCCACAAATACATCAGGAATACATCTACATGTGGAGCAGCTCCAACAGAGCACCTACTGTACGCTGGCAGAAGACTGCAGACCTCCCAAAAGGCTAGAAACTCCCCACGTACCTGGCCGTGTGAAGGACAGGCTCCTGGTGCTCAAGCCAAGCGTCAGGGCTGTGCCACAGAGGTGGGAGAGCCATGTTCAGGACACTGGTCCACAAGAAACCTCCCAGCTCCACGTAATATCAAACAGCAAAAATCTCCCAGAGATCTCCTTCTCAACACCAAGACCCAGCTCCACTCAATGACCAGCAAGCTACAGTGCAGGACACCCTATGCCAAATAACTAGGAAGACAGGAACAAAACACCATCCATTAGCACAGAGGCTGCCTAAAATCATAATAAGCCACAGACACCACAAAACACACCAACAGACGTGGAACTGCTCAATAGAAAAACAACACCTAGCCTCCTGCACCAGAACATAGGCACTAGTACACTCCCCCAGGAAGCCTACACAACCCACTGAACCAAATTTAGCCAGTGGGAACACTCACCAAAGCAACACAAACTACAACCTGCAGCCTGCAAAACGGAGACCCCAAACAAAGTAAGTTAAGCAAAATGAGAAGACAGAGAAACACACAGCAGATGAAGGAGCAAGGCAAAAACCAACCAGACGAAACAAATGAAGAGGAAATAGGCAGTCTACCTGAAAAAGAATTCAGAATAATGATAGTAAAGATGATCCAAAATCTTGGAAATAGAATAGAGAAAATACAAGAAACGTTTAACAGGACCAAGAAGAACTAAAGAGCAAACAAACAGAGATGAACAACACAATGAATGAAATTGAAAATGCTCTAGAAGGGATCAATAGCAGAATGACTGAGGCAGAAGAACAGATAAGTGACCTGGAAGATAAAATAGTGGAAATAACTACTGCAGAGCAGAATAAAGGAAAAGAATGAAAAAAACTGAGGACAGTCTCAAAGCCCTCTGAGACAACATTAAATGCACCAACATTCGAATTATAGGGGTACCAGAAGAAGAAGAGAAAAAGAAAGGGACTGAGAAAATATTTGAAGAGATTATAGTTGAAAGCTTCCCTAATATGGGAAAAGAAATAGTTAATCAAGTCCAGGGAGCACAGAGCCCCATACAGGATAAATCCAAGGAGAAACAAGCCAAGAGACATATTAATCAAGCTATCAAAAATTAAATACAAAGAACAAATATTAAAAGCAGCAAGGGAAAAACAACAAGTAACACATAAGGAAACCCCCATAAGGTTAAGAGCTGATCTTTCAGCAGAAACTCTGCAAGCCAGAAGGGAGAGGCAGGACATATTTGAAGTGATGAAAGAGAAAATCCTACAACCAAGATTACTCTAACCAGCGAGGATCTCATTCAGATTTGATGGAGACAATAAAACCTTTACAGACAAGTAAAAGGTAACAGAATTCAACACCACCAAACCAGCTTTACAACAAATGCTATAGGAACTTCTCTAGGCAGGAAGCACAAGAGAAGGAAAAGACCTACAATAATAAACCCCAAATAATTAAGAAAATGGTAATAGGAACATACACATCGATGATTGTCTTAAATGTAAATGGATTAAATGCTCCAACCAAAAGACAAAGACTGGATGAATGGACACAAAAACAAGACCTGCATATATGCTGCCTACAAGAGACCCACTTCAGATCTAGTGACACATACAGACTGAAGGTGAGGGAGTGGAAAAAGATATTCCATGCAAATGGAAATCAAAAAAACCTGGAGCTGCAACTCTCATATCAGACATAATAGAATTTAAAACAAAGACTATTACAAAAGACAAAGAAGGACACTATATAATGATCACGGGATTGATCCAAGAACATGTAACAGTTGTAAATATTTATGCACCCAACATAGGAGCACTTCAATACATAAGGCGAATATTAACAGCCACAAAAGGGGAAATCGACAGTAACACAATCATAGTAGGAGACTTTAACACCCCACTTTCACCCATGGACAGATCATCCAAAATGAAAATAAATAAGGAAACACAAGCTTTAAATGATACATTAAACAACATGGACTTAATTGATATTTATAGGACATTCCATCCAAAAACAACAGAATACACATTTTTCTCAAGTGCTCATGGAACATGATCCACGATAGATCATATCTTGGGTCACAGATCAAGCCTTGGTAAAGTAAAAAAAATTGAAATCGTTTCAAGTATCTTTTCGGTCCACAATGCTGTGAGACTAGATATCAATTATAGGCAAAATCTGTAAGATATACAAACACATGGAGGCTAAACAACACCCTACTTAATAACCAAGAAATCACTGAAGAAAACACAGAGGAAATTAAAAAACACCTAGAAACAAATGACAATGAAAACACGATGACCCAAAACCTATGGGATGCAGCAAAAGCAGTTCTAAGAGGGAAGTTTATAGCAATACAATCCTACCTTAAGAAGCAAGAAACATTTCAAATAAACAACCTAACCTTACACCTAACACAGTTAGAGAAAGAAGAACAAAAGAACCCAAATTTAGCAAAAGGAAAGAAATCATTAAGATCAGATCAGAAATAATTGCAATAGAAATGAAGGAAACGATAGCAAAGATCAATAAAACTAAAAGCTGGTTCTTTGGGAATATAAAAATAAATTGATATACCATTAGCCAGACTCATCAAGAAGAAAAGGGAGAAGACTCAAATCAATAGCATGAGAAATGATAAAGGAGAAGTAACAACTAACACTGCAGAAATACAGAGGACCATGAGAGATTACTACAAGAAATTCTATGCCAGTAAAATGGACAACCTGGAAGAAATGGACAAATTCTCAGAAATGCATCACCCTCTGTGACTGAACCAGGAAGAAATAGAAAATATGAACAGACCAATCACAAGCACTGAAATTGAAACTGTGATTAAAAATATTCCACCAAACTAAAGCCGAAGACCAGATGGCTTCACAAGTGAACTATATCAAACAATTAGAGAAGAGCTAACACCTATCTTTCTCAAACTCTTCCAAAATATAGCAGAGGGAGGAACACTCTCAAACACATTTTACGAGGCCTCCAACACCCTGATACCAAAACCAGGAAAAGATGTCACATCTTTTCTAGAAAAAAAACTACAGGCCAGTATCACTGATGAACATAGATGCAAAAATCCACAACAAAATACTAGCAAACAGAATCCAACAGCACATTAAAAGGATCATACACCATGGTCAAGTTGGGTCTATCCCAGAAATTCAAGGATTCTTCAATATGTGCCAATCAATGAATGTGATACACCACATTAACAAATTGAAGGAGAAAAAACATATGATCATCTCAACAGATGCAGAGAAAGCTTTCAACAAATTTCTAACACCCAGTTATGATTAAAACCCTCCAGAACGTAGGCATAGAGGGAACTTTCCTCAACATAATAGAGGTCATGTATGACAAACCCACAGCCGACATCATCCTCAATGGTGAAAAACTGAAACCATTTCCACTAAGATCAGGAACATGACAAGGTTGCCCACTCTCACCACTATTATTCAACATAGTTTTCAAAGTTGTAGGTACAGCAATCAGAGAAGAAAAAGAAATAAAAGGAATCCAAATTGGAAAAGAAGTAAAGCTGTCACTGTTTTCACATGACAGGAGTCTATACATAGAGAATCCTAAAGATGCTACCAGGAAACTACTAGAGCTAATCAATGAACTTCGTAAAGTAGCAGGATAAAAAATTAATGCACACAAATCTCCTACATTCCTATACACTAATTATGAAAAATCTGAAAGTGAAATTAAGAAAACACTCCCATTTACCACTGCAAGAAAAAGAATAAAATATCGAATAAACCTACCTAAGGACACAAAAGACCTGTATACAGAAAATTATAAGACACAGATGAAAGAAATTAAAGATGATACAAATAGATGGAGAGATATACCATGTTCTTGGATTGGAAGAATCAACATTGTGAAAATGACTCTACTACCCAAATCAATCTACAGATTCAATGCAATCCTTATCAAACTACCATTGGCATTTTTCACATATCTAGACCAAAAAATTTCACACTTTGTATGGAAACACAAAAGACTCTGAATAGCCAAAGCAATCTTGAGAAAGAAAAACGGAGCTGGAGGAATCAGGCTCCCGGACGTCAGAGTGTACTATAAAGCTACAGTAATCAAGACAGTATGGTACTGGCACAAAAACAGAAATATAGATCAATGGAACACGATAGAAAGCCCAGAGATAAACCCACGCACATATGGCCACCTTATCTTTGATAAGGGAGGCAAAAATATACAGTGGAGCAAAGATAGCCTCTTCAAAAACTGGTGCTTGGAAAACTGGAGAGCTACATGTAAAAGAATGAAATGAGAACACTCCCTAGTACCATACATGAGAAGAAACTCAAAATGGATTAAAGAACTAAATGTAAGGCCAAACATCATCAAAATCTTAGAGGAAAACTTAGGCAGAACACTCTATGACATAAATCACAGCAATATCCTTTTTGACCCACCTCCTAGAGAAATGGAAATTATAACAAAAATAAACAAATGGGACCTAATGAAACTTCAAAGCCTTTGCACAGCAAAGGAATCCATAAACAAGACGAAGAGACAACCCTCAGAATGGGAGAAAATATTTGCCAATGAAGTAAGTGACAAAGGATTAATCTCCAAAACATACAAGCAGCTCATGGAGCTCAATATCAAAAAAACAAACAACCCAATCCAAAAATGGGGAGGAGACCTAAATAGACATTTCTCCAAAGAAGATATACAGACTGCCAACAAACACATGAAAGAATGCTCAACATCATTAATCATTAGAGATATGCAAATCAAAACTACAATGAGGTATCATCTCACACCAGTCAGTATGGCCATCATCAAAAAATCTGAAAACAATAAATGCTGGAGACGGTGTGGAGAAAAGGCAACCCTCTTGAACTGTTGGTGGGAATGTAATTTGATACAGCCACTATGGAGAACAGTATGGAGGTTCCTTAAAAAACTACAAATAGAACTACCATATGACCCAGCAATCCCACAACTGGGCATATACCGTAAGAAATCCATAATTCAAAGAGTCATGTACGAAAATGTTCATTGTAGCTCTATTTACAATATTCAGGACATGGAAGCAACCTAACTGTCCATCAACAGATGAATGGATAAAGAAGATGTGGAACATATACAGAATGGAATATTAGCCATAAAAAGGAATGAAACTGAGTTATTTTTAGTGAGGTGGATGGACCTAGCGATTGTCATACAGAGTGAAGTAAGTCAGAAAGAGAAAATCAAATACTGTATGCTAACACATATTTGTGGAATCTAAAAAAAAAGAAAAAGAAAAAAGAAGATGGTCAGAAGTACGTAGGGTCAAGATGGGAATAAAGATGCAGACCTCTTAGAGAATGGACTTGAGGATATGGGGAGGAGGACGGGTAAGCTGGGACAAAGGAGAGAGTGGTATGGACATATATACATTACCAAACGTAAAATAGATAGCTAGTGGGAAGCAGCCACATAGCACAATGAGATCAGCTCTGTGCTTTGTGACCACCTAGAGGGGTGGGATATGGAGGGAGGCAGATTGAAGAGGGAAGAGATATGCGTACATATGTATATTTATAACTGATTCACTTTGTTATAAAGCAGAAACTGACCCACCATTTTAAAGCAATTATACTCTAATAAAGATGTTAAAAAAAGTTTATAGTATGTATTGTTTCCATTATCAGAGTATTTTCTTCTCTCTCTTTCTCCCCCTCCCTCCCTCCCCCCTTTCAGTGACAACATTTAAGATCTACTGTCAGAAATTTCAAATATTCAATACAGTATTATCAAATGTAGTCATCATGCTATACATCAGATACTCAGAACTTATTCATTTTATACCTGAAATTTTATACCCCTTTTATCAGTCTCTCCCCTTTTTCCATACATTCCATGCCCTGGCCCCCACCATTCTACTCGGTTATTATAAGTACGACTTTATTTTTTACATTACATCTATAAGTAAATCCAGGCAATATTTGTCTTTCTCTGTCTGGCTTGTTTCACTTAGCATAATGTTCTCCTGTTTCATTCATGTTGCTGCTAATGGCAGGATTTCCATCTTTTTAAGGATAAATTTTATCTATATCTACCTATCATACCTATCTATTATCTATCTATCTATCTATCATCTATCTATCTATCTATCTATCTATCTATCTATCTATATCTACCTATCATACCTATCTATTATCTATCTATCTATCTATCATCTATCTATCTATCTATCTATCTATCTATCTATCTATCTATCTATCTATCTGTCTGTCTGTCTGTCTGTCTGTCTGTCTGTCTGTCTATCGCATTTTCTTTATCCATTCATCCCCTGAAAGAGACTAACATTAGCTCCACATCTTGGCTATTATGAATAATGCTGCAATGAACATGAGAGTACAGATATCACTTCAAAATGGTGATTTTGTTTCCTTTGGATGTATAACCAGACGTCAGATTACTGGATAATATGGTAGTTCTATTTCTAATTTCTTGAGGATCTTCCATGCTGTATTCCATAATGTATGTACCACTTTACAGCAACAATGCAGAAGGGTTCCTTTTACTCCACATCTTCACCAGCATTCTTTATCTCTCCTCTTTTTGATAACAGATATCCCATCAGCTGTGAGGTGATCTCAGTGTGGTTTTAACTTGCATTTCCGTGATGATTAATGATGTTGCACATATTTTAATGTATTTTTTGCCATTTGTATATCTCCTTTGACAATATGCCTTTGTACAATTTTTAATTGAGTTACTTCCTTTTTTTTTGGTTTGCTTTTTGTTTTTGTATGTTTGCTTGTTTTGCTGTTGAGTTGTATGATTTCATTATATATATTGGATATTAATCCTTTATAGATATTTTATATGCAAATATTTTCTCCTGTTCCACAAGTTGCCTTTCATTTGTTGATGGTTTCCTTCTCATTGCAGAAGCGTTTCAATCTGATGTAGTTCAACCCGTTTATTTTTACTTGTGTTGTCTTTGCTTTTGGTGCCAAATTTGAAAAATTATTGACAACACCAATGTCAAGGAGCTTATCCCCTAGGTTTTCTTCCAGAAGTTTCATGGTTTTAGGTTTTGTGCTCGTCTTTAATGCATACTGTGCTGATTTTTCTGTATGGTATTAAATAAGGTTCCATTTTCATTCTTTTGCAAGTAGCTGTCCAGTTTTCCAAACACCATTTATTGAAGAGCCTATCCTTTCCCTGTTGTGTATTCTTGATGTCTTTGTTAAAAATTTATTGACGATATACCTATGGGTTTATCTGGGGGCTCTCTGTTCTGTTTTATCAATCTATGTATCTGTTTTTAATGCCAATGCCATACTGTTTTAATTACAATACCCATGTAATATATTTTAAAATCAGGAGATGTTATGCCTTCAGCTTTCTTCTTTTTGCTCAAGATTACATTAGCTATTTGAGGCTTACTGTGTGTGATTTTTTTTAATTTAGGAGGGTTTTTTTTTGTATTTCTGTTAAAAGTGCTGCTGAAGTTTTGATAAGGGCTTCAGTGACTCTCTAGATCATTTTGGGTAGTGTGGACATTTTAACAATTTTAATTCTTCTGATCCACAAACACGGGATATTTTTCCATTTATTTATATGTTCCTTAATTTCTTTCATCAATTTTTTATACTTTTCACTGAAGGAATCATGTTCTCTGACTTCAGACTCTACTACAAAGCTATAGTCATCAAAACAGTATGGTACTGGGATAAAACAGACACACAGATCAATGGAACAGGATAGAAAGCCCAGAAATAAACCCACACACTTATAGTCAATTAATCTATGACAAAAGATACAAGAATATACAATGGAGAAAAGACAGTCTCCTCAGTGGTGCTGGAAATACTGGACAGGTACATGTAAAAGTTTTAAATTAGAATAATCTCTAACACCATATACACAAAGAAACCCCAAATGGATTAAAGACCTAAATGTAAGATTAGATACTACAAAACTCCTAGAGGAAAACATAGGCAGAACACGCTTTGACATAAATTACAGCAAAAATTTTTTGGGCACCTTCTTCTAGAGTAGTGGAAACAAAAGAAACATAAAGAAATGAAAAAATAACACTTATAGTTTCCAAGAGGGAATAGGAGGGGAGGGATAAATTAGGAATCTGAGATTAACAGATACAAACTACTATATATAAAATAGATAAACAACAAGGACTTACTGTATAGCACAGGGAACTATATTCAATATCTTGTAATAACCTACAATGGAAAAGAATCTGAATGTGTGTGTGTGTGAAACTTAATCACTTTGCTGTACACCTGAAACATTGTAAATCAACTATACTTCAATTTAAAAAATAATAAATGTTTTATATATTTTAGTATACAGATATTTTCATCTCCTGGTTACATTTATTCCAAATAATTTTGTTGTTTTTGATGATATTGTAAATGGGACTGTTTTCTTGTCTTTTTTTTTTTTACACTTGGAACTGCATTTATTATTTTTTTAACATATTTATTGGGGTATAATTGCTTTACAATGGTGTGTTAGTTTCTGCTCTATGACAAAGTGAATCAGTTATACATATACATATGTTCCCATATCTCTTCCCTCTTGCATCTCCCTCCCTCACACCCTCCCTATCCCACCCCTCCAGGCGGTCACAAAGCACCGAGCTGATCTCCCTGTGTTATGAGGCTGCTTCCCACTAGCTATCTACCTTACGTTTGGTAGTGTATATATGTCCATGCCTCTCTCTCGTTTTGTCACAGTTTACCCTTCCCCCTCCCCATATCCTCAAGTCGGTTCTCTACTAGGTTTGTGTCTTTATTCCTGTCTTACACCTAGGTTCTCCATGACATTTTTTTCCTTAAATTCCATACATATGTGTTAGCATATGGTAATTGTCTTTCTAATTCTGACTTATTTCACTCTGTATGACAGACACTAGGTCCATCCACCTCATTACAAATAGCTCAATTTTGTTTCTTTTTATGGCTGAGTAACATTCAATTGTATATATGTGCCACATCTTCTTTAGCCATTCATCTGACAATGGGCACTTAGGTGGTTTTCATCTCTCGGCTATAGTAAATAGAGCTGCAATGAACATTTCGGTACATGACTCTTTTTGAATTACGGTTTTCTCACGGTATATGCCAAGTAGTGGGATTGCTGGGTCATATGGTAGTTCTATTTGTAGATTTTTAAGGAACCTCCATATTGTTCTCCATAGTGGCTGTACCAATTCACATTCCTACCAGCAGTGCAAGAGTGTTCCCTTTTCTCCACACCCTCTCCAGCATTTATTGTTTCTAGATTTTTTGATAATGGCCATTCTGACTTGCGTGAGATGATATCTCACTGTAGTTTTAATTTGCATTTCTCTAATGATTAATGATGTTAGACAGCCTCTCTGCTAATGGGTGGGTTTGTGTTCCTGTTTTGTTAGTTGTTTGGCATAGGGTGTCCAGCACTGTAGCTTGCTGTTCGTTGCGTGAAGTTGAATGCTGGTGTTGAGATGGAGATCTCTGGAAGATATTTGCCATTTGATATTATGTGGAGCTGGGAGGTCTCTTGTTGACCAGTGTCCTGAAGTTGGCTCTCCCACCTCAGAGGCACAGCACTGACCCTGGCTGCGGCACCAAGAGGCTTTCATCCACACGGCTCAGAGTAAAAGGGAGAAAAATTAGAGAGAAACAATTAGTACATGTAGGAAGAAAGAAAGAAAGGAAGGAAGGAAGGAAGGAAGGAAGGAAGGAAGGAAG
>NW_020172673.1:0-26139 GCF_003031525.2 Neophocaena asiaeorientalis asiaeorientalis | reverse complement strand
GGAAAGAAAGAAAGAAAGAAAGAAAGAAAGAAAGAAAGAAAGATAGATAGATAGAAAGAAAGAAGGAAAGAAAGGAAGGAAGGAAGAAAGAAAGGAAGAAAGAAAAAGAAAAAAAGATAAAGTAAAATAAAATAGTTATTAAAATTAATTATTAAGAAAGAAAAGAAAATTTTAAAAATACCAAAAAACAAAAAAAAAAAAACCCCGGCCGTATAGAACCCTAGGACAAATGGTGGAAGCAAAGCTGTACAGACAAAATCTCACACTGGAGCATACACATACACACTCACAAAAAGAGGAAAAGGGGAAAACATCATGAATCTTGCTCTCAACGTCCACCTCCTGTATTCCACAGTTGCAGGGTACATCAAGTTGATTGTGGAGCTTTAATCCCCTGCTTCTGAGGCTGCTGGGAGAGATTTCCCTTTCTCTTCTTTGTTCTCACAGCTCCCAGGGGCTCAGCTTTGGATTTGACCCCGCCTCTGCGTGTACGTCGCCGGAAGGCGTCTGTTTTTCGATCAGACAGGACGGGGTTAAAGGAGCAACTTATTTGGGGACTCTGGCTCACTCAGGCCAGGGGGAGGGAGGGACACGGGGTGCTGGGCGAGCCTGCGACTGCAAAGGCCATCGTGACGTTGCACCAGCCTGAGGCTCACTGTGCGTTCTCCCAGAGAAGTTGTCCCTGGATCCCGGGAACCTGGCAGTGGTGGGCTGCCCAGGCTCCCCGGAGGGGGGGTGTGGATAGTGACCTGTGCTTGCACACAGGCTTCTTGGCGGCGGCAGGAGCAGCCTTATCATCTCCTGCCCGCCTCTGGGGTCCATGCTTTTAGCTGCGGCTCACACCCGCCCATCTCTGGAGCTCCTTTAAGCAGCACTCTTAATCCCCTCTCCTGGCGCACCAGATAACAAAGAGGGAAGAAAGAGTCTCTTGCCTCTTCGGCAGCTCCAGACCTTTTCCTGGACTCCCTCCCGGCTAGCCGTGGTGCACTAACCCCTTCAGGCCATGTTCACGCCTCCAACTCCAATCCTCTCCCTGCGGTCCGACCGAAGCCCGAGCCTCAGCTCGCAGCCCTGCCCACTCTGGCGGATGAGTAGACAAGCCTCTCGGGCTGGTGAGTGCCGGTCGGCACCGATTCTCTGTGCGGGAATCTCCCCGCTTTGCCCTCTGCACTCCTGTTGCTGTGTTCTCCTCCGCGGCTCCAAAGCTTCCTCTCTCCACCACCCAGAGTCTCCACCCACGAAGGGGCTTCCTAGTGTGTGGAAACCTTTCCTCCTTCACAGCTCCCTCCCACTGGTACAGGTCCCATCCCTATTCCTTTTTTCTCTGTTTATTCTTTTTTCTTTTTCCCTACCCAGGTACATGGGGAGTTTCTTGACATTTGGGAGGTTTGAGGTCTTCTGCCAGCGTTCAGTAGGTGTTCTGTAGCAGTTGTTCCACGTGTAGACGTATTTCTGGTGTATCTGTGGGGAGGAAGGTGATCTCTGCATCTTACTCTTCCGCTGTCTTCCCCTCGTCCCCCGGGATTGTTTTCTTAATTTCTCAGTTCATCATTAGTGTATAGAAACACAACTGATTTTTATATGTTAATTTTTTATCTTACAACTTTATTGAATTTCGTTACTAGTTTTAACAATTTTGCCCCTTCAGATGCCTAATGCAAGCTAATTAAAAGGCTGATCTTCGGGGTACAGCTGGGAAAGTCAGGACATTAGATATGCAGTCTTGCCCCTATCAGGGAAAAACTGAGAGCTGGATGTTTGTGCCTTCTCTGCTGAGCCAGAGGGAAGAGTTGCTGGGGGTGCTTGTGTGCCCATGTAGAACTGCCTCTTTGTTTTGCATGGTTCTGGTAAACTTCTGAATGCCTATCCTTTGTCAGCTCCCCCAGCTAAGCGATTTCGGAGCCAGTCCCTCAGGTGGCATCCATAGCAGGTGGGGTGCTAGATGTATGGACAAGTTACTTCCTGAGAGATACCAGAGACTTGGTTTTACTGTGAATGAGCCAGAGGGAGGAGGTGGGGGACCTGCCCACCAGCTCTTTTAGGAGGATCCTAGGCAGCTCTCAGTTGCAGGCTGATAAGAAGCCACGTCCTCAGGCACTAGTTGGGAAAGGATGCAATCAAATCCCTTCCAGGGAGAAAGTGGGAAATGGGCGTTTTTGCCTGATCCCTCTGCACTGAGTCCTGATGTGGTTGGAGCTGCAGGGATAGCCCTGGGAAATGCTCATGCATCTATTTAAAAACTGTCTCTTTGTTTACTATGGTCCTGTGGGACTTATGAATTCCAAGCTCTGTTGTGTCTCAGAGCAAGGTGATTTGCCCATCCCTTAGATTACAGCTTTTGTTGGGGTGCTTTATGTGTGGTCCAACCCCTCTGTTTCTCAGGGAGAAACTGGGAGTTGGAGATTCTCTTCCAATTGTAAGGTGCTGTGCTGTGGTGGGGTTTATGGTGAGAGTGTGTCTCAGCCTTTCCTACCTACAATGTGAGTATTTTCTCAGTCATCCAATGTGTAGGAGTCACTCAACTAGTTTCTGGATTTCTCTGGGAGGAAATTGATCCATGTGTAGTTATATGTATTGTGTCCATGGGAAAAGGAAAATATAGGACCTTCCTATCCCACCATCTTGGTGATGTCCCCCTCAAAGTATTTTATAATTTCCATTGTAGTTTCTTCTTTGAATCATTGGTTATTTCATGGTGTGTTACAGAATTTCCACATATTTGTGAATTTCTCAACTTCCCTTCTGCTGTTGATTTCTAATTTCATCCTGTTTTGGGCTAAGAACATGATTTCTGTGATTTCAAGCATGCTAAATTTATTGAGGCTTGTTTCATCACCTATCATATTGTCTATCCTGTCTATTTCATGTGTGCTTGAATAAAAAAGATGAATTCAGCTCTTGCTGAGTGGACTTCTTTATAGTTGTCTGCTAGGTGTACTTGGTTTATATTGTCACTGACGATTTCTACATCCTTGTTTATCTTCTGCCTAATTATTGTAGCCATTATTGAAAATGGGCTGAGAAACTTTCCAACTATTATTGTTAAATTGTCTAGGTTTCCTTTCAGTTCTCCCAGTTCTTTCTTCATGTATTTTGGGGTTTTATTATTTTGTGAATATACATATTTATAACTGTTATAAACTCTTGGTAGATTGACTTTGTATCCATATGAAATGTCCTTTATATCTAGTAACATATTTTGGTCTTAAAGCCAAAGTCATCTGACATTTGTATCACCACTCCAATCTCTATGGTTGGTGTTTTTATGGTACATTTTTTTCTTAGCCTTTTACTTTCAATCTGTTTGTATCTTTGAATTTAAGGTATTTCTGCCATAGACATAATTTAATTGGATCTTGTTTACTAATCAGTCTGTCAATCTCTGCCTTTTGTTTGAATTATGTAATCATCCATATTTAATGTTATTGACATAGATGAATTTATGTCTGCCATTTAGCTTCTTGTTTTCTATATGATTCATGTCATATGAATGTCTCCTTTTCTGCTTTCTTTTACATTAAGTGAATATTTTCTAATACAACATTCTTATTTATTTAATCATATGTCACTATACTAGATTTTTTAGTTAATTTCTTAGTGGTTACTATTGGGCTTACAATGTACATCTTAACCTAGTATATCTATCATGTTTACATTAACCGAATTCCAGTGAGACATAAAAGTATTACTCTTATATAATTCTATTTCTGCTTCCCCTTCTTATGCTATTGTTATATGTATTTAGTCTGTATATTTTACAAACCCAGTAAAATATTTTACAGCACATTATTAGAATCATTATTTATATAAATTTGTGTCTTTTTAAAAAGCTGAGCGATTATATCACAAGATAGAGGTGTTAGCTAACACTACAGTAGCAATCATATTGCTTTATATAAATGTATCAAATTAACATGTTCTGTGCCTTAAATTTGCACAATGTTATAAGTCAAATATATTTCAATTATATACATTTTAAGCTAAGAGAAAGAGAGTCAGTCTATATTTATTACAGAGTTTGTTTTATTTTCTATTTCTGGTTCTCCTCACTTGCTCCTGTGGATTCAAGTTAACATCTGGTGTTATTTTCTTACTCCCATATAGCTTTTCTCCCACCCATATCGTTTGTGTTTTATTGTCAATTACATTATATATCTGTATGTTATTGGCCCATAAATAAAACTGTATATATATTCTTTTATGCAAATGTTTCTATAAGTCTTTTAAGAGAAGGAAGTAGAAGAAATATGTAATTTATACTGTTTTTTATTATTGTCTACATAATTACTTTTAGTGGCATCCTTTTTTTTTTTCATGCAGATTCAAATTACTCTCTAGTGTCACTTCCCAGCTGAAGAACTTCCTTTAGTATTTCTTATAAGGTGAATCTGCTAGCAACTAATTCTCTCAATTTTTATTTATCTGGAATATATTTAACCTGAAAGATTTTCTGTATATATGCTCCTTTGTTGAAACTGATTTTTCCTTTCATCACTTTGAATATGTTTCAAAATGCCTTCTGGCTGCAACTATTTCTGATGAGAAATATTTGCTAATGTTATTGGAATTCCTTTGTATAAGTCATTTTTTGTCATGCTGCCTTCACTAGTTTCTCTTTCTGTTCATTTTCAACAATTTTACTCTAATGTGTCTGTGTATGAATCTCTTTGGACTTTTCCTACTTAGATACATTTAAGCTTCTTAGATACTCATATTATTTTTCATCAAATTTGGGAAATTTTCAGCCATTGGTTCTTTGTATATTTTTTATGCTCCTTTCTTTGCCTACTCTCTTCTGGTAAATCCCATTGCATGTATAATATGTCCACATGTTTAATAGTGTCCCACATTTCTCTAAAGCTCTATTAATTTTTCTTCATACTTTTTTCTCTCTGATCTTAGGATTGTGTAATCTCTACCAATGTCTCTTCAAGTCTAATTTCTTACTTCTGCTAACACAAGTTTACACTTGAGGCCCTCTTGCAAATTTTTCATTTCAGTTATTGTAATTTTCAAATCCAGAAGTTCCATTTGGCTTCTTTTTATAATTTATCCTTGTAGATAATCTCTATTTTAAGACACTGTCATCATACCTTCCTTTATTTCTTTAAGCATGGTTCCCTTTAATTAGTTGAACATGTTTATAATAAGTACTTTTATGTCTTTTTCTGCTATATCCAATTCTGGGTCCCCTAACAGGCAATTTTGTTGCCTGATTTTTTTCCCTGTATATTGGTCACACTTTCCTATTTCTTTTCACGTCTTATAATTTGTTTGTTGAAAGCTGAGGTATTTAGGTAATATATTGTAGCAACCCTGGTATTGATCCCCCTGGGTTTGTTGTTTGCCTATTTGTTTAGTGTTTGACTGGATTAGTTCAGTGAAGTCTATTTCTCTGCAGTGTGCAGCTTCTGATGTTGCCACTAAAAGGGCACAGGCTTGGACATGCACACAGTCTCCCTGACTCCCCTTCTCCCCCATAAGTAACTGCACTTTTAGCCAGGATGCCCTTTACTGTTCCTTCCTGATATCTCCATTAAGTTTTGGATAGGCTGCCTCTATTGGTTTTGCACCTACCTGTGAGCTTCCATTAATTCTCAGTTGATTATTTATTTATTTGATAACACCCTAGGGAATAAATGGCTCTACAGTCAGATCCTACTAACTTTGGGCCCCTTTGCAGTGGTAGTTTTTCAGGTCAGTTGTCGATGCTTGCTCCAATTCTAGGAAGACACTTCTCAGCCATTTCTTTCTCTGCTTCTCTCTGTTAAATCGTCTTCCAATAGTAGACCATTTGGAAATTTAACAGAGAGAAACTGCCAGCCCCCTTTTAAATGCTTACTTCTAAGATCGCCATTCTTTTTAATAATATCCTTAAGCATGAACTTTCCCATGCTCTGTTTCAAATAAATTCAGTCCCCTTAAGGAGAGTTTCTCTTAGGGGGAGCTACAGAGTTCTCTGTGTTTATAACCTGCCTCTCCCCTTGGGCAGCACTCCTATACCGCTGCTCCAGAACTAGTGGTGGGGACAGTGGCCCTCTTCCCTCAGAATGGTACCCCTGCTCTACTAGCAGTGTGCTAGGCAGGGCTTGTAGCTCTTGATTTTCTCAGATTTACTCTCCTGGTGTTGAAATCATATCTTATAAGTGGGCTGGGGCAAGGGTGATTGGGGCCCAGTATTTTCAGCCTGTTGCACTTGGGGCAGATCTTTGTCCTATGAATAAGGCCCAAGTAGAGTAAGGGAGCACCAGCTCTCTCACCTACACTTGCCTTGAATAGGGCTTCTCGAATATGGTCCTGGGAATGATGAGAAATTCTGGCATCCTGCCCCTCCCATAGAAAAATAAGAGTGGAAGGGCAGCAGAGGGGGCCTCATCTTCTTGGCTACCAGAGTAGAGCTACCAGAGTGGAGCTTCCATCATATTGAGCTGGGGTGGGGGAAGGGAGTGTAGAGTGGATTGTGGCTCAAATGCCACTGTTCGTCCTGAGATTTAGTAGATTTTCATTAATGAATGTTTTTCCCTTTGCTATATACCATTTGAACAGCCTCCAGAGACTTTAAGTGGTTGTTTTATGTATATAATCTTCACCAGTTTGATTTTTTTTCTCTGGGAAATGATCCATGGTGCTCCTCACATCACCATTCAGGAAATGCTTCTCTTTTCCATTACTTTATTATTATTATTACTATTATTACCATGCATTTTTCCAAGAAAGTAAATAATAGAGTGATTTTATGTAAAAGAAAGCAAAGGTCCTCCCCCAGCCCTGCTTACCAGAGGTAGCAATCTGCTAATATAAGTATATGTGTATCATATTATATGTAATATAAATTGTCAGAAGTGGAATCATATCAGAAATTAAATTTATTTAGAAAATTACCTCTCTTCCACCAACACTGAATATTTTTCTCCCATTTCCCAAAGCCAATAAATACTTCCATCTAATTCTAGATAAAACCAATCAATTTATATGCATCTGCATATCAAATTTAATTATCTGAGAGCTGAATTCAATCCACTATCTTAGTGGAACCTTCAATACATCTCTCAGAAAATGACAGATCAAGAAGAAAAAAAAATTAATATAGAAAATTCAAAAAAGAAAAGTAATAAGCATGTTATTCAAATAGACAAGGAACAATAAAGAAATGAATATGTATTAGATCATAAAAGAAACATTAATGAATGTCAAAAAGCAGACATACATATATCACAATACAATAAAAAATTAACAATGAAAAGATAGTCCTTCTCCCAATTAAATCTATCTACATGAATATATTTAAGTTCTTTTCCAAGATTCTTAGCTTAAGACAAATTCAAAGCAGCAACTAAAAATAGACCATAGTAAAACACTACCAACAAATCCTGTGCATTAATACTGAGTACTCAGAGTAAACTCTACAACCTTAAACACATTTACTACAAAAAGGAAGAAAGACTGACTATACATGAAAAAAACGATTCAACTTAGGAAGCTAGAAAGACACCAACAACATAACTACAAAGAGGACACTATCAACAAACATAAAATCAGAAATTAATGAAATAATCAACAAAAATAAAATAACAATCCATTCAACAAATATCTGGTTCTTTGAAAAATCAGTCAAGTAGAAACACATTTGGTAAGTGTGATTTAAAAAATAACAGAGATATAATTGGATAATATTAAGAATTAGGAGAATTTGAGGACATTTTTTAAAGTTTTTAAATGCTCATACAAATTTATACCAATGAATTGTAATAATCTAAATTACTACAATTTAAGAAAAAGAAACATGAATACAGTAATAATCAATAAAAAGACTGAGAATTAGTAAAGAAAAAATGACTCCTAAAAAGAAGCTATAATAATAGATAATAACACAGATAATTATAATACAGATGATTATAATACAGATAATTATCACATTATATAAATTGTTTCATTCTATTAAAAAATGTGAAAGCTACCCAAATTATTTTTCTAGGTTAGCATAACCCTGATACCAAAACCTGGCAAGAATTAACCTCAGTTTAGAAAATGCATGCCATAGTTATTGGAACAGTGTGATATTGATGCAGAAATAGACAAATAAGTCAATGTAGCAGAATCTTCCACATATATATGAGAATTTAATTTATGATAAAGCTGCCATTTCAATTCAATGGAAAAGGGGTGCAATTGAGACAATTGTGGCTATCCCTTTAGAAAAATATAAAGATTCTTATCACAAAGCATTCACACACATACAAAAACATCTCAGTTGATTAAATGTGCTTACTATAAAAAAAGATAACCTTAAGAGCATTAGAAGAAAATTTCAGATTATTTTAATAATATTGGGGATCAAAGAGCTTCTTTAAAGAATACAAAATGTGGAACATACAAAAATATTCAGGCTAGACTATCTGTATGATGAAAGAAGCCATGATCAAACATAAAAGATAACTAACAGTTACACCTCTGCAATGACAGCTTAACGATCTCCACAGGCATACTCCCCAGAGAAACAAGCAAACTGGTGAAAACTATTTTTTAAAAAACTATTAAATGTCTCTGGAAATTGTCCTAAGGGCAAACAGCAAATGAAGAAACATTTACTCAAAAAAATCTACTATACTCTGTAAGAACAGTGAGAGTCTGTGACATTTGAAACATGACCTGCTCCCTCTCCCCTACCTGTCCAGCTCAGCTTGATATTAACTCCACTCCAGGTAAGTGTGACCAAGAAGATGGGCCTTCCTCCCCACTCAGCTCCCAATTATTGGTTACCTATATCTCACCAATAATGGCAGGCCACTAGTATTTCTCACCCTCCAATTCTGAATTGAAGAGGTGAGTAAATTCCTGGTGAGTGAAGCTAAGAGCTCAGGGTTCCTTTCTTCCAACCAGTCCTCACTCATGGGTCTGAGGGCTTAACCCTAGCCACAGCAGGCTGAGAATACTGCAGTCCTGATCACCCTTGTTCCAGCTTGATCATCTGGCAGAGATTCCAAATAGAAACAGTAAGCCTAGAACACCAGAGGCTACTGCCCACCCAGTGGCCAGAACTGTGGCTCAGAATTTTTTCCAAAGTAGGAGAGGCATTCCATAAGAAAATAGAGCTCCTAACCTCTCCACAAAAGGAACAGACTATTTAAAACAGAATATGAGAAAGTTCACGCCTAAGAGGACTCTTGAAAATAATTAAATTTTAAATCCTCTAAATTAAGAGCAACAAGAAAAACCACAGGCCAGCTATTTCACCAGAGAGAACCAGAGAGAGAGACAGCTAAGAAAAGGCCTCTTGGGGTTTGATTAAACCTCAAAGGTGTTGCTAAAAAATATTCCCACCTGAATTCAATCAGATCAGATTGTGGTGCAAATAATGCACCAGGGCATTGTTGAAAACAATTGAAAAATAATTGGCAATTAATAAAGCCTACCTAGTGAGTGAAATAACAAGTGAGGTAGACAGCTTAGCAGAAACAGCAGAGGAGACAAAGAGAACTATGTTAAAACTCCTGTCATCCCAAAGTGGTAACGTGTATACCCAAGTCTGCACTGACTGAGGAGTGGCAACTAAGGGTTCATACTTCGAGGGAAATAGACTTGACTAAAATAGTCTACCCAAGTCACTAAACAAATAAAAAAGAAAATAACAACAAAAACAATCCCCAGGGATGGGAAAGTTGGACCTGAATCCACAGTGCTATAATATATTACCTAAATGCCCCAACTTAAGAAGAATAGAGAGTATGCAAAGAAGAAGGAAAGTGTGACCCACTCACAGAAAAAAAAACAGGCGACAGAAACTGCCTCTGAAAGAATGAATATGTTGGATTTAACAGAAAAAAATCTTCAAATAAGCCTATATGAATATGCTCAAAGAACTAAAGGAAAACATGCTTTAAAGCTATGATGACAATTTCTCATTAAACAGACTATCCATAAAGAGATGCAAATTATAAAAAGTACCAAATGGATAATTTGGAGTTAAAAATTACAATAACCAGAATGAAAAGTTCACTAGAGGGGCTCAATAATAGATTGGAATTGCCGGAAAAAAGAACACAAATTTGAAAATACAGATTATGCAATCATAAGAACAGAGAGGAAAGAGAATGAAGTAAAATGTACACAGTGTCAGAAAAACATGAGACACCTTTGAGTGCACCAACCTACATGTAATGGCATTACCAGAACGAAAGGCCAGAAAAGTAGTAGAAAAAAATATTCGAAGAGACAATGCCTAAAATTTTTTGGAAAATGTTAATCTACACACCCAGGAAGGTCAAAAAACTCCAAGAAGTTTAAATACAAAGATATTCACACTCAGACACTTCATAGTAAAAATACTGAAAGCCAAAGAGAAAATTTTGAAAACAGCAAGAGAAATGAAACTCATCACTTACAAGGCAAACCCATTAAGATTAACAGGGGATGTCTTATTAGGAAAAAAAGAAAAATGGAGGCCAAAAACAGTGGGACAAAATATTCAAAGTGCTGAAGGGAAAACAACTGTCAAATAAAAATCTTCTACCCTGCAAAACTATTTTTCAAAAATGAAACCAAAATAAATAAGTCAGAAAGAGAAAAACAAATACCATATGTTAACACATATATATGGACTCTAAAAAAAAATGGTTCTGAAGATCCAAGGGGCAGGACAGGAATAAAGACACAGACATAGAGAATGGACTTGAGGACATGGAGGAGGGGGAAGGGTAAGCTGGGACAAAGTGAGAGAGTGGCATGGACACACATACACTACCAGATGTAAAATAGATAGCTAGTGGGAAGCAGCCACATAGCACAGGGAGATGAGCTTGGTGTTTTGTGTCCACTTAGAAGGGTGGGATAGGGAGGGTGGGAGGGAGACGCAAGAGGGAGGAGATATGGGGATGTATGTATACGTATAGCTGATTCACTTTGTTACACAGCAGAAACTAACACACCATTGTAATGCAATAATACGCCAGTAAAGATGTTTAAAAAAAAAGAAACCAAAATAAAAATTCCAAGGCAAACAAAAACTGAGAGATATCAATTGTTGACAGACCTATCTTTGCAAGAATTTGTAAAGGAATTTATTCAGATTCAAAGCAAGCAAACCTAGGTGTAAATTCAAATACACATGAAAAAACAAAAAACTCTGGTAAATGTAATTATATAATTATAAAACACAGTATAAATGCATAATCTTTACTCTCTAGTACTCTCTGTTTTAAAAAGCAATTATATGTCAATATATATACAATTGTTTAGTTGGGTCTCTAACATTAGAAATGTAATATATTTGACAATAATAGCACAAAGGAAGTGGGTGGGAGAAGAGTTGTATTTGAGTAAGGAAATGACACAAGATAGTAGAAATTCAAACTCATAGGAAAAAAATGCATAGAACTATACATGGTTTTTTAACAAAAGTAAATATAACAAATTATAAATATGTACTTGCTTTCTTTTCTTTTCTCAACTTCTTTAGTAGACATAAAGTCAGATATTACATCTATAGATTAATTATTATAACAATGTGGTTGGGTGTGTAACAGGTATGTATTTAATATGTATAACAATAATAACACAAAAACGTAAAAAGGGAATAGAGCACCACACAAGTAACATTTCAACAGCTCACTGGAATTAATATAAATCTGGAGTAGATTCTGATAAGTTAAGATGCTATGGCAGGGGGACGTTCAAGATGGCGGAGGAGTAAGACATGGAGACCACCTTCCTCCCCACAGATACATCAGAAATACATCTATATGTGGAACAACTCCTACAGAACACCTACTGAACACTGGCAGAAGACCTCAGACTTCCCAAAAGGTAAGAAACTCCCCACATACCTGGGTAGGGCAAAACAAAAAAGGAAAAACAGAGACAAAAGAATAGGGACAGGACCTGTACCTCAGGGAGGGGGCTGTGAAGGAGTAAAAGTTTCCATACACTAGGAAGCCCCTTCGTGGGCAGAGACAGGGGGTGGCAGGGGAGGGGAAGCTTCAGAGCCACCGAGAAGAATGCAGCAATAGGGGGGCAGATGGCAAAGCGGAGAGATTCCTGCACAGAGGATCAGTGCCAACCAGCACTCACCAGCCCGAGAGGCTTGTCTGCTCACACACCGGGGCGGGTGGGGGCTGGGAGCTGAGGCTCAGGTTTCGGAGGTCAGATCCCAGGGAGAGGACTGGGGTTGGCTTTGTGAACACAGCCTGAAGGGGGCTAGTGTGCCATAGCTAACCAGGAGGGAGTCTGGGAAAAATTCTGGACCTGCCTAAGAGGCAAGAGACTATTGTTTTGGGGTGCGTGAGGAGAAGGGATTCAGAGCACCACCTGAAAGAGCTCCAGAGATGGGCTTGAGCCGTGGCTACCAGCTCAGACACAAGAGACAGTCATGAATTGCTAACACTGCTGCTGCAGCCACCAAAAATCCTGTGTACATCCACAGGTCACTATCCACACGCCCCACCCCTCCCCACTGGGAACATATGCAGCCTTCCACTGCTAGGATCCCGTGATCCAGGGACAACTGCCCTGGGAGAACACATGGCTTGCCTCAGGCTGTTGCAACATCACGCTGGTCTCTGCTGCCGCAAGCTCAGCCCACATTCCAATTATAACTGCCGTACACTTCCCTCCTTCCCACCCCAAGCATAAGTGAGCCAGAGCCCCCGAATCAGCTGCTCCTTTAACCCCGTCCTGTCTGAGAGAAGAACAGATGCCCTCAGGCGACCTACATGCAGAGGTGGGGCCAAAACCAAAGCTGAACCCCAAGAGCTGTGCAAAGAAAAAAGAGAAAGGGACATTTCTCCATGCAGCCACAGGAGCAGCGGATTAAATCACCACAATCAACTTAAGGTACTCTGAATCTGTCGAATACCTGAATAGACAACAAATCAACCAAATATTGAGGTGGTGGACTTTGGGAGAAACTGTAGACTTGGGGTTTGTGGTCTGCAACTGACTTGTTTCTGACTTTTATGTTTATCTTAGTATAGTTTTTAGCGCTTGTTTTCATTGGTGGATTTGTTTATTGGTTTGGTTGCTCTCTTCTTTCTATTTTTTAAATTTAATAATTCTTAAAATCTTTTTATTTTAATTATTTTATTTTATTTTTTTGTTTATTATTTTTCTTCTTTCTTTTTTTCTCCCTTTTCTTCTGAGCTGTGTGGCTGACAAGGTCTTGGTGCTCTGGCCTGGTGTCAGGCCTGAGACTCTGAGGTGGGAGAGCTGAGTTCAGGATATTGGACCACCAGAGACCTCCCGGCCCCATGTAATATCAATCACCAAGAGTTCTTCCAGAGATCTCCATTTCAACACGAAGACCCAGTTCCCCACAATGGCCAGCAAGCTCAGGTGCTGGGCACACCATGTCAAACAATATTAAGACAGGAACACAACTCCACCCATTAGCAGAGAGGTGACCTAAAATCATACTAAGTTCACAGACACCAAACAACGCACAAAACACACCACCAGATGCAGCCCTACCAACCAGAAACACAAGATCTAGCTGCACCACCAGAACACAGGCACCAGTCCCCTCCACCAGGAAGCCTACACCAGCCACTTAACCAACGTCACCTATTTGGGGCAAACACCAAAAACAACAGGAACTATGAACATACAGCCATACATACATGCAAAAAGGAGACAAAAATACAGTAAGTTGAACAAAATGAGAAGACAGAGAAATATGCAGCAGATGAAGGATGAAGGTAAAAACCCACAAGACCAAATAACTGACGAGGAAACAGGCAGTCCACCTAAAGAAGAATTCACAGTAGTGATAGTAAAGATGATCCAAAATCTTGGAAACAGAATGCAGAAAATACAAGAAATGTTTAAGAAGGACCTAGAAGAACTAAAGAGCAAACAAACAGTGATGAAAATCAAATTAAATGAAACTAAAAATTCTCATAAAAGGAATCTGTAGCAGAATAACTGAGGGAGAAAAATGGATAAGTGACCTGGAAGATAAAACAGTGAAAATAACTAACAAAGAGCAGAATAAAGAAAAAAGAATTAAAAGAATTGAGGGCAGTCTCAGAGACCTCTGGGACATTAAGTGCACAAACATTCGAATTATAAGGGGTCCCCGAAAAAGAAGAGAAAAAGAAAGGGTCTGAGAAAATATTTGAAGAGATTATAGTTGAAAACGTCCCTAACATGGGAAAGGAAATAGTCAATCAAGTACAGGAAGTGCAAAGAGTCCCATACAGGATAAATCCAAGGAGAAAGATGCAAAGACAGATATTCGGCAAACTAACAAAAATTAAATGCAAAGAAAAATTATTAAAAGCAGCAAGGGCAAAGCAAGAAATAACATTCAAGGGAATCCACATAAGGTTAAAGAGTGATCTTTCAGCAGAAACTCTGCAAGCCAGAAGGGAGTGGCAGAACACATTCAAAATAATGAAAGGGAAAAACTTACAACCAAGATTACTCTACCCAGCAAGGATCTCATTCAGATCTGATAGAGAGATTTCAGCACCACCAAACCAGTTTTATAACAAATACTAAAGGAACTTCTCTAGTCAAGAATCACAGGACAAGGAAAAGACGTACCAAAGAAAACCCAAAACAATTAAGAAAATGGTAATAGGAACATACATATTGATAGTTACCTTAAATGTAAATGGATTAAATGCTCCAACAAAAAGACAGAGACTGGCTGAATGGATACAAAAACAAGACCTATATATATGCTGTCTACAAGAGACCCACTTCAGACCTAGGGACACATACAGACTGAAAGTGAGGGGATGGAGAAAGACATTCCATGCAAATGAAAATCAAAAGCAAGCTGGAGTAGCAATTCTCATAGCAGGCAAAATAGACTTTAAAATAAAGACTATTACAAGAGACAAAGAAGGGACACTACATAATGACCAAGGGATCAATCCAAGAAGAAGATATAACAATTCTAAATATTTATGCCCCCAACATAGGAGCACCTCAATACATAAGGCAAGTGCTAACATCCATAAAAGGGGAAATCAACAGTAACACAAACATTGTAGGGAACTTTAACAGCCCACTTTCACTAATGAACAGATAATCCAAAATGAAAATAAATAAGGAAACAGAAGCTTTAAATGATACATTAAACAAGATGGACTTAATTGATATTTATAGGACATTCCATCCAAAAACAACAGAATACACATTTTTCTCAAGTGCTCATGGAACATTCTCCAGGATAGATCATATCTTGGGCCACATGAAGCCTTGGTAAATTTAAGACAATTGAAATCGTATCAAGTATCTTTTCCGACCACAACGCTATGAGACTACATATCAATTAGAGGAAAAAACTGTAAAAAACACAAACACATGCAGGCTAAACAGTACACTACTAAATAACCAAGAGATTAATGAAGAAATCTCAGAGGAAAAGATAAATACTTAGCAACAAATGACTATGAAAATACGACGACCCAAAACCAATAGGATGCATCAAAAGCAGTTCTAAGAGGGAAGTTTTTAGCAGTACAATCTTACCTCAGGAAACAAGAAAAACCTCAAATAAACAACGTAAACTTACACTTAAAGCAATTAGACAAAGAAGATCAAAAAAACCTCAAAACAGGCAAAACGAAAGAAATCACAGAGATCATATCAGAAATAAATGAAAAATAAATGAAGGAAACAATAGCAAAGATCAGTAAAACTAAAAGCTGGTTCTTTGAGAAGATAAACAAAATTGCTAAACCATTAGCCAGACTCATCAAGAAAAAAAGGGAAAAGACTCAAATCAACATAATTAGAAATGAAAAAGGAGAAGTAACAAGTCACACTGTAGAAATACAGAGGATCAGGAGAGATTTCTACAAGCAACAATATGCTAATGAGATGGACAACCTGGAAGAAATGGACAAAATCTTAGAAACCACAACCTTGTGAGACTGAACCAGAAAGAAATAAAAAAAATATAAAAAGACCAATCACAAGCATTGAAATTGAGACTGTGATTAAAAAATCTTCCAACAAATAAAATCCCGGGACCAGATGGCTTCACAGGTGAACTCTATCAAACATTTAGAGAAGAGTTAACACCTATCCTTCTCAAACTCTTCCAAAATATAGCAGAGGGAGGAACACTTGCAAACTCATTCTACAAGGCTACCATCACCCTGATACCAAAACCAGACAAAGATGTTACAAAAAAAAACAAAAAAACTACAGGCCAATATCACTGTTGAACATAGATGCAAAAATCCTCAACAAAATATTAGCAAACAGAAACCAGCAGCACATTGAAAAGATCGTACACCAAGACCAAAGGGGTTGTAGCCCAGGAATGCAAGGATTCTGCAATATACACAAATAAATCAATGTGATATACCATATTAACAAATTGAAGGAGAAAAAACATATGATCATCACAATACATGAAGAGAAAGCTTTTGACAAAATTCAACACCCGATTATGATAAAAACCCTCCAGAAAGTAGGCATAGAGGGAACTTACCTCAACATAATATAGGCTATATATGACAAACCCATGGCCAACATCATTCTCAATGGTGAAAAATTGAAACCATTTCCCCTAAGATCAGTAAGAAGATAAGGTTGTCCACTCTCACCACTATTATTCAACATAGTTTCGGAAGTTTTAGCAACAGCAATCCTAGAAGAAAAAGAAATAAAAGGAATCCAAATCGGAAAAGAAGAAGTAAAGCTGTCACTGTTTGCAAATGACATGATACTATACATAGAGAATCCAAAGTATGCTACCAGAAAACTGCTAGAGCTAATCAACGAATTTGGTAAAGTTGCAGGATACAAAATTAATGCACGGAAATCTCTTGCATTCCTATACACTAATGATGAAAAATCTGAAACTGAAATTAAGAAAACATTCCCATTTACCACTGCAAGAAAAAGAATAAAATACCTAGGTATAAACCTAACTAAGGAGACAAAATAACTGAATGCAGAAAACTATAAGACAGTGATGAAAGAAATTAAATACAAACAGATGGAGAGATATACCATATTCTTGGATTGGAAGAATCAACATTGTGAAAATGACTATACTACCCAAAGCAATCTACAGATTCAGTGCAATCCCGATCAAACTAACAATGGCATTTTTCACAGAAATAGAACAAAAAATTTCACAGTCTGTATGGAAACAGAAAAGATCCCGAATAGCAAAAGCAATATTGAGAAACAAAAATGGAGCTGGAGGAATCAGGCTCCTTGACTTCAGACTATACTACAAAGCTACAGTCATCAAGACAGTATGGTAATGGCACAAAAACAGAAATATAGATCAATGGAACAGGATAGAAGCCCAGAGATAAACCCACGCACATATGGTCACCTTATCTTTGATAAAGGAGGCAAGAATATACAATGGAGAAAAGACAGCCTCCTCAGTAAGTGGTGCTCGGAAAACTGGACAGCTACATATAAAAGAATGAAATTAGAACACTCCCTAAAACCATACACAAAAATAAACTCAAAATGGATTAAACACCGAAATGTAAGGTCAGACACAATAAAACTCTTAGAAGAAAACCTAGGCAGAACACCCTATGACATAAATCACAGCAATATCATTTTTGACCCACCTCCTAAAGAAAAGGACATGAAAACAAAAATAAACGAATGAGACCTAATGAAACTTAAAAGCTTTTGCACAGCAAAGGAAATCATAGTAAAGACCAAAAGAGAACCCTCAGAATGGGAGAAAATATTTGCACACGAAGCAACTGAAAAATGATTAATCTCCAAAATATACAAGCAGCTCATGCAGCTCAATATCAATAAAACAAACAACCCAATCCAAAAATGGGCAGAAGACCTAAATAGACATTTCTCCAAAGAATATATACAGATTGCCAGCAAAGACATGGAAGGATGCTCAACATCACTAATCATTAAAGAAATGCAAATCAAAACTCCAATGAGGTATCACCTCACACCAGGCAGAATGGCCATCATCAAAACATCTATAAACAATAAATGCTGGAGAGGGTGTGGAGAAAAGGGAACCCTCTTGCACTGTCGGTGGGAATGTAAATTGATACAGACACTACGGAGAACAGTATGGAGTTTCTTTAAAAAATTAAAAATAGAACTACCATGTGACCCAGCAATCCCACTACTGGGCATATACCCTGAGAAAACCATAGTTCAAAAAGAGTCATGTACCACAATGTTCATTGCAGCACTATTTACAATAGCCATGACATGGAAGCAGCCTAAGGTGTCCATCAACAGGTGAATGGATAAGGAAGATGTGGCACATATATACAATGGAATATTACTCAGCCATAAAAAGAAACAAAACTGAGTTATTTGTAGTGAGGTGGATGGACCTAGAGACTGTCATACAGAGTGAAGTAAGTCAGAAAGAGAAAAACAAATACCATATACATATATACGGAATCTTAAAAAAAATAGTTATGAAGAGCCTAGGGGCAGGACAGGTATAAAGCCGCAGACATATAGAATGGACTTGAAAACATGGGGAGGTGGAAGCGTAAGTTGAGATAAAGTAAGAGAGTGGCATTCACATATATACACTACCAAATGTAAATTAGAAAGCTAGTGGGAAGCATCCACATAGCACAGGGAGATCAGCTCCGTGCTTTGTGACCACCTAGAGGGGTGGGATAGGGCAGGTGGGAGGGAGACACAAGAGGGAAGAGATGGGGATATATGTATATATATAGCTGATTCATTTTGTTATAAAGTAGAAACTAACACACTATTGTAAAGCAATTATACTGCAATAAAGATGTCAAAAAGAGAAATAACTTTTAAAGATAAGTAAAATAGGGCTTCCCTGGTGGCGCAGTGGTTTAAGATAAGTAAAATAACACTGGAAAATATTCATATAATTTAGAACTTATCTATAAACCAGTCGTAGAGTTACAGATGTAGAAAACATAGTTATTGTTATGTAAACCCATCTAACATTGTTCAAAATGGAGTAATGCCTGTCAAGGGCCACTATTAAGTCTCTTTCAGATACCCAAGGACTGGAAAATTACTGAAGAAAAATAGTTACAGATTCTCAGAAAAAAACACATCCAATAGAAGTACAGCCAGCTCAGAAACAACTGTTGACCAAAATAGATATAAACCCATCCCCTCTTTCTTGCACCTTGCCCTTTGAAGCCCAGTAAAAGGCTCAAACCCCCACCCTTCAGGGCCAATGCCACTCTATGCGTCTGGCCCTTTTCCTTCCTTGGAAAGTGAATAAAAACTTTCTTTTCTTCCCTTGTTAATATTTCTGTTAATTCTTTCACAATCCGCGTCTGCTCACCTAACATTTTTGGTTGCCCGTACTGGGCGTCTTCACTAACCGAACTCCTTTTACCTCAATCTCCGGCTGAAAATCTTCCTCATCGCCCACCAAGCTGTCCATCAAACTGTAAGTTATTATCTTTGATGGGCCTTTCTCGGGAAAATAATGGCAGAATCTAGGCCGCAGAAAGCCCAACGTTGGGTCTGTCACTATCTAGCTCTAGGTTGGAATTTGGCCTCCGGGGATGCCCCCTGGCCATCTTCTTCTTGTCGCTTATTCATCTCTGAGACTCAGGGATGCCTGATTCCAAAATGAATCCTTCTAGGTCGTTCAGAGTGGGGATGCTCCTTCTGAGCTCTGGGACTCCCAGAATGGCCCCGTCCTCAAAACTTTCTCTTTATTCTTCTTCCTAGTTGTTATTACAGGCAACTGTCAATCTGCCTTGGCAAACACTCCACCTTGGGATGTCTCCTCAAACATTGGAAAGATCACAAATTAAGCGACTTCAAACCCAAATGAATGGTCTTTTTCTGCACCACGGCTTGGCCTCAATATAAATTGGGCGACCAGGAAGTCGCATGGCTCCCGCAACTGTAATACTATTCTTCAACTCGATTTTTACCGTCATCGCCTTGGCAAGTGGTCTAAAATTCCTTATGTCCAGACCTTCTTTCAACTCGCTCAAGACCCTCAACACTCCCTCCTTCCCTACTGCCAACCTTTCCTCCACCGTCCTCCAGTCCTCCTCCTTCTCCCCATCACACAGGGTCTAGACATCCCCCTCAGCCTCTCTTGAGCCAGCCACCCAATTTCCTTTATGTGAAGTGGCTGGTTCTGAGGAAATCATTCACGTTCATGTTCTTTTCTCTAGGTCTTACCTCTCTCAAATTGAACTCAAGCTAGGCAATTTCTCGGAAGACCCCTTTCTTTTCCTGTCTCACCTTTCAGAGACTCTACACCTTTAAACCAATTTAGATTTAACCTCTGAAAAAGGCAAAACAATCTTGGTGTTGCATTTCATCTCCCAGTCAGCCCCTGATATCCCTTGCAAACTCCAAAAATTGGAAAAGGGCCCTCAGTCTCCTCAGTCTGCACTCACCGACCTGGACTTTAAGGTCTTCAATAACTGAGATAAATGAGAGGAAAAGAGGGAACGAGACTGACAATGGTCTCAAGAGCAGAAACAATCTTCCCAAATGATTGCATCTGTGGTCAGAGATACCTTTCAGGATAAGACTTATCCAAGGCCCCCCAACTAATGTCAAGGAAAACAGTCATTGGGCCCAACGCTGGCTCCTGCTTCAACTGCAAAGAAGTGGGGCACTGGAGTAGAGAATGCCCCAGGAAAATGTTACCCCCAGGACCGTGCCCACTTTGTAAACTAACAGGGCACAGGAAGTGGGATTGCGCTCTCCTCAATAAAAGGGGACAAATTCCCCGTCTGGAACTGGGGAACCCTCCTGTGAGGATCTCCTCCATCCCCAGAAATCTTCTAGGACTTCTACAATCTTTGGACTGACAGGCCCCAACACTGGACCTGGCTCCACGACATAAGATCGACTTGGCCAAGCCTCAGGTGCTTGGCCAAGCCATAGCAGGTAAGAAAATCAATTTCTTAATTGATACCTGAGCCACTTACTCTGTTCTTTCCCGAGTTTCCAGGTCCCTTGATTCCCTCACCTATCACCATCATTGGAGTAAAAGACAAACTTCAACCTATGCTCCAAATCTTTGACTTACCATGCTCACTAGGAGATCAGATCTTTTCGCATTCCTTCCTCATCCTTCCCAATTATCCCACACCCCTCCTAGGCAGGGACCTTTTGACAAAACTAGTGACTCATCTAATTCTCCAGCCACAAGCTTCCTTCCTTGGAATCTTAAAAGACTCTGCCTCTGATGCTCAGCCCTCCCCTCAGCCACCAGAAATACTTAAACAGGTTCCCTCACTTGTATGGGACAGTAATACCGTCAGGAGAGCCTCTCACCTAACTCCTGTCACTATCACTGTGAGGGACCCCTTTCACTTTCCCCACCACTCTCAATATCCTATAAAACTGGAAGATCTTAGGGGGCTCAAACCCCTCATTGACAAATTCCTAAACACTGGACTCCTTAGACCCACCAACTCCCTTATAACACCCCTGTTCTGCCCATTAAAAAGGCAGATGGCACCTATTTTCTAGTATGGGACCTATGCATAATTAACAAGGCAGTGGTCCCTCTCCACCCTGTAGTCCCCAATCCGTATATCATCCTCAGTTCAATTCCTCCTAATACTCATGTCTTTACATTCCTCGATCTAAAAGATGCTTTCTTCACTATCCCTTTCTCCCAAGATTCTCAAGACATATTTGCTTTTACACGGACAGACCATGACAGTCACCACTCTCAATAAACTAACTTATGGACAGACACTTCATTTCCTTACACCTCACCAGGTGATGGACATTCTAGACAACAAGGCCCACCACTTTCTCACCAAAAGTAGACTTACTCAATATCAAACTATTTTACTTGACAGTCCATCACTCACTCTCTCTACTTGTTCAGTTCTCAACCCTGCCACATTACTGCCAGACTTTTCTCAACCCCAAACTCTGGAACACTCTTGTTTAGAAATCCTAGAACAGCCCACTGCTTTCCTAGTTTTCTTGGCTAACTCCATTCCTGGGCCCTATAGCAGCCATACTCTGTCTCCTCCTTTTTGACCCCTGTCTTATCCAGTTTCTCCTCTCCTTTCTCAAAAACTGTCTTACTGCCCTTACCAAACTTCCCCCAAACCCGTCATGGGTCTTGCCTTTCAGTTCCAAAACAACCCACATGTCCCACGCCCAGGTAGGGACTGCTGTATGCCTCAGCTTAGCAGGAAGAAGTTACAACAAAAGAGACCTCTGCCACAATTCCCAACAAATGGGCCAACTGGGTTCCATGTAACATTAAGAATAAATGAATATTAAAGGAAATGTAAACCCATCTAACATTGTTCAAAATAGAGTAATGCCTGTCAAGGGCCACTATCAAGTCTCTTTCAGACACCCAAGGACTAGAAAATTACTGAAGACAAAAAGTTACAGATTCTCAGAAAAAACACATCCTATAGAAGCACAGCCAGCTCAGATACAACTGTTGACCAAAATAGATATGAACCCACCCCTTCTCTCCTGCACCTTGCTCTTTGAAGCCCAGTAAAAGACTCAAACCCCTATGCTTTGGGTCCAATGCCACTCTATGCATCTGACCCCTTTCCTCCCTTGGAAAGTAAATAAAAACTTTCTTTTCTTCCCTTGTTAATATTTCTGAGAATACTTTCACAACCCGCCTCAGCTCACCTAACAGTTACCAGGGGTTAAGGGAGGGAGGGACAAACTGGGAGATAGGGATTGACATATACACACTACTATATATAAAATAGATAACTAATAAAGACCTACTCTATAGCACAAGGAACTCTACTCAATACTCTGTAATGGCCAATATGGGAAAATAATCTAAAAAAGAGTGGATGTATGTATATATATAACTGATTCACTTTACTGTACACCTGAAACTGCACAACATTGTAAATCAACTATACTCCAATAAAAATTTAAATAAATAAATATTTAAAAACAAAATATTCATTTAATTTAAAAGAAAGCATTAAAGCAGGAATACAGAAACAAAAAGGATTTGTGACATATAGAAAACAAAAGGTAAAATGCAGACATTAATCTAACTATATCAATAATAAAATCAAATATAAGTGGATTAAATAACCCAATTAAGAGTCAGAGATTGTCAGACTGGATTAAAAAAGAGATCAAACCATAGACTATCTACAAGAGACACATTTTAGATTCAAAGATACAAAGAGGCTAAAAGAAAAAAGGATGGAAAAACGTGTATCCTGCAAACAGCAATCATAAAAAGCTGTGGTGGCTATCCTAATATCAGAAAAATAGACTTTAAAGCAAAAAATAATACTACAAATAAAGAAGAGTGTTTTATAATAAAAAAGGTCAATCATAAGAAATTTATAACAATTATAAACATGCATGTACCTGAAAACGGAGCCCCAGAATACATGAAGCAAAGGCTGACAGGATTGAGGGAAGAAATAGAAAATTCGAAAATAAAAATTGGAGACTTCAGACCTCGCTGGTAGTGCAGTGCTTAAGAATCCACCTGCCAATGCAGGGGACATATGTTCGAGCCCTGGTCTGGGAAGATCCCACATGTTGCAGAGCAACTAAGCCTGTGCACCACAACTACAGAGCCTGCACTCTAGAACCCATGAACCACAACTACTGAGCCCACATGCCACAATTACTGAAGCCCATGTGCCTAGAGCCCATGCTCCACAACAAGAGAAGCCACCACAATGAGAAGCCCGCGCACCACAACGAGGAGTAGCTCCCGCTTGCCACAACTAGAGAAAGCCTGCATGCACCAATGAAGACCAAATGCAGCCAAAAATAAATAAACATTTTTAAAAATTGGAGACTTCAATACTACACTTGAAATAATGAATCCGACAACAATGCTGATCAATTAGGAAATAGATTTGCACAAAACTATACAAAAATTAGATCTAACAGATACCTATCAAACACTCCATCCAAAAATAACCAAATACAGGGAACTTCCTGGCAGTCCAGGAGTTAGGACTCAGTGCTTTCACTGTTGTGACCCAGGTTCAATCCCTGGTCAGGCAACTAAGATCCTGCAAGCCGTGAGGTGTGGCAAAAAAACCCCAACAAAATAAAACACATTCTTTTCAAGCACACATGGAACATTTCCAGGATAGGCTTTAAGTTAGGACATAGAAAGAGCTTAAGTAAATTTTAAAAAGAATGAAATCATGCAAAATATGTTATCTGATCACAATGGAAGAAAATGGAAATGAATAACAGAAGGAAATTAGGGAAAGTTACAGATATGCAGAAATTAATAACACACTAAAAAGTAGTTTATGAGTCAAAGAAAAAATCAGAAGAGAAATTAGAAAATACTCTGAGATGAGTGAAAATGAAGACACAATGTACCAAAGCTCATGAGATGCAGCTAAAGAAGTGTTTAGTGGGAAATTTATAGCTATAAAAGCCTACATTAAAAAGAAATTTTAAATTAAAAAACCCAACTTTCCATCTTAAGATAATGAAAAAAAGAAGAGAAACTGAACCTAAAGCAAACAGAGATAGGAAATAATAAGGATTATGGAAGAACTCAATGAAACAGAACAGAAAAACAAAAAAACTGAAATAAGCTTAATTGCAAAGATCAACAAAATAGAAAAACTTAAGATTGACTAAGAAAAAGAGAAAGATGATACAAATTACTGAAATCAGAAGGAAATAGGAGATATTGTTCCCTACCTTAGAGAAATAAACAGACTTATAAGAAAATATTATGCCAACAAACTACATACCTTAAACAAAATGGAAAAATTCCTAGAAAGACACACTACCAAAACTGACTCAAGAAGAAATAGAAAATCAAAATAAACTTATAATAAGAAATATATTAGTTCAGTAATAAAAAAAAAAATCTCCACAAAGAGAAGTTCAGGTCCAGATGGCTTCACTGGACAGTTACATCAAACACATAAAGAAAATTTAATATCAATTATTCACAAACTCTTTCATGACACAAAAGAGAGGGAAACACATCTCAACTCATTATATGGGGCCAGTATTGCCCTGATAGTAAAACCAGACAATGACATCACAATTAAAAAAGAATAGTACAGATCATTATGAATATAGATGCAAAAATCCTCAGGAAAATACCAGCAAATTGAATCAAAGGGAAATATATCAAAAGGATTATACACCATGATAAAGTGGAATTAATCCAAAGAGTGCAAAGTTGGTTAAACATCCAAAAATCAGTGTAATATACCACATCAACAGGATACAAGACAAAAACCACATAATCACCTCAATATATGCAGAGAAAGTATATGACAAAATTCAACACCTCTTTATGATAAAAACAGTCAGTCAACAAACTAGGAATGGAAAGAACTTCTTAAACTGAAAAAGGGTATCTAAGAAAGACCCAGAGCTAATATACTTAATGGAGAAAGATTGAATGATTTCTACCTAAGATCAGGAATAAGACAAAGATATGTCTCATCAATAATTCTGTTCAACATTGTACTGGAGGTTCTAGTCAAGGAAATTAGGCAAAAATAAAAATACAAATAAAATAAATAAAAGGCATCCAGATAGGTAAGGAAGAAGTAAAACTATCTCTTTTTGTAGATGACAAGATATTGTATAAAAAATTATAAGGAATCCAGTATAAACACTTATTAGAAATAATAATTTATTTCATTAAGGTTACAAGACACAAAATCAGTATAATCAATTGTATTTCAATACACTAACATAAGCAAACAAAAAATGAAATTAAGAAGACAACTCCATTTAAAATAGTATACAAAACAACTTTAAAAGACAGGAATAAATTACAGCAAAAAGTATGAAATTTATACTCTGAAAACTACATTGTTGAAAGAAATTAAAGAAGACTTCAATAAAAGGAAAGACATCTCATATTCACAGATAAGAACACAATATTATTAAGATTACAATACTTCCTAAATTGATCTATAGATTCAATGCAATATCTATCAGCTGATTCTATGCAGAAATTGATATGATCTTAAAACTCATATGGAAATCCAATGTACCTAGAAAATCTAATAAAATCCTGAAAAAGAATAAAGTTGAGGAACACATTCCCCAATTTCAAAATTTGCTACGAAGCAACAGTAATCAGGACAACATGATACTGACAACAGTATAGATGTGTAGGTTAGTGGAATAGAATTGAGAGCCCAGAAATAAACCCTCATATTTATAGTCCACTGAATTTTTTTTTTAACCATCTTTATTGGGGTATAATTGCTCTAC
>NW_020172672.1:3714862-3733003 GCF_003031525.2 Neophocaena asiaeorientalis asiaeorientalis | reverse complement strand
CATTGTAAAGCAATTATACTTCAATAAAGATGTTAAAAATACTTTTTTAATTAAAAAAAAGAACACATATGCTCTCCATGTGTGTAGTATTGTAGCAACTTGTACACATACCTGCATCTTCACTTCCAAACCCCAAGAGCCAGAGACAGTCTCCCCTTCTCCCTTGCTCGCTCTCCTTTGATTCATGTATAGCACCAAAAATAGTCCTTGCTCGTACAAGGCTAAAATCAATACTGGCTGAATTTGATTTGTGAGTTTGTATAGCTATTATTTTCCTAAATCTTTAAACCAAGTAAAACTTCAGGCTGTTCACAGAAGGAGCAAAAAACTTAAAGGACACTCATGGAACATTCACTCATAAGGCTATCTCCCTCCATGACCTGTCAAACACATGGTCATTTTGCAAATCTTGCCTCCCACAAAACTACCACTGGCACAAATGGCCCATGGAAAACCAGTGCTGATTTTCTTTTAGCACAACCAGGGTCTGATTTCCTGTCCAAGCCCAATAATATCTAACAAAAGATGCTTCCTAAGTGCCTGCAGTGCTAGCTTTTGCCATTGGTCTAAGTCAACTGCTATTTGGAACTGTGTTAAAAAGCTCATTCTGCTCCTATTTAGTCTTCAGCTCATATAATTCCTTCTTGAGCTTCAGATGCTGTTCCTTCCCTTTCTTTTTACATCTACTCAGGAAAAGTGAAAGAAAGGCATCTGTATTCCTTAAACTACCTCCCCAAATCAATCTCATTACTCTACAGAATTATTTTGCATCAACCATATATCCTCCAACTTTTACGTGTCCTGGAAATCTTACAACATAACAGAAAATAGATAGCATCCATCAAGAAAACATACATTGAAGCAAGAGAATGGATTAATGCTTTTTGGAAGATTCCACCGAAAGCTAGGCCAAATAATAAAATTTGGAGGAGTAACCTTTGGAGAAGCACTCCGATGATCTATTGTTTCCTCAAGTAACTCTTTAAGCACCCAAACCACTCCATTTCTTGTCGCTTTAAATTAAAGTGTAACTAAAAAGTGTAACGTCTTCCTGCACCGCTAGATAGACTATGCTGAGAAGACATCAATTTTATCTTGACGTCTCATGATCTTCATTAGGAAATCCATTGCCACGCTGGCCTGTCACACAAAGAAGCCCTCAGGATGACTTAGTTATGGCGGTGTCAGGGCTAGTGACCCTGTACTGACCTCAGGAAGACGTTCTGAATCCTGGGTCTGCCGTCCTGCTCACAGGCTGTCAGATGCCACATGTCACCACTGCCTGGAGCAGGGCTCTTCTTGCCATTTACTTTTCTGCTTCTACTCAGACAACCGGGTGTTTTCAAACAGGGTCCAAAATGAAAGTAAATCATTTTTCCAGGAAAGACAGAGTGACTCTTCTATGAGTAAAGAGCATGAATGCTCATGCTATGTAATGCAAATATAAATGGGCATAAAACCAGTAAAATCCTGTGTAGGTATGGGGGTTGGGGAGGAGGGGGGAAGGGAGGTAGATGGAGAGAAATAACCTAGAGTAAAGGTATTTGGGTCAGAAAGAAAAGAATATTACAGGCAGTAGTCAGGTAGGAGATTTTCAGATTTTACCCAAATGCAAAATCTATGTGGGTCCTTCCCACTATCGCCTTAGGGAAAAGCTGATGTTTACCAAAGGCTGCAGAAGGCCTGTTTTTAAAAGTGGGGTAGGGGTGGGGCTCAGCACTTGAGCAAGGATGCTGATGTGTACACGCAAGGGCCAGAAACTCAAGTAGCCAGCATTTAAGAAATGTCAGTGACGGAAGTGCCAGATTTCCAGGTCCAATTTTGATCACTGGCAGACACTGAGACTCAAAACTACCATTTGCTTGTTAGGTGGAAACAGTCAGCTGCAGGGGGTTATCATGGATCCCTGTAGGTCACTGGATGTAGGAAGTAGAGGACATGATGCTGCAGGACAATGAGGCATTTGTCTACCCCACACACAGTGGCCGCAGGGTTCTTTTAAATAAATTAGATTACCTCATTCCCCTGATCAAATCTCTCCCATGACTTCCCTGAGTAGCCAGGGTTAAATGCAGACTCCGTACCATGACCCCTGCAACAAAGCCCCCATGTCAAGCCCCCAACACCACCCCATGCACTCCTCTCTCCCCTTCACATGTGCTTCAAGTCCCCTGACATTTCTGCCCTCCAACACCCCAAGCTCGTTCCCCGCCCAGGGTCTGAGCACTGGCTCTTCCTTCTGCTTGAAGTACTTTGCCCCCAGATCTCTGAAGGACCACCTGCATCTCAAATCAAATGCCAATCCTCCACAAGGCCTTTCTCAACCCCCCCGAACGTGGTCATGGAACCACGCAGTCCTAGTTTATAACCTCAATGTCACCTTGTAGTGTCCGAAAGTATCTCAGTGGTAACTATTATGTGTCCTTTCTCCTGAAACAGCAGTTCTCAACTAGGGGTGATTTCCCCCCAGGGACAATTGACAGTGTCTAAAGACATTTTTGGTTGCCTCCAGTTGGAGAGGAGTGAGTGGACTACTGGCCCCTGGTAGGTAGAGGTCAGCGACACTGTCCGACATTCTGCAATGAACAGAACAATGCCCACAATGAAGAATTACCCAGCCAACAATGTCAGTAGCGCCTTGGCTGTGATGACCTGGAATAGAACCTAAGCACCCTAGGGCCGACCCTGTTCTATTAACTGCTGTATCCCCTGTGCCTTTAGCACTACCTGACACAGAGCAGGTGCTCAATCAACATCTGTTAACGACTAAGCTACTCTTGCTCCTGGATTTCACTGAAGAGGCGTCATTGCTACCCCATGTTATATCAATGGCGGTATATTATTTATAGCATATATGTGTTATAATATTCATATCCATTTATGTTTATGTACCTCCGCATCAGATATGACTATCAGTGCAGTGTGCTATACTACATTACTGGTTTTTCTCAAATAATCCTTATGATGTCATTGCAAAGTCAAGAGTTAAAAGATTCCCTTCATGGGGAGAGGGATAAATTAGGAGCTTGGGATTAACAGATACACGCTACTATATATAAAACAGATAAACAACAAGGACCTACTGTATAGCACAGGGAACTATATTCAACATCTTGTAATAACCTATAATGGAAAAGAATCAGGAAAAAAATGCATATATGTATATAAAACTGAATCACTGTTCTGTACACCTGAAACTAACACATTGTAAATCAACTATACTTCAATTAAAAAAATTTTTAAAAAAGATTCCCATCAGGTAAGCAGATCCTTAACACGCAATACAGAACTGATGGTTGCATCTAACACTCTAGCGCCCTAATTAGGCAAACTAGGTGAACAGTGGCCCTTACAAAATGGTGAACCAACAGGGATTATTCCAATTTGGGCGGGCCATGTGTGATCAATGGGCTTGTGAGACTAAGTGTAGTAGATTTGTATCGTGTTAACCTCGCTAAGCTGGAACTGTGTTTCCCAAACCTCCCTCTCCTATGGAGTTCTGGGTTGGCATGGACCACAGAGGCATTCATTCTGTGTGTAGCTGAAAGAAGGAAGTACGGCGGCAGCTGTGGCACTTTTGCATTTGAAAGGTTGGTGCAGGGTGCCAGGGGCCACTGCAGCTCTTACGGTTATCATTTGTCTGTGGGCCACCTAGCTGTCAAGAGGCAGCCAATGAGCCTGTCCAGCCATTTGGGAACTCCTCCTTTACCTTCCCTGACTCCTGGCCAGGTGCTTGCTTGTCCCATGATGAAGGTCAGTCAGCTTCTGCTGGAGGTCAGCCCCATCCTGGAAGTTGCTTGAAGGCAGCAAGAGACCAATGTGCTTTCCAGCCCATCCTCCTGGAGTCCGGCTTATCCCCAAGGGTCCCAGTTCATCTTTGCTTCCTCCACTTCATGTCCCTCTTTCCTTCCCACTGCCTGCCCTGCCAGCCTCAGGCCCCAGGGTCAAATACAGAAGTAACAACCTTCTATTGACTGTTTAACCAGATCCCCCAACTGCCTAAGTGAAATCCAGATCATAAATGCTAGTGGCTCCGCTTCTCTGATCACACCCTGGCTGAGACACTGGGGTTGGCAATTTGGTGGCCTTCCCACGTCCTTCTGTATTCAGAGACGTTCCACATTGATAAGATTGCCACATTATTGAGATCCAGGTAGATGGGATCTTATTAGAAGGAAATGAATTTTAGCATGTAGATACACTTAGTGTGGGCTCCAGATAATTAGAAAATGACTTGCCAAATCAGATAAAGTGGTCATACTTGCACAGTGCCTATGGTTATGATTCTTCCCATCTTTTTAAAAGTCATCGAAATTGATTTTGACTAAACAGAATGGATGCACATCTTTTTGCATCACCTGATGATTTACTTGTTTTCCTTTATCATCATCACTTGTCCCACAAGGCAATCGCCCTCCCACTCAGATGTTTGGTGAAGAGCCTTTGGATCACTTGGCACACATGACGTGCAATGTTTAATGACTGTCACCCAAGTAATTAAACACACTGGGAAAAACAGCAGTAAGGAAGATGGGGAGATTTTGTCTGTCCCAAACCTCAGGAAGTAATTTTTATTTTGTGACTGTAATATTTTGCATCTGTCCTTATACACTCCTCATTGAGTCCATCTTCATAAATATCCTACTTGGTAACTCCTGCACCACGTTTACAATGATGAATTAGAATGCCACTGGCACGTTGTGTTCAGGGCAGATTTCTCTCTGTTTGGCTTCTTAGCCATTTTTCTCGAACCACATTACAAAGAAGACAGAATTGAATGACCTTGGCAGAATATGACAGTTTATGAAGGCAAATTAGCCAGTCTAGGGTCAGAAGGTACAAACCACCCAGGAACGGCTTTCAGCAGGTAAAGCTTACAGTACAGATGTGCAGCTGACACCACCCAAGGACACAGTGGCAGAGGAGGAACTGGATCTACAGACCAACTTACTGTGAATGTTGGGGGAGAGCAGGGGTGGGAGGGAAGGCGAAGCATAGAATAAAGCTTTCAGGTCAAACGAGGATGGAAACGGACAAGGTTGGTAGGCGAGGCACGTTTGTACCGTGCATCTCTCTCTCTGTCCTTACGCTAACACATATACACATTTAAACATCACCCTACCTGAGCAAGTTATGAAAAATGAGGACCACAACCAAAACTGGCAGCCACTCACAAGCAACACTCCTCAAGCCTGATGATCTCTGGGTACAAATCTCCTGTCCTTTACTACAAAGCCACCTCCAGCGGATCCTATAGGTACAGATGGCTTGAAGAACTTTCATTACTTTCCAATGCTGGCAGTGCAGTGATACTACAATTTGTGAATGTACCTGTGGTCGACTGCATTACTGGCCCCAACTCTTCAAGCCTCTCTGCATCCATGCCCTGGCCACGGCCTCACAGTGAGCCGTGAACTGCCCCACCCCTTGACTTTGGGCTTGGCCATGTGACTTGCTTCAGAAGAGACAGTAGGCTGGCCCCAAGCCTAAGTCTGGAAGAAGATGTGTAAAACATGCCCTGGCTGACCCACTGGTCCAGGAGAGATGAGAGGCCTGTGGAACAGGGCCATCGTGCTGGCTGACCCACACGCCTGCAACGAGAAGCAGAGCTGCCCCACTGCTGCAGCCTGCAGCACGGCAGCCTTGCACAGCCCAGCCAAACCCCCGCCAACCCACACGTGCATGCACGATAATAATAACTACATTTTGGTAGTGCTTTGTTACATCAAACTGAAAATGCAAGAACCCTTTTATAAATCGAAACCTCATACAGAGTCCTGTACATCAACCAGACGAAGGTGGATCTGTAGGCAGGATGTAGGTCCTTGCGCCCCCCTGTCCCCACTCATCACCATAGCTTCTGAGGCACCTCCACATGCCACAGTTTGAAAGCAATGACTCCAAGAGAAAGTGCACTCGATCAGAAAATAGAAGTCTTGAGTTCAAATCCAACTCGAGATCACTTAACCACCCTTGAGATCTGGTTCCTTCCTAGGTGAGGAAAAAGAGAATAATGCATAATGCTTGGTCAACCAACCTCTGAGGTAGACCAAAATCAGAATACGTGTAAAAATACAGGGCACACTGATGAAAGGCATCATTGCTGCCACCTCCACCACCCCTCCATAATCACCCACATGATGGGGTGGACCTGACAGAGGTACTCCCTTCACCATAACCTAAGTGAGAACTAAGGCGTGTTTGGGGGCTTAAGAGAACGGTAGCTGGGAGTTTTCAATGGTCCTTCTCAAGCTCCCCACTGACTTCAAATGAGAAATGGAACAACACGTAAGAAAATTATTTTCTACAATTATTTTAATTGGACACAGATGGGTTTTTTTAAATTTTTATATTGGAGTATAGTTTAGGGAACTCTGCTCAGTATTATGTAACAACCTAAATGGGAAAAGAATTTGAAAAAGAATAGATACATGTATACGTATAACTGAATCACTATGCTGTACACCTGGAACTAACACGTTATTTTCTACAATTTGATTCAGGTATATGACAAGTTATATCTAGCTATCTAGCTATCTACCTATCTATAAACATGTGCTTATTATCACTTCATGTGTTTTCTTATGCTCAAGGTAACAACAAATGATCTATAGAGTTTGGGCTTTGGTGAAACAAGAGAGACACACGCAGATGAGGAGCTCCCAGACTGTAGTTTTTCTCAGATATTCAAGGCCCGTTTGTGCCAACAGGCAGTAAAGCATAGCAGACAACCAAAGGCTTTTTGGAATCAGATCAACTGGGGTTAAAGTCGGAGATACTTACGAGTTGTGTGACCTGGTTGGCAAGTCTTTTAACTTCTGTGAACCTGTTTCCTCATCTGAAAATGGTGTTTGTATTTTCTAGGCATAGGACTGTTGGAAGGATTAACTGAAATAATATCTATAAAATGATTAGTGCAGTTTCTAAGAGTCCAATAAACAATTACTATTATAATTATTATTGGACAATGGACTATTTCATGTCCATTATTCTGCCCTCAGAGGACCATTATTATTTCGATGACACAACAGGCTTTCTAATTAAGAGCCTGGGCTTTGGAGATTGATGAATGAGGCTTAGACCCTGCCTCACTGCTACTCAGCTGCTTGGTGACCTTGAGCATAGTGCAGAACCTCTTAACCCCTGAAGCAGAAGCCAGGTCCCTGCCCTTAAAGACTTGACAGCCTTGTAGGAGTATGCATCAGGACAGATTATCATCACCACCAACAACGGGTAACATGAAAGAAACACAAGCACAAGTGCTAATGAAACAAAAAGAGGGAGCAGCTAACTACCTGCCGTGGTGTGTTGGAGGGGGTGGATGTGATGCTACCAGGAGGCCCTCCCGGCCCATCTGTGGCTGGGAGTGCAAACACTCCTCACCAATCAACATGGTAAATGCCACCATCTGCCCAGTGTCACAAGTACCATCAGAATAAACCTCATGCATTTTACAGCCATATTTCTCTAAGACCCAGAGCCTCGCCACCGGAGTCTGACCTCTCAGAGGGATTATACCAAAGACACAAGCAGCACGGTAGCTAAGGAGGAGAGCAAAACTGAGAATTGGCAGTAGAAGCCGACCCATCTAGCTCCTTTAACGTTTTCAGTTAAGAAACATCCTAGGGGCTTCCCTGGTGGCGCGTTGGTTGAGGGTCTGCCTGCCGATGCAGGGGGCGCGGGTTCGTGCCCCGGTCCGGGAGGATCCCACGTGCCGCGGAGCGGCTGGGCCCGTGGGCCATGGCCGCTGGGCCTGCGCGTCCGGAGCCTGTGCTTCGCGACGGGAGAGGCCACAGCAGTGAGAGGCCCGCGTACCGCAAAAAAAAAAAAAGAAACATCCTAGACATGGATTAACTATCAGGTCACTAGTTGAAGCTGCCATCTGCCACTTTTTCTGGGCATACAATGATGTAAGCAATTGGTCTGAATGCTCCTCCAAGGCTCCCTTTTTGAGTCCACGTTGAATGGCTATTTGAAGCTCCCTCAAGCCACATACACCCCCTCACTCTACTCCATGGATGCTGCTGGCCACACACATGCAGATGTGGTCCTCCCCAGGTCTCCTGATATGTGTTAGCAGTACACTCTGTCAGGAAAAGGTATTTTTTCAAAACCCTGTTGGGGGTGCCGTGAATAATACATAGTGGTAACTGGAGGGGTTTTCTTAAATAGATTTATTTATTTTTTGGCTGTGTTGGGTCTTCGTTGCTACATGTGGGCTTTCTCTAGTTGCGGCGAGCAGGGGCTACTCTTCGTTGTGGTGCGTGGGCTTCTCATTGCGGTGGCTTCTCTTGTTGCAGAGCACAGGCTCTAGGCTCATGGGCTTCAGTAGTTGTGGCACATGGGCTCAAGTAGGTGTGGCTTGCGGGCTAGAGCACAGGCTCAGTAGTTGTGGCGCACGGGCTTAGTTGCTTCGCGGCATGTGGGATCTTCCCGGACCAGGGCTCGAAGCCATGTCCCCTGCATTGGCAGGCAGATTCTTAACCACTGTGCCACCAGGGAAGTCCCTGGAATTCTTGAAGTCCTACTATGTTCTAGAAATTTTAACACTCCTTTTAACATATTTTTGTGGCTCTGTTATTCAAAGTGCATTTTAAAGAGAGAAATGTAGACAGCATGTATGACCCATCCTGTCTTCCCATTTGAGATTTCATTATCTTTGTAAGTGGCAAATCATATAGAAATGCTGTGCATTCTACTGGGAGGTATACTAATTTAGCCTGAGTTACTACTTGCCTTCCATACGAAATGGCCATTCACCAGTTAAATTTATTTCTGATTATCCTGGAAGGAAAACAGCAAGAACATCTACCCACTCTTGAGATGGTACCTGTCAGCACTTTAGTACATTTTTTTCCATGTAAGGAGAGTTGGATGTAATTTACTTTAGCTAAAAAGAATCGATTTCTTTTTACAGTAACTGTGGAAAAGAAAATGTTACTCAGTAAAAGCAAAAGGGAGCAGAGAGAGGCAGGCTGGAAGGAAGAGAAGGATTACACACCATTATAACTCTAGCCCTCCCAGCAAAGAGCTCAGCGAAGCACACTGAGAGAAATTTGAAAGTCAAGCAGGAGTTTTCATTTGATTTCGGGAACAATGAGAAAGCATCAGTGGGTGCTGGGTAGGAAAGTGGCCTAGGGAAAGAAGAGTTCCGGGGCCTCGGTTGGTTACAGTGTTTGATGGATTTGAGAAGGATAAAGGTCAAGACAAGAAGACAAGTGAGGAAGCTACCGGATGTGACGTGTCCTGGAAAAGATGGAGGCCTGGCAACGTGTGGGCCATGCGTCCCGCTCCCCAGCCTCTCGTGGTCCTTGTGAGGCCTGGGCCAATGGATATAAAGGATCGGACATGAAGTTTTTTCTTTAAACATTTCCGTTTTTAGTTATTGCTTATTCTACAGCCCTAGGCACCAAAGCAACAGGTTGTAAAGAGTTCAAGTAGAAATCTTACATAGAAAATGGCCCAAAAGTTGATATGTTGGCACGAGTAAGGAGCACACACTGGATCTACACTCTGATGCTCAGTGAACTAACTGGCTGAGTAGGGAGGGAAACAGAAAGGAAAAGGACAAGAAAACAAAAGCGGCCGCCTCCCTCCTACAAGACCCATTCAACAGGACAGACTCCCTCCCAAGATAATCATTCAGGGTAGTACTTCTCTCCTCTCCTGCACGTGCACGCACACATGTGCACACGTGTAGGGAGGGGGAGAGGCGGGGGGAATGAGGCACACAGACCGTGGTGTCCACAGCGATGATAGGAGAGGCTAGGAGGCTATTATCTGCTGCCCAGAACACTTAAAAATAAAATAAGGAAGAGTTTATGTCCATAGACTCACAGTTTATTAGCAGGGTACTTCTGGGCGACATACTCCTCGTGTGTAAACCAGGCATGAGGATAATACTTTGCCAGGCGGTGCGGATTAGATAAAAACATGCATGCAAAGCAGCCGAGTCACTCAGTGAACCGTGATCGCCGTGTCGGCCTGAACAAAATAACTCTACAGTGAGAGCTGCCATGCTGATGGTTAAGAAAGGAGAATTCACAGCATTCTTCAAAAAACAGCATACATTGCACATCAGGAAGTTTTAGTTTTGGCTAATAAACCCATCTTCTTGATACTTAGTGATGAGCTAGAAGGTGGAGGTGGAAGGGATCCTGGATTGGGGAGTTAAGGAAAGGCAGGCTTGAGGTCTAAATCTCAAAGCAGCTGTGTGACACTGGCCAAGTCATTTCCCACTCATTTTACTTCCCCACAACATCTCAGTGTGTGATTTTGGTATATGATGGGCCAGGTAGGCAAGGGTCCACATACTGTTAAAGCACTTAACATAGTAGCTGTTCATTGTAAGAAACTACAGAAATTTCTTAAGGTTATGAAGAAATAAATAAAGCGTATGTCCTGAGAAGGAGACTAAACTGTGTTAATTAACCTACTTCTGCCCCAGATCGCACATACTTCTTTTTGTATTGTCATCATCATCCCTATTTGCTCCATAATTGCGCGAGGCAAAGATACTGAGTTCACCCATCTCTGCATAATAATCCATTACATTTTACAAGCCAATTCTTTTCATTACTTCTCATAATTACATTTAGAAATTTTTTCTCACAGCCCCAAAACTGGTATCTCTCTCAAGTCCAAAGTTTCATAATCACCATTTTAAAAACTGGAGAGTTCTAAGATGGCAGTGGTAGTAGTAACATAGTTCTTTGGATCTCCTGAAATCCCCACATATAAACATTCAGAGCAATTAAATAGAAAAATTCATTTAATTCATATAAAATGGATGGACACCATTTACAACAAAACTAGGTGACAAGGTATCCCTACAAACACCAAAATACAAGCAGGTATGGATACACCTCCAACAGCTACATGACTAGCCAACTCCTGCCCCCAGAACAGGGCCTCAGATTGGAGGAAAAATACTGGGAGAAAAATCGAAATTAAGCAAAACAGAAATAACAAAGGTGAAAAACCAGAAGAGCCAGTTAACAGTGGGGAAGGGGAAGAAAAGACAGGAAACTTCAGACAGCAAGGTAAAAAAACCTAAAACAATACTACATTAATTGAAGAGGGAGCTCTGTGAAGTTAGAAAAAGCTATACAGAATCAAGCCTCTTTCTTAAACTTCAAGAAAATGAGCAACAGAAAAGCACTGAGATCAAATTCCACACAATATTACTGTAAGAAATAAAGAGGGAAAAAGGAATAACAACTCTACAATGAAAGCACCCCAAGGAAAACAGCCTCACATATCAGATCACAGCTATAACATGCAATTTCTAAACTTGCCAACAGATACCAAAAGAATATACTAGACACAAAGGAACAACAATTTCTTCTTAGGAATTAGAACTAGAAAAAATTCAAAAATGAGGTGACAATAACAAAAAAACAAACAACTCAATCCAAAAATGGGCAGAAGACCTAAATAGACATTTCTCCAAAGAAGATATACAGATTGCCAACAAACACATGAAAGGATGATCAACATCTTTAAGCATTAGAGAAATGCAAATCAAAACTACAATGAGATATCATCTCACACCGGTCAGAATGGCCATCATCAAAAAATCTGCAAACATTAAATGCTGGGGAGGGTGTGGAGAAAAGGGAACACTCTTGCACTGCTGGTGGGAATGTGAATTGGTACAGCCACTATGGAGAACAGTATGGAGGTTCCTTAAAAAACTACAAATAGAACTACCATATGACCCAATTAAAGCAGAAACTAACACACCATTGACCATTGTAAAGCAATTATACTCCAATAAAGATGTAAAAAAAAAAATGAGGTGAAAAACTCCAGAGAATTATAAATTTTAGAAATAAAGCCTTAACTAGAAAAAGCTTAAGGGTGAATTTAAAAAATAATACCTTAAGATAAACAGAAGGGGAAAATAGAAAAATTTTTAAATCAAAAGAAATGAAGAAAGATGAAAATGTTTCAAGGAAAAGTGACAAATTTTGAAGACAGGCAAATAAGATGCAACGTAAGGATAACAGAAGTCTCTGAAGAAAAAAACTAAAACAAGAGGACATAACAAATTTTTTAAAACTTGGAGAAAATCTTCCTGAAATATAAAAACTTTAGAAACTACATGTTAATGTATAGTTAAAAAATAAACTACATACATGAGAATGTAGACCCAGAATGTAGACTACATACATGAGAATGTAGACCCAGAACTACCAACACCAAGACACATGCTACTAAAACTTATAAGACTTTAAAGAAAAATTTAAAAATTCTTTGGGATTCTAGGCAAAAAGGAGAATATGTCTTATAAGAGAAGGAAAACTGGATTATCATCATAATTTTACAGCAATGTTTTATGCCAGAAGAAAACTGAGTAACATATTTAGGGTACTCAAGAAAAGAAAATGTAAGCCAAGGATTTTATAGCTAGTAAAACTGAACGATAACCTCTTCCTAAGGAATCTACCAGAGGATAAGATTCAGGAAACCAAATGACTAGAGAATTATTGATATAAAGATAGTGGTATTAAATATATAAAATTAAGAATTAACATTAAATTAGGGTTGAATGGGAGAGAGTATAGCATATAATAACTATTATCTGATAATACAGATTAGGTGTTACAATAAAATATTAGGGGGGAATGGAACTGTCATGTGCACAAAAAATTTTAAACTCTTTTTAGTAATGGTAACTGGTGCTGGCAGTAATAATATTGTGTGCACAATGTGGAATAGAGCAAATGAGTACTTATGAGATATTTTAATCTAGCAGTCTCTATGTCCTTGAGAACCAAGATTCTTGAGGTGGAAGAAGGGAGATACAAAAGAGGTTAGGTAAAAACCCATAGCTCTGAAGTGTAAATCTCAGAAAAAACTTAGGAGGTATTTTAACTTTATATACATTTAAATATATATTTAATTATAAAAATATATAGATATACTATACCTATATATAGGTATAGAAAAAGATATGCATATAGTTATAAATATTTCCTAGCTCCATCATGGAAAAAAATGCAGGAAAAAGGATCAAGGCAATAGCCAGGAGTGCCTAGTTTGTGGTTTTGACATACCATTTTCTTATTAAGAGACAGAGGTTTCTTGAAGAAATGGTCTGAGACAAGAAATGTACAACATGAGCCCGGAACGCGGAAGGAATCAGAGTACTAGAGTCATATCCAAAGGAATCAGGAAGCAGGTTGAAGGGGCTCCCACTGGCCAACGAATGGAACAATTTGAGATTTAATAAAGATAAGGTTTGCTATTGTTTGATACTCTTCCAATATGTTTAAACCTAGTAGTTCATAATGATATTTAAAAAAAATAATTGATCATCTTCTGGACATGACAGGGAAAACAATTCACCATCTTGAAACTAGGTCGATAAAAGGAAAGATGAACATTTGATCTGCTTTCATGTACAAACCCTATCACTGAGAAGCCATCTAGTGATATAAATTTACTCCACAGAAATTATTCTAGCTAGTAAGTGAAAATGAAATGGAAGAATATGCCAATATACACCTCCCAAAAGATCTAGGTATTGAGCATCTATGGTTGTCAATATCAAACAACAATAAAACTAGACATCATGTACCTCCTATTGAAAGAACTCAATACCACCTAGAGTCTGGGCAAAAGGATCAAGCTTGGGTTAGATAAAGCCTCTATATCCAGCTGCCAATATGCACGAAATGCAGAAGAACACACTGAACTGAACCATGAGTATGCTATCAGCAAAATCCACACTCTGGGAAGATCCAACAGGTCAAACAATCTAGGTTCTTCAACAGAAACATTGAATGATAAAGAAAGTGACAATGGAGGGAACCTGTAGATTAAAAGAAAAAAAGTTAACATCAATGGAAAAAACTAAACTATAGCATCTGGGGATACGCAATTCAGTGATAAAACTATAAAGAGACAAGTAAAAAATTACTGTAAAACTCAAGAGAGTGGTTTTCTTGGAAGAAGGAAGGAGCTATGGTTAGGAAGGGGCACATGAAAGGGCTTCTGAAGTGACTGGAAACGTTCTAGTTCTTGACCTAGGTGGTAGTTTCCAAAAAAGTCTACCTTATAATAGTTCACCAAGCCAATGGTTCTCAAACTCAAGCATGAGTGGGAAACCTCTGTTTCAAGAGACCCCACCTCCATAGTTTGTGATTTAATGTCTCCACAGAAGCTCAAACATGTGTATTTCTAGCAAGTTCTAATATAATGCTGATGCTGATGATACGGAGTCCACACTCAAGTATCTTTGCATTAAGCCATATTTGTTTTATGTGGTTCTTTTCAGTCTGTATTTTATTTTTCAGTGAAAAGGTTAAGTGAATGATTGAATGGAAGGATAGGATGGATGGACAGACGGATGGATGGATGGGTGATTTGTTTTATGTGGTTCTTTTCAGTCTGTATTTTATTTTTCAGTGAAAAGGTTAAGTGAATGATTGAATGGAAGGATAGGATAGGATGGATGGACAGACGGATGGATGGATGGCTGGATAAACGGATGGATGGATGGGATGGACGGGATGAATGCATGGGATGAGTGGATTGAGTTGGTTGGGTGGGTTGGGTGTGTGGATGGATTTGGTGGGTGGAAAGACAGGCAGACAGACAGACAGATCAACAGAACTAGGGAAAAATCATACTAATATCTTGAGAAGATTGCCTTACCATTCATATATTATACACCTGGTCTCTCTCTGTTCAGTGACGTGTTACACAATTTATCTCACTAGGATAAGTTGGGGTACCCACTAGGTATCCCACTGTGACCTCTGGACTGTTTTCTCCCAATCATTATCTGAAAGTTTCTCAATCCAAAAGAAGAGTTGGAATGTACTTGGTGCCCATGTTGAAGACATCTTATAATGGTTTATTGATAAAGTCGGACACTGTTTACTTTTTCCTCATAGGAAAGATATTATATGTACAAAGCCTACATCTGGATATTTCTCTATAATCTTTTACTTTATTATTAAAGAAAAATTCATTCCATTGCATCTTCTGACAGGACTTCTCTTCAGAAGACTGTATGGCACTATTTAGAAAAGATGAATTCTGGTCTCATAAATTATCAAGTATACATCTATAAGCATTTCTTATCCTCTCAACATTCATCAGACGAAAATAAAAGGCAAAGTGTACCTGAGAGGCGAGAATAAAAATGCGGTGTAAGTTCAAATATCAGAAACTAAGCTTTAGTCATTTAAGTTCTAGGAATATTTCCTAGAAAGAAAAGAAAAAAAAAAACAGAGTAGTAAATAAAATAACAAATGTCCTGAAATATAAAAGAGAGAGCAAAATTCCTAGAATTTTAAGAAAATCAAGCCTTGGTTATGCAATATCAAAGGGCATTCACAAGATTTATCTAGCTCATAAATTCAATTCTACAACTGTTTATATGCCTGCTGTGTGAAAGTACAAAAATGAATAGAACATAATCCTTGCCCTCAGGACATTAAAATTGAAAAAGCTCCACCACATTTTAACCTCTAAGACCAGGCAAAATGTGAGTGGTCATATAAGAGAGGTACAACAACAAAAAAAGAGAGATTTGATTTATTAGAGGCAAAAACACAGTTGGCCTGTCCCTCTGGTAGAGGAGTCATCTATGAGTTATGTACGGAATATCCAGAGAAGGCTTCATTCAAGCCTCATTTCCTCCTACATTACTGGCTGATGCCTGATATTCAATACACGCAGCTTCATACTTGTGTTAGGATTTGATTCCTACAGGGACTGTAATAACAGTCTAATAACCTCGCTGCATTCGTGTTTCAGTACAGTTATTCTTAGGTTGGGGACCATGGGCAAATCCATAGACATGTGAACTTCCTCCTGACTCTTAAATGTTTGTATGTTTTGTTGAAATAATAATCTAAAAAATATTGATAGAGGCATAATCAGAGCCTTGTACTCAAAGTGCTGTCCCTGGACCAAAGCATGAGCATCACCTGAGAGTTTATTGGAAATGCAGAATTCTGGGCCCTATCCCAGTCCTTCCGAACCAGTCTGCATTTACCAAGATCCTCTTGTGATTTATCTGCCCTTTAAAATTAGAAAGGCACTAAATCAGATAGCCATCTGATAACCAAGCACTTCACTGTGACTTCACTGTTCGTGTTTGTGTTTACATACAGTCAAGTTGATATCAAGTAGTGCTATTTTAATCACTGCAGGCTAAAGAGAAGGGACAGAGATGGACTTGATATCGAAATGATGCTCTCATGCCAAACAAAGGTCTAATAATGTCACAGTATACAGTGTAATGGAGGGTTTTGCAGTCGTCTGAACAGAGAAAACTAAGGGAGAACCAAGGCATCAAAGGCCATGGCGGTTTTGAGTCAGGAATCGTTTTAGTAAAAACAACATTGTCCGTCATGTTATGTTAATGCCGTTACTTTGAAATTCTGAAGTTTTTCTTGCCTTTAACTTTTTAAAAAATCGCTATTGAAATATAGTAAATATCTTCTATTTACAACGTTGTGCTAGTTTCAGATGTACAGTAGTGATTCAGTTATACAGATATATATAAATACATATATATATTCTTTTTTTACATTCTCTTCCATTATAGGTTATTACAAGATATTGAGTATAGTTCCTTGTGCTATACAGTAGGTCCTTCTTTATCTATTTTATATATAGTAGTGTGTATATTTTAATCTCAAACTCCTGATTTATCCCTCCCCCGCCTTGCTTTTAATTTTTAAATCTTTTCATTTTCAAAGTTATTTTTTATTTTATGGATGCATGAAAGCTATACACAAGCATAATTAGCTTATATATAGCTTTATGTTTGTACATAGTTAAGTAACATTATAATAAAAATATAAATCCACACCTAACTTCACAAGACTGCTGGAAATATCACTCACATTTGGTAAACACTACAATGGTGAGAACAAAGGATTGGAATTAATTTTGACAGAGAAGAAAGGAAAAAGCAGGAAGAAACAGGATACCTGGACGTCGGAGAACAGCACCACCTAGAAACATCTCTCCCCTCCCCACACCTTTGCTTCTGGTGACAGAGGATATCAGCCCTTAAATAACATTTTCCCGGTGAAGAGTCACTGCTGTTCCTCCCACACCATTAAAAAAAAAAAGTAAAATTAAAGGATACTCAATAAGCTCTGGGTGAAATGTCTAGAGATAATAATAGTAGTAATATTAATAATAAGTAGCAAAATAGCAATTACTGGGTGCCAGGCATTCTTCTAAACCCTTTACTTACATTAATTCACTTAACTCTATTAATAACCTCTGACAAAGCCATTCCTTAGGAGGGAGGGCGTAAGGGGACATATGTATACATATGGCTGATTCACTTTGGTGTACAACAGAAACTAACACAGTACTGTGAAGCAATTGTACTCCAATAAATACCTATTAAAAAAAAATGGCCACACTCCTTCACTCATAGGTGGACTCTTGTTTCTCCACCCTTTGAATCTGGCTGGTCTTAATGAGTTGCTTTGACCAGTGGAACTCAGTGGAAGTAGAATGTGCCATTTCTGAGTCTAGGCTTCCAGTGGCCTTGCCTGCTTCTAGCAGACTCTCAGGAATCCTATCTCTACCATGGGAGCGAGCCCAGGCATATTCATTTCAACCTAGTAAAAACCTTTTCACAATTTGATTTTCTTTCCTCACTGGGCACAATATAAAAATGATTTTCTGTAAATTTTTTAGGGGCAAAGTTTTCTTCTATTCTTGTTTTTCCCTAAGTTGTTGGGAAACAACTAAGGGAAAACATAAGTTCCAGGGAACAGGAAGAGGGTAGACGTTAGCTTGCTGATTGATGCTATTGGGGAAAAAGGAAACACAATGAGAAGTGGTTTTCCTCCTGTATTTTCAAGAACTTGAATAAAATTACATAAAAGGTGTTTAGTTGCCACAGGTGAGACAGGAATTTTCCACCAGAATATTAAATTAAAAATCATTTCAAAGTGCTGAGTTTTGGGCTTCCCTGGTGGCGCAGTGGTTGAGAGTCTGCCTGCTGATGCAGAGGACGCGGGTTCGTGCCCCGGTCCAGGAAGATCCCACATGTCGCAGAGCGGCTGGGCCCGTGAGCCATGGCCGTTGAGCCTGCGCGTCCGGAGCCTGTGCTCCGCAATGGGAGAGGCCACAACAGTGAGAGGCACGCGT
>NW_020172672.1:3675214-3714309 GCF_003031525.2 Neophocaena asiaeorientalis asiaeorientalis | reverse complement strand
TGAAAAAAAAAAAAAAAAAAAAAAAAAAAAAAAGTGCTGAGTTTTTTGCTTTTCTTCCTAAGTGGTACTTAAATACAGTGCATGCCACACCTGACACTCAGCCACATATTTGCAATTTGGAGACTTTTTAAAGACGATTCCTGATGGGAAAGGACGGCACTGGGCTGGCTGTAATGCATTTGTGAAGGGGCCTTGCTTACGGAGAGACAGGTAAAGACTGCACAAGGGCTGAGAAATGTCTATTTCCTATGTCTTAATTACTAGAGCTCTCAAATTCCTCCTGAGATATTTTGTACACAGTGTTCAGCTCTGAACAGCGAGCCAAACCTTTGGTTCTTCTTCTGAACCTTACGACAATCTTGTCATCTGGATTTTCTGGAACATTTCCTATTTTAAATATTCTCTTCCACTGTCAAATCATGGGCCCTGAGTTCTGGGTTCAGAAAATAATACAGGATTTCCCAGGCCTTGTGGTTTTAGGAACAAGTGGACTTTTAGGGGAAAAAAAATAATGATCGAGGGGCTGACATTAGGTTGCCAACTTTTAGCCAATAAAAGTATTTAAAAAATAATGAACACATTTCTAAAAGTTAATTGCATTTCTACCACTGACTCATTGTATAATCCTAGTAAATTACTTAAGCTCTCTGAGCCTCCATGCATTTCTCTATAAAATGGGGAGTTTGGGGGCTTCCCTAGTGGCGCAGTGGTTGAGAGTCCGCCTGCCGATGCAGAGGACACAGGTTCGTGCCCCGGTGCAGGAAGATCCCTCCGCAAAAAAAAAAAAAAAAAATGGGGAGTTTGAGAGTGTTTCCTACAACATCTGACACTGTATGTGCTCACAAAGTTAGCCATGATTGCTGTCGTGATTACCACTTTCATAAAAAGGAACGAGTCCAAAGACAAATAATGCTAGCCAAAGCTACAGGGAAGAGAGAAGGCAAGTTCCTCACAAGACCAATGGCAGAGTCATCAATAGGTCTGGCTCAACCTTTTTCTAGGGCATCAATAGCTCCTAAAGAGAGCAACCTCAGAACTACTGAACCAGTCAAGTGGAAAAAGGATTTCCAAAGAAGGCAGAGAAAAATCGGTATTTCCCTGGGCAAACCAGCTGTGGCAGGATGGGGTTCTGATGTTTGGGACACAAATATTAAAGCTGACGCTCTCAAATCAGTATTACCACCATCGTCTGACCTCTGCCCACCTCTGCAGCCCTACTGTGTCTATCTCCTAGACCCTTGGTTTAAGCCATACTTTTCACCTGACTCAACTATAGCTATGTCCCAGGGAAAGCATCCACTGACACTGCTCACAAATCATAGTAAGGCACCTACATCTACTTCTATCACACACTTACCACAGTGCTATTGTTCGAGGTTTAAACGTATGTCATTTTCATAGTTAAAGTAATCACAAATTCATCATACTATTAGGCGTAATGTAACAACCATTTTACATCCATAATCCCGCATTAACACAATAATTACAAACATTTAGCTGCATTTCCTGCCTATTGTTCCCCCCCACCCCAGAACATTTACACAGTTTTGGTCACAGCGTACAACTGTTATCCTACTTTTAAATTATTTGAGCATTTTTCAAATTACTTCACAGTCTTTAAGATCATCATTTAATTGCTACATAACATTCCATGAAGAAAATGTTTTTAACTTACATAAGCATATCTCTACTGAGGGACACATAGAGCATTTTTGGTTATTATATAAATAGAACCAAAATGAATAATTTCCATGCATATGGATTTTTCCATATTTTGAAATAGTTCCTAAAATTAGATTCCCAGAAGTTGTGAGGAATGAGGGTTCAGTGAGGAATGAGCGCTGATGGCACTGGATATATTGTCAGATTATTTTAATGAGAATATAGATGTTTCTTGTGCATGAATATCCCTTTTCATCTCAGTCATTTTCCAAGCAAGTCATTCTATCTACTCTCAGCATTCACTCTATTCGGCCACTGTGGTTTCCTTGCTGTCTACATACCGCCTGTAGAAAATCTACTGTATAGAGACATAAATCGTCCCGAGACACAAATTGTCCCGAGACACCCAGAATATCTTACCTTGGTCCAGAATGCCCTGCAAAAGTTGTGACTTAGGTGTACCTTGGGGTCCCCTCTTCTCTTCAGGGAGCTTTCTCATGGACGGGCTATTAAAATATGCCTATAATTCAGTGGACTAATGTATTTTAAAATGTGTTTTAGAAAGCATATTTGAAGCTCCTGAAAGTCTGATTGATAATACTCTGGATAATATAAAAATTACATACTTTTCAAATTCTCAAATATGTCCTAATACTGGTAATGTACAAGAGGACCCATTTTATTTTAGTTTTGCCAACGTTAGGAATCATTGATTTCTGTTTGTATTTTTTGTTTGTGTCTGCCTGCCTCCACAAAACTAAGTCTTCTGGGAGCAGAGACCATCACACTTTTCCCTGACACATTAGCACTCAATAAAGATTTTGGCAGAGATGAAAAAGAGAGGCAAAAGAGAATAGGAAAAGCAGCAAATGAAGCAGGAGATGCTACATGAGAGGGAAGGGAAAACAAGAACCAGAGTCCTAAGCATGTAGGGAGTTTGTACTACAAGTAGGTAGCTTCAGAGAAAATATTCAAAGACGTGATTAGGATTAAAGAGAAAACTAAACCCCTCATCCTACTAGTATCTCACTACTAATTTCTCTTTTATATTCATGCCAAAAAACGTTCATGGCTTCTGAGGGTCAATTCTATTGAATAGTTTAAACATTAGGAGACCCTCCCCCTGCCCAAGTGGAACTTTCTTCAGAGCAGACTACTTAACAACAACAAAAAACAGATCTGACTTTGTTGCTGAAAGTGGGGTCCGGCTGCTCCCCACTCTTAAACCAATACTAGAGAGGCCAGGTTGGTGGAAAGGAAAGTTTGCTTTATTTCTGAGGCCGGCAAGCAGTGGGGAGAGGACAGACTCGTGTCCAAATGCCGACTCCCCGCTTCCCACCCCCAACAATCAGTGGGCAAAAAGCTTTTAAAGGGGCGTTTCAGGGGTGTATATGTAGAGGGAGGGGGCTACACTTAGAAACAGCACAGTCAGCTCTGGCAGTCATCTTGAAATTGGTCACGCGGTGGTCTGATCAGCATCACCTTGATCGTTTTGGGGTACTATTAATAGTTAGTTCTAGGGTCAGTTTGCTCCCATTTCTTTGAGGCCAGTTCTCTGAACTGTGGCGGCTTATGTCACGGCTACAGTCTGGTCATCATGTGGTTAAGTTCTTCCACCTAATGGGGGTTTCAGTATCTACAGGACAGCTCACGGGATATGGCTCAGAATATTATCTACAGCCCTTGGGGAAGAACTAAAGGTCCTTGACTACGCTTAATGACTAAACTATTATTATTTGGTCTCGTTTGACTATTTTCCTTTGTTTCTGCATTTTTTCACTTCCCTGATTAAACTTATTCTTTGGCTAAAGTTTTTCTACAGACAAAAGGCAGGAGGAGGACATGGGTGGTGGGGGCAGGGCAGCAGGGAAGGACCAGAGGGTCCTGCTCCATTTTGTGAGCACATTTAAATGCCCACAAAACAGCCATTTAAAGAAATTTATACTGTCCTGGAAATAAACCTTAAAGACGTGTAACTCTCGCCACCTGTGCCTGAGTCCAAAGCCAGGCTAGGCTACTTCCTGGCTGTGCAACCTGGTGTTTAAGCTATCAGTTTCTCATCTCGAAAATGGGGGTAATCAAAGCTCCTAGCTCAGAGAGGTGTTGGGAGATTAATGAGTTAATATGTGCTTAGAACAGTAACTAGTACACAGTAAGCACTCAATAAAAAGGATAAGCCAATTGATGAAAACACTCCAATTCTGAGGGATGCACAGAAGTCTTGATATGTCTTAAAATGTGTACAATATATAAGAAAGAAGTCCGTATGTAAGCTGTTCATATATCTTTTGTCAGCCTTGTGTATGTTAGGGCTTTTCGCACTTAGCCTCACAACAGCACATATAATTGGCATTTTCTAGAATAATCTATCCAAGAACCAGGCAGTTAACACAAATGGGAAAAGAGAGTGTGGGGTATAATTTGGTAGGAGGAGAAGGGAGGCTCATCTTCTGTCTGAAGAAGACAATGGCCACTTGGTTAGAAGCAATTATTGCCGATTGGGAATCAAGGTCCAGTTTTGCCAAGTCTCCCAAATTTTCAAGAGAAAACTAGAACTCTGGATTCTTATGTGCAGTCTCCTGATGGTTAAATGTTGGCGACTCTTTCAGTTGTTTCTAAATACCCCGTGCAGGTCAATCAAAATATATCTGTGAGGCAAATTTGGCTGAACCTGCTGAGAGTTTGTACTCTTTAAGCTTGAAGAAAAACTATGTCCCCAAACCAACGTCCCCCAGGCCACACCTTCCAAAGAACTAGTTCCCACTAAGGGGAGGTGTGAAGGCGTGAAGTGTTAGTGCTCAGCTGATATCCACGCACTGCTGGGCTCCCAGGCAGTCAGGCACGACTCCAGTGAGTGACTGACACATATACACCCTACCTAGCCTTCGGGGGACAGAAAAAGAAGTGAGGATGGGCACTCACCTCTTAGCCAAGAGGCCAGACACATGCAAGGGAAATGACAGCAAAAGTTAGGTTACCTGTAACTGCTCAATTGTGTGGTCCCCATTCAAGACTCCATCGGGATTTAGGGGAAGGGAGACTCCAAGGTTCTGGGGGCTCCAAGGGGACCACAAGGAGGCTGGCCTCCTGAACCAGACCACAAGGAAGGGGAGCCTCTGGAGGAGAGAGAGGGGTATATGCTCTAGTAAAGAGACTAAATGAGCACCAGCGTACCTGTTTCGGGTTATTATAACATCTCTTCCATCTTTGACAGTGAAAAAGTATGTATGGTCCAGTTTGTTGTTTTTCGCGTTTGTTTGTTTTGCTTTGGTCAGGGCAGGGTATAAGCCACCTAACACAATGGCTGCCGATCATCGTAAAAATGACCTATATATTGGCGTAGCTGACTCTGTATTCTGCTTTCAAACTTTTCCCGAGCCCCTGAACACTATGCTTTCTTGACTGATGGCATTAGGCTAAGAGGGGGTCCCTGCCCATGAGAAGCCACAATCCAGGGAGGGAGATGCCTATACAGAGATCAGGCAACAGACATAGGGTTGCAGCTGTGGAGCAGCCTGTCCAGGGAGCTGAGGTGGCTTCATGCAGAAGGCACCAGCTGGGCTGCATCTGAGGGCGAGCGGGAGGCTGCCAGGCAAAGAATGGGGAGCAAGGGTGCTCCAGGTGGCAGCAGCAACACAGGCAAGGCACAGAATGGTGAAAGCTAGTAGTTTATAGCAGCGAAGGTACCCGCCCTCTTTTCCACCTCTTCATTCTTGGTCTGTTTGTTAATTATGGACTTCCTGTGTCTCAGCAAGACAGGAATCTCTGAGGATTCCCTACAGATTCTTAAAACTTGCTCTGCTTTTGTCATTCATTCACATGAAAAGGCAGCAAAGATGAAAAAAAATTACTAAAGGTCAACATAAAGAGAATGATTTAAAGTGCCTATGTTACATGCAGATGTATTTAACTGTGTCCCTATAGTCTTGGCACAAAGAAAGATGATACTCTTCATAAAATCAATTTTGATCTCATTTATTTTGGACTAGAATGTTCTCTGCTAGGCCTCCAATACAAGAGGAAATATTCACACATAAAAAATAGAAATTGTACATCAAAACACAGTTCAGGGTTGGTTTTGATTTGAGCTTGGGGTTGTCATAAGTTTTATGTTTCATTTGCAACTGTTAGTATTAAAAGAAAAAAATTTAAAGGTTAATGTTTGCTTCTTTTTCCTCTGAAAGGGAAAACTTTTTAAGGTATCAATATAAAGCTGAAGATTTCAACTCTACTCATAATTACCACTGTCATGTTCCAAAATGGCATGAAAAGGATACCCTCGGGTACCAGGATGGCAAATCTTAGCATCCTGGCTCCATTGCCTGCTACATGCAGCTGTATCCTCACCCTTTCCTTCTCTTTCTGGCTTCTAATGGTCCTTTCCATCCACAAGAGGAGGAAAGGAAGGAGACTATGGTAGCTTGTCTTCAAAGATGGTCTCCAATTGACCATGCCTCATGCCCCGCCTTTGTCTGGGCTGTCCTTCATAACTAATGGAAGGTGGGTGCTGCATGACTTTCAAGGTTGGAAGTCTTGCAGCATCCGCCTTGAATTCTTAGAAACTTTAAGTTCAGAATCCAGCCACCAGCCTGTGAGAAGCCCATGCCACATGTAGAGGCCACATGATGAGCCATCTTGGACGTCTAGCTCAGCCCAAGTTTTCCAATAACTCCAGCCCCAGCTGCCACTGGAGAGCCGGAGCATGAGCAGCTCCAGCTGAGCCCATCAGCCCGTGAAACTGTGGCTTATTACACAGCATGACATGACCAGAAGACAAGTGTCAGGGAAGGGAAGGAAAGCCTGAAATTTGAAAACTTTCTTTACCCTGTGGCAACATGGTGAATGAGATTGAAACTTGTGGCCCAATTTATTTTTTAATTGAATGTAGTTATTAATTATCTCTTGCTCCCTTTCCCTAGTGACCACCTGAAGATAATCAAGGCATAAAAGTACGCATTTTCCAAGAATATATGAAGAGGTAACCAGCTCCATTTCATGTCTATGTATCTTTCTTAATTATCTTCAAGGTCAGCAACAAAAAGGAAAAATAAAAGCAAAATCTTCTGAAACAAAGCAAGATCAGCTTGTCTCCACAAGCATCCTTTAGGCAGTAGAGTCAACAAGCAGATACACTGATGTGGGCAGTGCGCCAGATTTGCTATCTTTCGATTTTAACTATGGAACAGACATGACATAAATATGTAGTGGTTTTCCATGTTCATGATGATGGCATTCATTTTTATATTAAATGCTTAACTGCAAAACTCTCATGTGCAATGTATGATAGGTTGATGACTGGCAGTTAGTTGCCTTGTCAGTTTCCATTCCCTGTGCGTTCCTTGTCAATGTCTTCCACTTTGTTTGAAGCCTTAATGTCTCAGCTAAATATTCAACTTTCTGAGCTTTCCTTGAAAGCAGAGCACCCACGTGACTCGGTTATGGCCATTTAGAATTAAGAGCAAGTCTGCCGGGGAGTTATGATGAAACTCTGCTACCCTGATAAAAGGGGAGAGCCACGGACAGCATCACCACTTCACATCTCCCTCCTAGAATATGGACGTGACACCTGCAGCAGCCATTTTGCAATCATGAGGCAATAAACATAAGGATGAATGCTAACACATTAGGAAGAGCAGAACAGAAAGCACAAAAACCCAGATCTCTATGGAATTACCAAGCAGCTGAACGAAGCCTAGAAATTGCCTATCATTTCTAGATTTGTCATGTGAGAAAAATAAACCCTACTTGTTATTCCAGTTTTCCATTACCTGCAGTCACATGCATTTCTTCTTGATAGTGCTAAGTCATTCATTAAAACCTAGTAAGCCCTTGTAAGACTGAGTTCAATTATAGCTCCTCAAATATAATTTTTCTTCAGACTATACTATGCTCCACGTGGTTGATGATGAGGTACATTTTTGCCCACTTCAACCACTCATTTACATTAAGTGACATATTCACACTGAGAACTTGTTCTTTAAATAGCATTCTGCCATCAAGAGCCAACTACTCAGACTGACAATCAAAAAAACATCAGATAAAAGAGCAATAGACTTTCAAAAGCACAGCGGTTTAGAAAAGTAGCAGAGTGATTTGTGGGAGGCTTTTTTTTCTTGCTTACTGTGTAATAGCCATAATATTCCTGTTTTGGAATATACTTGCAGAAACAACTGTTGTGGTTATCAAACATCTCAGCTTTGCTTTAGCATTTTATCACCCACAAAACCACATTTATTGTCTCTCTACTCCTCCGTGGTTATCAGAATCCCATAATTAAGGCATAATGAAAGTAAACAGTGTCACAGAAAACTAGATGTCTTTACAAGGAGAGTAGTTAAGACAAGACAAATATTCCTAAAGATAGCAGTAGAGCCAAGTGGAATTGCTAAGTTCTGTTTGTGTGTGTGTTGGTGGTGATTAAAAAGAAGAATCATCATCTAAGTGAAGTATTTAGGGAACAAATTTCCTCTTGATGGATAATAAATTAATTTGGAAAATTCACATTGAAATCAAGCAAGCATGCCAGTACTGTAAGACCCCTACACAAGCACCCCAAACCCCCAGAAAAGGAAGGCTATTCCATCTACGAAAAGCTAAAAATGGGGAGGACCAAAATCTTATCTTCCCTCTAAGATCTATACCTTAGTTACTTCCAAAATGATGTGGTATGTAAAACAAGGCAAATAAAAATAAAAGAAAACGCTTTAGTTAAAAAGCCAAAATGTAAATGTACTGAAGGTAATTGGGATGTGCCAGGCACTGCAGCTGGGTACTATATTTAGATGTGAGATTCCTGGTAGTTAAGGCAAAAGGAGAGACCCTTTACTTTATATTGCTTCCAGGGCTTCCCTAGTGGCACAGTGGTTAATAATCCACCTGCCAATGGAGGGGACATGGGTTCGAGCCCTGGTCCGGGAAGATCCCACATGCCGCAGAGCAACTAAGTCCGTGCGCCGCAGCTGCTGAGCCTGCGCTCTAGAGCCCGCGAGCCACAACTACTGAGCCAGCTCACCTAGAGCCCGTGCTCCACGGCAGGAGGAGAAGCCACCGCACCACAATGAAGAGTAGCCCCCACTCACACAACAGGGACCCAACACAGCCTACACACACACACACACACACACACACACACACACACACACACACATATATTGCTTCCATTGTTAGATAAAAGGAAGTACATAAATTCAATAAGAGAGTAGCTTTTTCCTTGTAGGGAATTTTTATGGAAATTACAATATCAAGATAAATATTACGGTTCACCATCTCTCAATAGCTCTAATCTTTTCTTCTGGCACACAACACTAATTATTGTTCTATATTTTTATAATACACCTATATAATTCGTATTTACCTTTAATTAAATCTTTAATTTGTTTCTCTTGCCAAATAATAACTGTAAAGCCCGTGAGGATGGAGGGATTATTTCTGTTCTGTTTACCTCCAGAGCCTAGTCCAGTTTCTGACCCATTTAGGTACTCAATCCATATTTATTGAACGAATGAATGAACTGTTTTGTCAAAGATAAAATCTGACACCCAGAAATCCTCCTGCCCCAAACCCCAAGGTAGAATGTATATGCATGTGCGGAAGGTGGGTCATTATGCACGTCTGCTCAGCACCATCTGCAATGACCATGGCAACAACAAAAAGGAAAAAACCGAAACGTCCACCAACAAGAGAATGGATTCGTACAACAGCATGATCGAGAAATTAAATAAACTGGAGCAACATAGATCAAAATATTTTATGTAAAAAAAAATCAAATTATAGAACAAGGCTTGCAGGATAACATTTCTATCATTTTAAAATATGCAAAACAACACTATATATAGTTGTTTCAAAGCATGTATGGGACAGAAACACCACACTTAAGATACTGGATGTCTTTTTTTTAATATAAATTTATTTATTTACTTTTGGCTGCGTTGGGTCTTCGTTGCTGTATGCAGGCTTTCTCTAGTTGTGATGTGCAGGGGCTACTCTTCGTTGCAGTGCGCGGGCTTCTCACTGGGTGGCTTCTCTTGTTGCGGAGCACGGGCTCTAGGTGCACGCGCTTCAGTAGTTGTGGTGCACGGGATTAGTTGCTCTGTGGCATGTGGCATCTTCCTGGACCAGGGCTCAAACCTGTGTCCCCTGCGTTGGCAGGCGGATTCTTAACCACTGCACCACCAGGGAAGCCCTAAGATATTGGATGTCTTTAGAGAGGAAAGGGGAATGGGGTGGAGTGGGGAACGCCCAGAGCTTCAGTCATATCTGCAGTGTTCTCCTTCTGAGGCTGAACAGTCGTTATATTGGTGATATAAATGTATATATAAATACACACACATTTTTTGAATGCCTGGAATATTTCTTGATAAAATATAAGGAAAGCCTGAGACACTGTCATAGAAAAGTCTAAGGAGACATGGAGAGATGACAGCTAAGTGTACTATGGTCATCTGGATGAGATCCTAGAATAGAAAACAGACATCAGGTAAAAACTAAGGAACTATGGAAAAAGGAAGGACTGTAGTTGATAATGATATACCAATATTGGTGTGTTAACTGTAACAGACATTCTATTCTAATATAAGATGTTAACAACAGGCCAAATTGGATAGAGGGTTTATGGGAACTCTCTGAACTATCTTCACAATTTTTCTGTAAGTCGAAAACCATTCTAAAGTAATGTCCTTTAAAAGAAGTAAACAGCACAAAAACATTCTGCAAGTGGACCTTTCTTACAGCAATCCTTCAAAAAAGGTATAAGATGTAGCGAACTTACTAAGTTTAGTAAGAATCTTCCTACAGGAAGCTAAGAAAATATGGTCCAAGTGTATTGGGTTTTGATAAGCCAACTTAGAGAAAAGAATTTAGAGAGCTAGACTGCTGTATTTCCCTCAAATATCAGACAGCTCCAGTTTGCCTTTTGTAAGAGTTGGACAGTAGTCAAACATGATGTCCTTCCCATGGCATGAGTACCTCTGAGAACACGGGCTCAGAGCAAGCTGATCATTAACTGGCCTGGCTTCTCTCCTCTCCCCAGCTTCTCCTGTCCTTGTAGGTTCTCTACCCTGCTTCCTTAGGCCACTGTCATTGTCAAGTGCAGCCAAACTACATCCTTTTTAAAGTAAAATAGAGTTTAAAAAAAAAAAAAAGATTCCCTGGCAGGTACTGACGTACCACATGGATTTCAATATATTTAAAAGGGGTTGCATTCTTGAAGCCAACCTCAGAAGAGACAAAAAGTCACAGAAATGTAGAGCCAGAAAGAAGCATGGCACCCTGCTCCTGTGTCCTCCTTCTTTAAGGATGAATTAAGCAGGCTTTGAGGAAGTGAGGTAATCTGGTAAAGGTCCCCTCCTCCGCAATGCCCCATCAAAAACTAAGAGCACATAACGCCCTCCTCATGTGAGCAAGGGAAACATGACCTCAGTAGTGACCGGGCATCCTCTGAGGGAGGAATCACCTAAGTGAGCTAGGGGGACACTCAATACAACAGGGGGAAAGGCCCAAGGGCTCCACATGAGAGCAGGCAGGTGAGAGAAGGCCAGGAGAGCCCAAGAGATGGTAAGGGCTGAGTGGGAAGTGACCAGTAGAAAGTCCCCTCCTTGTTGCGGGGTGGCCGGGGATCCTATTAAACCTGGTATTGACATTCCTGCCCTAATGCATTATAAACACTTGCGCCACCCCCATCTCCTCTGTTTTTAGTGAAGTCCACCACACTCACAGCTGCTCAGAGGAGGGGTCAATGTAGTGGAAGTCACTGGGGCAGAATTCCGTGCCCAGGTGACCAAGAGAATGCCCCTGGGCATGAGAGACTGGGGAGGAAGGAGACTTTCACGGACTGTGGCAATGGAGACATGAGCCCCACCTTACACAGACTTCAAGGGCACCAATAAAAGACAGCAGCAAGGCCAAGTTGAGTCCGGCTAACACTCTGTTCCACCAAGTACACTGGCCTGAAGGTCTCCAAAAAGAGAACTTTGTGGGGACTGCCCTACCTTCCCTTTAACCTTCTCTAAGAAGGACCTACTTTTCACTGGTCCATGCATGAGTTTGATCGCTTAAAGGAGAGCTGCCTGTAAAAAACAATTAACAAGGACCCAGAGCCAACAAGTAGCTATGATATAAGAGAACTCTGAAGGTACTGTAAGAAATCTAAAGGGATTCAGGTTTAATATCTAGCCACCATTAAAGCCTTTCCCAAAAATTTGGAGGGGAGGTGGTGGAGAGAAAAGAGGGCTCAAGACAGAACCCAGAAGCAGCTCCAGGAAGAAGAATCTGTGATGAAGGCTAAGAGAAAACAGTAGATCTTCAGGAGGAGAATCAAGCAACATCGGTATCAGCTTCACTGAGGAAGGGAGGCTGGTGCTCCGAGGGAATTCTCAACAACATCAAATGTAAAAAGAACTGCAGTAAGATGAAGTTTGAAAAGTGTCTATTGGATTTTGTCGGTAGGAGATCATTGATGACCTTGCCAAAGCAGTGTTCGTTGGCCAAAGATAGTTGTACAAGTTGTTGACTGAGAAAGGACACCAGCCTGCACTGTGCTCATGAACTCATTCCCTGCAAGCAAGGGATACATTTTCCCTAACTGGGGCAAAGGTACCAAATGCGCTTGTGAAAAAATTGGTGGTTTCAGTAGAGTGCTGGAGGCAAAATCCTACTGCAGTGAGTTGGAGACTAACCAAGAGGAGAGAAAGAGGGTCTAAGCTCAGCCCTCCTACTGGGCAGCTTCAAACTGACACAGAGGAGTTTTATTGTAGAGGGAAGAGATGAATCCGGGAGAGGGGTTAGAAGAACAAACGGAAGAGGAAAGGTAGAAGGAACTGTGGGAGAATACGGACCTGACTTCTATTGCTAATGAAACCTAGTGCTCATTCTGTTCATCCCTGTGTTTGCAGAGCTGCATGTGGGTTTCAAAGCTGTTCCATGTGATTCTCAGAACAGCTTGGGAGGTAGACAATGCAGCACTGTTATCCCCTTCTGCTAGTGAGGAAACTAACATGCAAAAAGTTCAATTAAGTGATAGAGCCAGAGAATGAAATCTCTCGGAATGGAGCGAGGATGGACCTTGCCTGCAAATTCATGTGCTTCTGCTAGCACTGTCACTTAGGAGTGAGTTGCATCAAACCACTGGGCCTCTGTTTGCCTGACTGTTAAATGGAACATGTAATATCTGCATTATGGAGACATGAGGAGGAACTGGGACGAGATGTACACACAGCCAGGACGGAGCCAAGCACAGATAGTCAACACATATGAACTTTCTTTTCCTTACTTTTCTACCTAGAACTCATATTCTGGTTCTGACTCCAGGTTGATAGTTATCAACTAGATGGCTACTATGTTCATGTACTCATTCATTCACTTTCAGATTTACGTAAGTTTTGGTTTAAAGAGAATCTAAGAGAGTTACTCTCCAGAAACAAAGTTCCTTAAAGAATTTTTATTGTTAATAAAATTTGGTGTGCTGTATTTACCTAACATCTGTGAAAGGAAAATCAAAATGGAGTTGCTATTGCTCAGAGAGCTCTCTAAAATCGAGCCAAGGGTAATACCCTAGTGGTCCAGTGGTTAGGACTCCACGCTTCCACTGCAGGGGTTAAGTGTTTGATCTCTGGTTGGGCACCTAAGATTCTCATATGGCACAGCCAAATAAATAAATAAGAAATAAAATGGAGCCGGGAGGCCACTGAGGACGTGTGACTTACGCACATCTTGGGCCAGGGGGAATCTGACCTTCTGACCAGTTATTGTCTTAATGCAGGCTTCCAGAACATCTGCCCAATGTTCCAGAAACTCAAGACTTATTGGACCCTTTCACCCTAAAACAATTCGTAACAGCCTATCCCTTAAGGACAAGTCTTTCCTTTCTTATGTCAGGGTCTATCATGATTCTTGGACAACCTTGTGGCGTTTGCCTTTGGGGGCTTTCGCCCTGACTCTTCCTCTTCCCCAGAACACTCTTTTGGTTTTACCAGAATCTGTGTCTCCCAAATTGCAATTCTTAAGACCCCCGCAAATAAAGCTCTTTGTTCTTTCCTTCCTCGATACCGATTATTGTTCAACACATCTTGCAATGTGCCTCATAAAAGTACCAGTTAACTATAAAGCTGTTGCCAAACTCCCTTCCCCTGAGTCTACTTGACTGGAGCCCTGGTGTGTAAATGGCAGTTGGTAAAGGGCGGTGGGCGGGGGTGGGGGGAAGAACTGTCCCATATGGAAGCCTGAGGAACTGAACCATGAGCTGGTGACAGAGAGCAAGTTCCAGACCTGGCCTGGGGAGAAGGCTGGGAGAAAGGATCAGAAAAAGGGAGTTATCCCTCAGAGGAATGTAGAAGCATTAGCACATGAAAAATGCATTAAATGATTTAATTATCTGGTTCTAGTAAATATTTTTTTCCCACTAAACCATTTGCATCAAAAGATCAGGAAACAGGGCCAAGCAAGTCGCTTTTTAAATTCAACGATGATTTCTCAGCTGAGAAAACACAAATTGGATAGAGCAGATATCTTCATATCCCTAACAGAAAAGACAGAGCGTAGACTAAATAACTCAGTTTTGATCATCAGGAAACAAATACACAATGTGTGGGAATGTAAACTCAGATCATCTGACATCGGCCTAATTCTTCTGGCAATATTTATTTAAATGTACACTAGCAGGTCACAGCATTATTAAGTGTTGTTCAGCTGTGTGCACTTATTTTCTATTCTTCGTAATATTACTCTGGAAAAATGGAAAGGTTTCCCCATGCTTGTTGGAAGTGATCTATGTCATAGACACACATAACAGTGACGTCTTAGGTTCTGCTTTCATGTCCTGAACACTTTCTATCTGCCAGACAGTGTTCTGGGCACCAGGAATTCAATGGGGAATCACTCAAGATTCCTCTTCCCCTCGTGGAAATTAATTCTAACTGGGCAACCATTAACACACCAGAATAATTTCAGAGATCAGTAAGGGCGATGAAGATAATATAAAGGTGCAATGAGACAGTGTCCCTGAATGGGGTGAGGGCGAGGGGTGGGCAACTTTAGACACAGTGGCTCCCTTCTGAGAATGATGAGACTATGACAGTTTTGCAAAGGTCTGGAGCAGGAACATTCTAGGGAGGAGACAGCATGTGCAAAGGCCTTGAGGAGGGAATGAGCTCAGGTGACTGAGAAAGAGAAGAAAGACCAGGGTAACAAGAACATACGTGAACCATGCACAAAATAGCACAAGGCACAAGACAAGGCAGGGAACACAGGCAGGGGCCAGGTGGTGGCGAGCCCCACTAGCACGTAATAAAATCACGGATGTTATTCTAAGGGCAATGGGAAACCACTGGAGAGTTTTTAAGCGAGAGAATTATCTGGTCTAATTTAAGCCTTCTAAAGATCATGGCGGCTGAGGACAGAAACGGGCTGGGAAGCAGAGTAGTGGGGGCATAAAGGGAGCAGGGAAGCCTCACAGCTGTTCAGACAAAAGATGATGGTGACTTGATGTCAGTAACTGTTAAATGGGATGGTTCCCTTCCCCTCTGTGTAGCATTCCAATGAATCATTTCAAATGAAGTCTCACTTCTGTTTTGCCAAAGAGAGCAGAAGCCTTAATAGAAAGGTAGTGATATGTGGTGAGTGTGGAGGTGAGATACCCTCTCTCTCAGCCAGCACCTGTAAAGGGAAAGCACCTGCAGAATCAAGGAGCTGGCCACTCAGAAACACACTGTTGTGATCATGGGAAATAGGAGCTCATCACAGCTGGTAGCTTCTCCCTTGATTCAAATGAACAGCACCCACATTTATTTCTTAGGAACGAAATGTGCCCCACAGGTCAGTGATGAGTAAAACCATGCCATTTAATCAAAACTTTGCCACCAAAGGTAGCTCAGCTGCTGGCAACACAGAGGGCTGGTGCCTTTATTTTTAAGAACAAAGTTTCACCTTAAATGCAGAGAAAGAGATGATTCGAAAAGACGAGGTCTTTTCTCCGCTCAGCCCAAAGCACCAACTCCTCCTCACAGGTCCCTATCTATTGGCTTGCCCATTGTCACCTGGCCCCGTGGTCCCAAGATTTCTCTGACCTGTATTTCTGCCTTTAACAGCTACAGGCCTGTTTGCTCTAACAAAGACTCCCTCCTTTCATTTACATTACTCTAGATGGTGGATCCAAAAAGATCTTGCTGTGATTTATGTCAGAGAGTGTTCTCCTATGTTTTCCTCTAAGAGTTTTATAGTGTCCAACCTTACATTTAGGTCTTTAATCCATTTTGAGTTTATTTTTGTGTATGGTGTTAGAGAATGTTCTAATTTTCATTCTTTTACATGTAGCTGTCAGTTTTCCCAGTATCCTGTAATAACCTACATGGGAAAAGAATCTGAAAAAGAATGGATATATGTACATGTATAACTGAATCACTTTGCTGTACACCTGAAACTAACACAGCACTGTAAATCAAATATATCCCAATATAAAATAAAAATTAAAACAAACAAACAAGCAAAAAAACAAACTCTCTCCTTAACCAAACTTGAATCAGGCTCCTTGGACTCCTTTGGAGTCTTTCTGACTGGGCCTTGCCCTTGGACTCTGTCCTTGGCCTGCTTATTCCAGTTCTAGCAAGAATCCTGCTAAGTCAGTTTAGTGAAAATCCCCTGCCCTTGGTATCTGATCACCCTCAATATCTGATCAAATTCCTCATCTCCTACCCACAGTATCTTATCACCCTGGCCTGCCTTCAGCAAGAATCCTGTCGAGAGTTGGTCTAGGAAGAATCCTCCTAACCCCTGATGTATCCCCTTAATAATTTCCCATCCACTGACCCCCTCACTCTGCTCCTTGGCTATAAATCCCCACTTGCCCTTGCTGTATGCAGCAGAGGTGAGCCTGATCTCTCTACCCAACTATAAAACTCCATTGTAGTAGCCCCAGCCCCACCCCCAAATAAAGTCCTGCTTACTATCTTTAACAAGTATCTGAATAATTTTTTCCTTTAAACATTCTCTGAGGATAAAAATTATAAATACAAAAATATAGAGAACAGCAGAAACCCTAAAAATCTAAAATTTGGAATGGATGAGCTCATCCATGGGACCTATTTCAAAAGATCTTGGATGATCAGAACTGATTGCTCATAATCAGGAGAAACTATCATCATTGATCCATATGTGGGTCTTTAAAAAAAACGTAAAAAACACAAACACATGGAGGATAAACAATACGTTACTAAATAACCAAGAGATCACTGAAGAAATCAAAGAGGAAATCAAAAAATACCTAGAGACAAATTACAACAAAAACACGATGATCCAAAACCTGTGGGATGCAGCAAAAGCAGTTCTAAGAGGGAAATTTATAGCAATACAAGCCTACCTCAAGAAACAAGAAAAATCTCAAATAAACAATCTAACCTTACACCTAAAGGAACTAGAGAAAGAAGAACAAACAAAACCCAAAGTTAGCAGAAGGCAAGAAATCATAAAGATCAGAGCAGAAATAAATGAAATAAAATAGCAAAGATCAATAAAACTAAAAGCTGGTTCTTCAAGAAGATAAACAAAATTGATAAACCATTAGCCAGACTCATCAAGAAAAAGAGGGAGAGGACTCAAATCAATAAAATTAGAAATGAAAAAGGAGAAGTTACAAAGGACACCGCAGAAATGCAAAGCATCATAAGAGACTACTACAAGCAACTCTATGCCAATAAAATGAACAACCTGGAAGAAATGGACAAATTTTTAGAAAGGTATAACCTTCCAAGATTGAACCAGGAAAGAAACAGAAAATATGAACAGACCAATCACAAGTAATGAAATTGAAACTGTGATTAAGAATCTTCCAACAAACAAAAGCTCAGGACCAGATGGCTTCACAGGTGAATTCTACCAAATGTTTAGAGAAGAGCTAACACCCATCCTTGTTGGAGAAAAGACAGTCTCTTCAATAAGTGGTGCTGGGAAAACTGGACAGCTACATGTAAAAGAATGAAATTAGAACACTCCCTAACACCATACACAAAAATAAACTCAAAATAGATTAGAGACCTAAATGTAAGACCGGACACTATAAAACTCTTAGAAGAAAACATAGGAAGAACACTCTTTGCCATAAATCACAACAAGATCTTTTTTGATCTACCTCCTAGAGTAACGGAAATAAGAACAAAAATAAACAAATGGGACCCTGAAACTTGAAAGCTTTTGCAAAGCAAAGGAAACTACCAACAAGACGAAAAGACAGCCCTCAGAATGGGAGAAAATACTTGCAAATGAATCAACAGACAAAGGATTAATCAGAAATGCTTTCCACCTGATCAGATATCTTAAAGGTTTTACAGCTTAGTTTATTATCTGAGAGCAACTCCAGCTTTGGGGAGACAAGTGGCCACAATCCTAGACACTGAGCTGCTGAAAATTAACTTTGGTCTTTTCGTTTTTTATGTATACGCAAGCTTCAGCAGAAAAATCAATAAATGAGTTTTGACCAGATATACGCAGGCTGACAGATTTCATCTGAGGAATTTCCCACTGATTGCTAAAAACAATAAAAGCAACAAGCAAATACCTGCAGTAGCTGCTATCACAATCATGCCTTCTCTTGAACTGAGAAAGGGATTTATTTTTCACCTGAGATGAGGGGAATTACAGGACCTGTTCAATCTTATGATTTAATTTCTTTATTTTATAGATGAGGTACCCAAAGCTGAAAACAGTCAAGTCGACCTGGGACTTGCAGAGGTCCCTTAACTGCTTAATCCAGAAGGTTCTAGTCTATTACTCATCCCAAAACCACCATCGTTTTAGCAGGAAAAAAAAGCAAAGACCTATGCATCATGGAATTTCGACACATGACCATTGCCATTGCTGACAATTCTCAACCCTGATGCTCTGAGGTGCAGACGCTAGTGAATTTCTCTGTGAAGCCTGAATAACCTCTCTGCCTGTTTTCCAGACAGTCCCCAAGTACAAGACAGATACGCAAGCTTGTCTAATTCAGGCCATTTCCCCCACATGTCACTTCTTCTGGCTCCTGGTCAAGTAAATCACAGGCTCTTAGATTTTTTTTTTTTAAATAAGGACCTACTTACATTCATTAGAAAAATCTTTAGCAGAAAGCTTGGCAAACAACAAGACTGGGAATGAATTAGAGAATAGCATGAAATTCAATGCAGCCTGTTAATTTTTATTAATAGTCTGAAACCCACAGCTTTGAGCCATCCTTTCTGAACAGCTCAGGAGACCAGCCTCATCAGAGGGAACATCAGGGGTTTCAGTGGGCTCTCCCAGTGGTCTCTACGACACCCACCCATCCCCTCTTTAGCCCCGTGCTTCAGTGGAAAATAGCCCTCTCCTCAGCTTCGAGGGGTAAAATTCTGATTAGTCTGTCAGGGTTTCTCAACCTCAACACCATTAACAGTTTTGGTTGGATAATTCTTTGTTGTGGGCCTGTCCTGTACCCTGTAGGATGTTTAGCAGCATCCCTGGCCTCCACCCACTAGATGCCAATAGCACCCCTCGGCTGTGACAAGCAGAGGGATCTTCAGACATGGCCAAGTGCCCCCTGGGGGTAAAATCAGCTCTGCTTGGGAACAACTGGTCTATGTCAGTCATGGAAATTCTATTTTTCTTACCATTGGTTTAAACATGTGAGTGAATTCTGAGTACTGAGACCCTGCAGGTGAATTTTCTAGGCGGACACATGAGGGCCTGACCTGAGGTGAAGCCGAGTAGCCCTTGTTATTGGAACGGAACCATTTCTTTATTCTTTAAGCCAATTTGAGCTGGGGATTTTTGTAACTTTTAGCCAAAAGCATCCTAATACAATATCCTACTGTAATGTTCATTACAAATACTTATAAAACAATACTGACATTCAAGATTCAAGTTCCATGACACTGTAAAACATGCTTATTTTCTCCCTAAGACTTCTTTCTGCTGCTTCCAGCATTCCTTGCCATCATCCTCTAAATCACAAACAACTATCTAAGTACCATGAGAAAAAAACTGAATGGCTGTAACTCCTGTCTTCTAGACAATATTTTTAAATATATTATATTTTTAAAAAAGGTTTGAAAAAAATATGACAAGAGGTTTATACTTAACTCTGGCTTGGACTAAATGAGAACTTACTGCATTCTTTTCTTTTTTTTTTTTTTAAGGTCAACAAATATAAGAAGAAAAAGTAGGTGTGGTAATAATTTTTTAAAGGAGACAAACTACACTGACTTTACAACTTCAGTTTTCAGATTGAAAAGCTTTACTGAGTTGAAGACAGACTTCATTTTTAGAATAAGAAGTCTCAGAAATCCTACTCGGGCTTAATAAAAAAGTCACCTGGACATACTCTGGAGAAATTTCTTCAAGGACAAAAGGGGAAATTCTGCACTCTTCCACAGAGACAGAGCAAGTAACTTATAAAGGAAAAATAATTCCTGTAACATTGGACTTCTCATCTGCAACCCTGGATGACAGACAACAATGAACAGGGTTTACACACCATGTGAAGGAAAAGAACTACAATCCGAGACCACAAGCTAAAGTACATATTTGAGGGAAAAAAATATTTTTGGAAACAAACTCAAAAAAGTATACAAACACACTGGGCTGTAAGACAGCATCCTGATCAAATAAAAATTAAGCAAAAGCAAAGATCTCAAGGGGAAGATGAAGAGTATAAGAATTACTGTTGAGTAGTACTTTTTTAGGGAAATAGGTTGAATATATGATAATGTAGTGAAGTAAAAGTAGATAATATAAACGTGTCTAGTGATATGTTTTAAAAGCTGTGATCCTTTAAACAATAGAAGCACGCTGCAAAAAAATTACTGGGTTGGCCAAAGAGTTTGTTTGGGTTTTTCCCATAAGATCTGACAGACAAACCCGAGAAAACTTTTTGCAACGCAATAAAAAGTTAATAGTATCTTCTTTTTTTAACATCTTTATTGGAGTATAATTGCTTTACAATGGTGTGTTAGTTTCTGCTTTATAACAAAGTGAATCAGCTGTACACATACATATATCCCCATATCTCCTCCCTCTTGCATCTCCCTCCCACCCTCCCTATCCCACCCCTCTAGGTGTTCACAAAGCACCGAGCTGATCCCCCGTGCTCTGCAGCTGCTTCCCACTAGCTATCTATTTTACATTTGGTAGTGTATATATGTCCATGCCACTCTCTCACTTCATCCCAGCTTACCCTTCCCCCTCCCCATGTCCTCAAGTCCATTCTCTATGTTTGCGTCTTTATTCCTGTCCTGCCCCTAGGTTCTTCAGAACCTTTTTTTTTTTTCTTAGATTCCATATATATGTGTTAGAAAAGTTAATAGTATCTTAAAACTAAAATTCTAAATTAATTCAACTAGTCCCAGAATTTTCAAGGAAGAAATAGACGAAAAAATAATGACACAAAAGCCTTTTACATGCCCTACCTCAATTCAGGGAGAGTATGTGGGTTTAGAACATGGTAATAAACACTCCAGTTGGGAGAGGACATCTAAGATGTTCTTTAATTTTGGTGTATCTGTGGATATATCAAATATCCAAATATGGTCTGATATATGACTAGAAACAGGAAGATGAGAATTGGCAAAATAGATGTATTTAATTGAATGAACAAATCAGAGTTAAAGGAGATTTACAAATTCTGATAAATCCAGTAAAAGTAGAAAAGGAGAAAGTAGAATATTTAAATAATAAACATAATAGAAGATGGAGGAAATAATTAAAGACATAAGCTACAACCACAATGGATGAATGAAATTGGAGATACGGATGCAGAAGCGTAAGGAAGGGTAAACTAACTGTAGCGCCAGGCTGACACTGTGGGAATGGGGGGTCGTCACAGGGTTCTAGGGGGGAGGAGTCCTGGTGCAGGGGGATTTGAGAATTTTGACACCCTCACTGAGAATTTGAAAAAAAAAAAAAAACTTCAGGGGATAAAGACAGGCAATGCCTACAGGCTAGCTTAGATTGAAAGACTTAAAACTACCAAGATGCTGATTCTCCCATGAACTAGCTAACAATTTAATGTAATCTAAATACAACTAGCAAAGTTCTTGAAACTTTACTAAATGTTTAACAGTCATTTAAAAGAATAAACATTCAAGAGTAGGCTGAAAAAAATTTTTTAAGAAGAGTAACAGGTGTATTTGCTGAACCCATATGGCTTTATATGTAGATACAAATGGGTATCCTGCTGTAGTCACAATGGTAAGGAACAGGCATAGAAAAAGACAGGTTAAAGGAAGAATTAGAGGACTTCAGCATAGAGCAAATTTTTCAAGAGCATTTAATAAATATGAAAAGTGGCATTTAACAGCATTTTCCAATAGCTTTATAACCTTGCGGTAGGAAGGGGTTTTCTATGCATGCCATCAAAGCTAGAGACAATGAAGAAAAAGACTGGAAGACAGGATTACGTAAAAGTTAGCATTCTAGAAGGAAGAATAAAACTAAACTTAGGAAAACTGGGGCGAATATTTGTACTATGTAAAATAGGCAAAGACTAATTTTTTTAATGTTTTTATTATATACAGAGCCATTACAAACCAATAAGGAGAACAATTCAGTGAAAACGTGAGCAAAAATATGATGAGGAAATTAATATACAACAGTCTGAGAAAGCTATGGGGGGATCCTCAACTCTACCATTAAAAAATTATGTCAATACAGTTTTATTTATCTTAATTACAAAGCTTGAAAGGACTGTAAATAACCAGTGTTGGCAAGGCTCTGGGAAAAGGAAATTGTAATGCTCTCTTGCAGGAATATAAATGGTCACAAGTCTTGTGGGATAATTTGGATATATATACATATATACAAGCATATATGTTACATGTACACATTTTTTAATCCAGCAATCCTCCATCTAGAAACAAGTCCCAAGTAAAAGAATACTGATCGTAGAGTTAATTAGAATATTAAAAAACTAAAAATAATTAAAATGTTATACAAGCAGTTGATTATATAAGGGGACGTCCATACAACAGAATATTATATAACTATTAAAAACTAGTTTTCCCCTTTCATTACTTTAAATATATTGTGCCACTCCCTCTGGCCTGCAGAGTTTCTGCTGAGAAATCAGCTGATAGTCCTACAGCGATTCCCTTGTATGTTATTTGTTGCTTTTCCCTTGTTGCTTTTAATATTTTCTCTTTATCTTTAATTTTTGTCAGTTTGAAGTAAGCCAGAAAGAGAAAATCAAATATCATATGATAGCGCTTATATGTGGAATCTAAGAAAACAAACAAATGAACTTATATACGAGACAGAAATAGACCCACAGACATAGAAAACAAACTTGTGGTTACCAAACGGGAAAAGGGAGAGAGGGATAAACTAGGAGTTTGAGATTAACATATACACACTACAATATATAAAACAGATAATCAACAAGGACCTACTGTATAGCACAGGGAACTGTATTCAATATTTTGTAATAACCTATAAGGGAAATTATCTGAAAAAAATACATATATATGTATGTATAACTGAATCACTCTGCCATACACCTAAAACTATCAGAACACTGTAAATCAACTATACTTCAATAAAAACATTTTTTAATAAAAAATAAAAATTAATTATTAAAAAAAAAAAACTAGTAAGATTATCAATAAAGTTAGAGTGAGGAAGACAAAACAAGAACAGAAGAGGGTATGGCTCCAGCATACTTTATCCTCTTTTTACCCCTGTGGAGTGAAGCAGAAACCAGAATTTAACCATGCGGTGTCAAGGTGTGTATGGAGGTTGCACAGTGAAGCATCACCTCCCAGCTGCTCTGGCAGTGCTCTGCTCTCCTTCTAGTAAGGGCTTTATAAAAAGAAGCAGCAAAATGCAAATGCTGTAAAGAGAGGTAAATTCACACGTGCCCTAGCCAGGACCTCTTGGAGACAAGGTCTATAGGAGTTTGGGAGCATGTTGTCCTCCAAAGAAACCAAATGTTAAGAAGGAATTTGAGGACTGCATCAAAGTTACCCTGAGCCCTCTCTTGGGAAGAACTCCTGGGTATCACCGACTTCTTGTTCTTCCCACTGATTTTGGTCAGATGTGTATAAAGACAATCAATTAGGTTTTCACATATTCCCATCAGCCTGCCAATTCCAACACTTGCACTGATGTCTGGAGGACACCCAAGGTACCCAGGACTGGACATGCTGACACCTGCATAGGCTATGTGGGATTGGAACAACTATGGCAGCCTATGAATACACTGAGAAAAAGTCTGTAAAAGAAGGTGTCGTCAGCCTGTGAATACACAGAAAAATTGATAAGAGTAAATAATAAAAACATTAACAATAGTTCTAACTTCTAGGTGGTGGGATCATAGGTAATTTTCTCTTTCTTTTATATACCTTTCTTAATTATCTCTCTTTTACAGTGAACATGCATTATGTTTGTAATAAAAAGTAATCCATTCTACTTCGTGAGAAACAAAAGATAGGCTAGTTTATGGGAAAGACAAAATATAAAAGCCTGATTAGGATTTTATCTTCATCTTGTGTCTGTTCATATATTCAGACATGGTGTGTGTAGTGTGTGTGTGTGTGTGTGTGTGTGTGTGTGTGTGTATTCTTTTTTCCTAGGCTATAAAATCCTTACGTGCAAGGCTGTATCACATTATCTTGTTGGGTATACAAATAATGAATAAATAAATGAATTTACAAATTAACAAAACTGACTCTTTACAATGAGAACAAAGAAATTAAATAATATTTTATAAATGCTCTGATCAGCATGATGTCACAAGTCCTGGTTTACTTTTAAATACTATGGGGAAAATAGATAATTTTCTTAATGATAATGATATCTAATTGGAGATATCAGACTGTTAGGTTGGTACTATGCAAAACTTGATTTAATTTCTTACCGCCCTCTAAATACTTTTGACAGAAAATATCCAACAACAGTAATAATTTTTTAATCAGTAGTATATTTAAAATAACAACAAATGCTTCCTTTGTGCCAGCCACTACTCTAAGCATTTTACATACATTTACTCATTTTATCCTCATGACAACACTTGAAGATGGAGATACTGTCATCATCGTCACCCCCATTTTCCACATTGACATTGTGAAACCTGCCAAGGTCACACATCTAGTGAGTGGCAGAGCCAGGATTTATTTGAACCTAGTTAATCTGAATGCGGCACCCATGTAATTAACTACTGTCAAGTAATCCTCAAATTTAAAAACACATTAGAAGCACTGGGGGAGCTTTAAAAACTGCTGATGCCCCAAGCCGCATCCAGACCGCATACATCAGAGTTTCTGGGAGTGACTCCCAAGGTGCAGTATTTTTAAAGCTCCCCATGGAGGTCCAACGTACAGCCAAATTTGAGGACCACAGTGCAATGCCCTATTGCTCTAATGATTACAAGACTCACCTTCACTCTAGTGGGATGCTGCTTAATATATTTTGACATGAAAATTAACATCCATTTGAAACTAAGTTAACCTGCAAATCACATATTAAGTTGCTAATTGAGTGGATGACGGGTGATTACCTGAAAGGACTGTGAACCACTGCTTTCTCAGAACAGAGCTTCTACCCCCTAATTTACAACACATCAAGCCTTCCAGACTTACATTTACTCTCTTCCCCCAAAAGCGGTGGGGGTGGGCATAAGATTAAAGGAGCAGATGTGTGAATCCAGGCTGATAGGTTACAGTGGCACTAGAAGAACTAATTATACTGCCCATCACCCTGACACCATTCTCTCTTTAAAATACTTCAGGTATCTACTAGCTACATATATTTATATATATGTACATATATTTACATATATACCTATATCTCCACAGAGTCTCATACATGTACCTATCTCTACATAGAGCTTCATATATACATATATATATGCCTATATACACATAGCATCTCATACCTATATACACAGAGTCTCATATATATATCTACATGCATCCACATGCATGATTCCTGTGAAATAAGCTAAGCACTGAAGCTGGCTTTTGCTTGAGGTCACTTGTCTAATTCCAGGATCCCTGAGCTTTGGTTTAAGGCCCAACAGCAGGGCCACAGCAAACAGGGAAGTGCTGAAATCCAGTCTGTGCTCCCTTTTCCAGCTGTGTGCCTACACGTAGAGGAGATCCTCCCAGCACCAGCACCAACACCACCACCACCACAAACAACACATAGATGAGTGCCAGGAGCCCTGCCTGTCTCACATCTTGGCCATGGATGCAAGAAGAAGAAAATAAAATCAACCCTAAAATTTCATTACGACAAACCAAAACCCATGCAAGTTTACAGCACAAATTCATAAAACAATCAGGGTCCCAGAAAACTCTGAAGTAGAATGTTTAATGTTCAGGGTCATACTTGGTAATACGTCAGGCACATAGCGCTTGAAAACACAGTTTTGGTTACTTGGTTGGTTGATTTTTAAGTTTGATACCAAGACTCTATAGGAGGCAAAACCTTCCCTGAACTGGTATGAGGTTATTGTCATTTTTATCCCACTTCATGTGAGTATTCGTGTTTCACTGCAGAAATCCTAGTGTGTTTGATTAAAAAGTGCCACATCAGACCCTGCTAAAATCCAAAAAAATCCTGAATTCCAAAATATATCTGCCCCGGAAGTTTTTGTGGTCTTTTTAAAAAACATTTGTCTCTAAAGTCTAAGAACACTGGGAACAGAGAAGAAAATGTAATTATTCAGTAGCATAATAATTATTCAGTCTCAAAAACAGTTTTTTTCAGGAAATTAAGTACTTAAGTAAAATCCCAAGTCACTACTCACTGGGGGTTTAAAATAACACTGACCTATTTCAGTTTTTAAGGGGATAGCCATCCTCCAGACAGAGCGATCTCCTTGGATATGCTTCTCTTTGAAAAGAGATGGATGCCAAATTAGCTTAAGACCAGTTTAAAAAAAAAAAACAAACCCTCTTGATGAGATTAAATAAAATATATACATATAATGTAGTTTGTATGAAAGTGCTATTATCTTGTATATTTAAAGAAAACACAATCTCAGTGAAAACAAAATTTCCAGTTGCTGAGCTTGAAGCAGTAACATACAGAGCTAAATACAGGCCTAAAACTCTGTAGAAAAAGATGGGCCCCTTATAGCGTTTTGCCAAACTGTTATCTACCTTTGATTCTCAAGGCACTGAACCCGGAGAGACAAGACAGCAAAAGTAAAATCTCCAGTGACATGTTCCCCCCACAGTTACACCTTCAGAGGTGAAAAGTACATACTTCCAAGGCAGCAATAAAGTGGTCGCATCAGGCTTAGCTACATTTGTTCCTTTTGAGATCCCTGTGCATTTCATGGAGGACTTATAAACTTCACCTGCGAGGAGAGAAGACTTACTCCCAAATGTTCAGAGCAGACACTCTGAACTCAGTCCATAACGTAAACAGTTAACATCCAATCAACAGGCAGAGACATTTGTTAATAATGAGGGCTACTTTCAAAAGCCACACATGCACAAGTGCCTTCCACTCCCTGCTCCTTTTCAAATGGTGAGTTTGAAAACATTCACTGTCAGGAGAGGCTGGGTCAAAGGTTTGAAAATAAAGGAACACCCGGATGAGCCCAGTGACTTTTGAGGGTTTGTTACTGTTGTTCTAAGGACAATAAGAATATGGCAATATAAGATAGCTCTAAAAGGGAGAAATTCTACTGGGAAGTCAAAGATGGGTTAATGAAGCAATGCGTAGCCTCGTCCTAACTCTACCAAATTAAACCAATGGTCATATTAAGACTAAAGGTATTGTACATCATTCATTTACCCCAAAACATGTATTAATGCAGGAATCAATCTAAAACTATATCAATAGTTGTTGTCAGTATTTCTGGGATAAAGTCCCTGACACATCTAGGAATCATGACCTGTAAACCATTTGATAACAACCAGTAATGCAGGGAAAACACAAAATTTGTAACCCTAACTCCCCTACCCCAACAGGATAAAATAAACAGGGAAGTTGAAAGCTAAAATAAAACCAATGCTAGATGCTGAGATAACATTTTCTTTTTTTTTTTTTTTTGAGATAACATTTCCCAAGTGTGCCAGCTGGATATTTAATAAAAGTGAATTAATTATCATATTTTGCTGTCAATTCAGAAGGCTCCACTTCTAGACAATATACGTTAATCATCAGTAGAATTTCTCCTAAAAACACAATGTATGTGAGAATGCTTACAGTAGCTTTTCAATAAATTGGAAATGAATCTGACTATTGTAATAGTTCTATGCCCAAGATACGGTAAAAAATAATGGCAAAATTCATCTGTGACATTAAATATATTTACATACATATAACAAACTTTACAATTGCCCTATCTTTGATGAGAACATCTTTATAATTCCAAAGAAAGTTTTTTTATTCACTGATGCTTCACAAGATAAATACACATGACAACTCTTCAGGAGGGATATTTCTTTATGTGCCATTATTTAACAATCAAATAGATGACATCTATCCAATGATCTCTCATATGTGACACACCAAAGCTTCTATTGTTGTGTCAACCAAGACCTTATATTCCAATTTTATCTTCTATTTGAGGCTCAATGGCTTAACTGAAATGACATCCCTGCAATTCTAGCCTGTCAGTTAAACTGCAACAAAGCAGTGAAATTCAGTAGAATCCAACAATCACTAAGTATTCAGTTCTGCTTTCTCACTCATCTTCTTTTATGAGTGAAGACACAGAAATAGTTGCCTAATTTTCATAACTTGCCCAAGAATATCAGGGTGAATATCCTGATACAAAATGAGTTGAAGTCATATTTGAAAAATACATTTTTCCCCAGCCATGCAGCAAAAGTAAGTAATTTCTTAAATGCCTTCTTTTGGAGATTCAGCTTGAGGAAAGCTGCCAACTTTTTATTTCAGTGCATTTCCAGCTCATTCCCTCTAATGCCCCAACTTCAACACTTCGATGTCAGTGGCCCCGGAACCCACTGACTTGACCACCTCTTCACGGTCAATCACAGACTCATGGCTTCACCTTCCTTGTCATCTCACCTGACCCATCACGCTACACAATAATCATGGCCCTGCCTTTGTCCCCAGTCCATCTCGGCCTCTTTCTGCTTCCACGTTCTTCAGTTGGCAAAACTACAACCCTGATTAAATACAATTATCCTTGGATTCTCTCCCTATCCCAGAGAAACTGACACAATCCAGAGAAAATGAACAACTATACTGGCTGGTTTTGCTTTAAAGATCAGACACTACGGCTTCCCTGGTGGTGCAGTGGTTGAGAGTCCGCCTGCCGATGCAGGGGACACAGGTTCGTGCCCTGGTCTGGGAAGATCCCACATGCCGCGGAGCGGCTGCGCCCGTGAGCCATGGCCGCTGAGCCTGCGCGTCCAGAGCCTGTGCTCTGCAACGGGAGAGGCCACAACAGTGAGAGGCCCGTGTACCGCAAAAAAAAAAAGAAAAAAGAAAAAAGATCAGACACTACTCTCAAAAGGCTTTCAGCCCTACCTAATGACCTTACCACACTTCCCTGACCATCTTACACTATTACTGCTAGAAAACTATTTTATATTTTCTACCTCTTCCTCACACTCATCTGATGACCTGATTCTTATTTTTCTTAGACAACAGGAGCATGCAAAAGATAACACTGCATCTTCCCACAACTACGTATACTCATCTATGTGAATCTGTACAAATCTAGAATATGCAATGCCTTAGCTTCATCCCCTCTTGCCTATTAAAGGAGACCTTCTGTCAATTCTTTCCTCGAAAACTCCCATCAGTTTTCAAATATATTACAGTAATTCCCATCTTTTAAAAAAATAAGCTAAATATTTCTGACCTCATATCCTATATAGCTATTCTCCCCCACTCCCCCCATAGAAAAAAAAATCTCTCAAGGACTATGTATCCTGTCCCTATTTCCTCATCTCTCATTTCTCACCTGAACCAATTCCAATCAGGCTTTTTCCCCCAATTAACTGCTGACAATGATACTGTTAATATCACCATGACCTCATGCTGCTACCTCCAATGCTCAAGTCATGGTCAAGTAGCATTCCCATGGTTCTTCACTCCTCTCTCATTTTTTACACTCTCTTCTTGTAGCTTTGTGACACTTCACTTGCCTGACTGTCCTCCTGTCCTCAGTGGCTGTTCCTTCTCAGTCCTCTTTACTGGTTCCTCTTCAGCTCTTCAACCTCTAAATGCTGGACCCCAGGACTCAGTCTTCTGGCATCTTCTCTTGGCCCACTACACTTACTCCTTTAGGGATCTCATCCAATCTTGTGGACTTAAATCCACCTACCAACTGAACACCCAACCTTATTCCCCCAGCCCTAACCTCTCCCCTGAACTCCAGGTTCATAGATACAGTGGTCACCTTCTCTTGAATAGGTAACGGCATCTCAAACATTTTCCTCATCTAAGAAAATGGCATCATCATTCAGCCAGATGCTCAGGCCAAAGTCCACATCCAGTCAGCAAATCCTAACAGCAGAAACTTTCCAAATATATACTGAGTCCAACCATGTCTTACAACCAACACTTGCTAGCTGCATCCAAGTCCCATTATCTCCCACCTGGACTCATGCACAAGCCTCCTAACCCATCTTCCTGTTTGTTCTCTTGCTCTCTATGGACTACTCTGGGGTCATCTGTTTAAAATATAAAGCAGATCATAGCTCTCCCACATTCAAAACCTGGATGGCTTCCCATCAGGTGTAGAAAAGGTCCAGAAAGCCCTGGATATCTGTCTCCAGATCACCTCTTCGGCTTTACCTCCGCCCAGCTTCTCCCTTGCTCACCTCTCCCTCACACCTCACACTAGCTTCCTTGCTATTCTCTAAATACTATGTCCCTGTCTTGGAGCCTTCACAATTGCTATTTCTGACACCTGGAATACTTTTCCCCAGGGGATTCACAAGCTATCTGAAATCATGCACCTTACCATTCCTGATCCCCCTGCTTTAGTTGCCTCCACAGCATTCATTGACTGATATCATATTGTTTGTTATTTGTTTACTTCTTTATTCCCCAACTTCTTCACTAAAATGTAAGATTCATGAAGCTAGAGGCTCTGTTTTGTTCCTCACTGTACCCACAGCATCTAGAGCTGGGCTTGGTTTATACCAGATGCCCAATAAATGTTTACTGAATGAATTACCAATTTAACCAATGAATGAATTACCAATTTTACCAATATTAGCTATGAGTATGTGTAGTCAGGCAGGCTGTCCCCACATAACAAAGAGATAAAGTACAATTCTGATTAATCGATGCGATCAAAGCAAATGTGTATTGTTTTAAAGATTTTATTTCTATTTCCTAGGTAGATAATATCAAGATAGAAAGAACAACAGAGATATAACTCATAATTGGTTTTCTTACCCCCAGTTTCAGATCAAAGATATCATGCATCCACTAGCTAATTAACAGCAAATCTTAATCCCCTGCATAGGTGTTTTGATCAATTATGATCTGAAAGCATCATTAAAAAAAAGTTACTTTTCCTAGTTGAAATTAGGGTCTCAGGAATATGCTGAAAACTCAATCCTATGCTACAATCAACCTCCCTCTTGCTCAGTAATAAATGTGGTTAAATAAAAGGTATAGTGAAGTACCTAGTTCTTTCTTGATTACGCAAATGCATCTTCTCTGCCCAATTAGATCACAAGCTCCCTCAATATAAGGTTACTTCTTTGACCCCCTGTAATAGTCAGAATAGGTTAGGCTACACTGGGTATGCCAAATCTCAGTCCCTTATCCCAACAAAATGCCAACAAAATAACATTGCTTAAAACACATGTCTAATACAGGCCAGCTACAATTCAATTTATCATGGTCAATGAAGTACCCAGAAAGATACAACTTACCTCCTAACACTTGCTTTCAAAATCACTTGGCAATGAATGTGGTAGATCATGTACCAGTTCTTTTTTTTTTCTTCTCTCTGTTTTGAAGTACAGTTGATTTACTATGTTGTGTTAGTTTCTGGTATACAACAAAGTGATTCAGTTTTATATATGTGTACTGTATATGTGCTATAAAGTAGGACCTTATTGCTTATCTATTTTATATAAAATAGTTTGTATCTGTCAATGCCAAACTCCTAATTTATCCCTCCCCCACCCCCTTTCCCCTTTGGCAGCCATAAGTTTGTTTCCTATGTCTGTGAGTCTGTTTCATAAATAAGTTCATTTGTATCATATTTTAGATTCCACATATAAATGATATTATATGGTATCTGTCTGTCTCTGACTTACTTCACTTAGTATGGTGATCTCTAGGTCCATCCATGTTGTTGCAAATGGCATTACTTCATTCTTCTTTATGGCCAAGTAATATTCCATTGTACATATGTACCACATCTTCTTTATCCATTCATCTGTTGATGGACATTTAGGTTGTTTCCATGTTGTGGCTATTGTAAATAGTGCTGCTATGAACATTGGGGTGTATGTATCTTTTCAAATTAGAGTTCTCTCTGGACATACGCCCAGGAGTAGGATTTCTGGGTCATATGGCAACTCTATTTTTAGTTTTTTGAGGAACCTCCATGCTGTTTTCCATAGTGGCTGCACCAACTTACATTCCCACCAACAGTGCAGAACATTTCCCTTTTCTCCACACCTGCTCCAGCATTTGTTGTTTGTTGACTTTTTAATGATGGCCATTTTGACAGGTGTGAGGTGATACCTCATTGCAGTTTTGGTTTGCATTTCTCTAATCATTAGTAATATTGAGCATCTTTTCATGTGCCTGTTGGCCATCTGTAAGTCTTCTTTGGAGAAATGTCTATTTAGGTCTTCTGTCCATTTTTTGATTGGGTTGTTTGTTTTTTGTTATTGACTAGTATGAGCTGTTTGTATATTTTGGAGACTAAACCCTCGTTGGTTGCATTGTTTGCAAATATTTTCTCTCAGTCCATAGGTTGTATTTTCATATTGTTTATGGTTTCCTTGGCTGTGCAAAAGCTTATGAGTTTGATTAGGTCCCATTTGTTTATTTTTGCTTTTATTTCTATTGCCTTGGGAGATTGACCTAACAAAACATTGCTATGATTTATGTCAGAGAATGTTTTGCCTATGTTCTCTTCTAGGAGTTTTATGGTGTCATGACATATTTAAGTTTTTAAGACATTTTGAGTTTATTTTTGTGTATGATGTGAGGGAGTGTTCTAACTTCACTGACTTACATGTGGCTGTCCAGCTTTCCCAACACCACTTGCTGAAGAGACTGTCTTTTCTCCATTGTATATTCTTGCCTTTTTTGTTGAAGATTAATTGACCATAGGTGTGTGGGTTTATTTCTGGGCTCTCTATTCTATTCCATTGATCCATATGTCTGTTTTTGTGCCAATACCATGCGATTTTGATTACTGTAGCTTTGTAGTATTGTCTGGAGTCTGGAAGGATTATGCCTTCAGCTTTGTTCTTTTTCCTCAGGATTGCTTTGGCAATTCTGCGCCTTTTATGGTTCCCTATAAATTATAGGATTATTTCCTCTAGTTCTGTGAAAAATATCATGGGTAATTTGATAGGGATTGCATTAAATCTATAGATTGCTTTGGATAGTATGGCCATTTTAACAATAATAATTCTTCCAATCCAAGAGAATTTCTTTCCATTCCTTTTACTCATCTTCAATTTCCTTTATCAGTGTTTTATAGTTCTCAGCACATAAGTCTTTCACCTCCTTGGTCAGGTTTATTTTTAATGTGATTTTAAAAGGGATTTTTTTTCACTTTCCCTTTCTTATACTTCATTGTTATGTAAAGAAATGCAACCAATTTCTGTAGGTCAATCCTGCTACCTTGCTGAATTTGTTTATCAGTTCTAGTAGTTTTTGTGTGGAGTGTTTAGGGTTTTCTATATATAGTATCATGTCATCTGCATATAATGACAATTTGACCTCTCTTCTCCAAGTTGGATACCTTTTATTTCTTTTTCTTGACTGATTTCTGTGACTAGGACTTCTAATACTATGTTAAAGAGAAGTGGTGAGAGTGGGAATCCTTGTCTTGTTCCAGATTTTAGTGGGAAGGCTTTCAGCTTTTCACTGTTGAGCATTATGTTGACTGCTTTATTAAGCTGAAACATGTTCCCTCCATACTCACTTTAGTAAGAATTTTTATCATAAATCGATGTTGAGTTTTATCAAATGCTTTTTCTGCATCTGTTGAAATGATCATGTAGTTCTTGTCTTTTCTTTTGTTGATGTGGTATATCACATTGATTGATTTGCGTATATTGAACTATCCTTGTGACCCTGGGAAGAATCCAACTTGATTGTGGTGTATGATATTTTATATGTATTGTTGGGCTTGGTTTGCTAATATTTTGTTGAGAATTTTTGTATCTATATTCATCAAAGATATTGGTTGGTAATTTTCTTTTTTGATATTGTCATTATCTGGTTTTGGCATCAGGGTGATGGTGGCTTCAAAGAATGTCTTTGGGAGTGTTCCCTCCTCTTCAAACTTTTGGAAGAGTTTGAGATGGATCAGTATAAGTTCTTCTTTGTATGTTTGGTAGAATTCTCCAGTGAAGCCATCTAGTCCTGGACTTTTGTTTGCAGGGGGTTTTTATATTACAGATTCTATTTCACTTGTAGTGATGTCTGTTCAAATTATTTATTTTTTCTTGATTCAGTTTTGGTGGACTGTATGTTTCTAGCAACTTGTCCATTTCTTCTAGGTTGTCCAATTTGTTGGCATATAATTGTTCATAGTATTCTCTTATTTTTTTTTGAATTTTTGTGGTATTGGTTGTTATATCTTCTCTTTCATTTCTTATTTTGTTTATTTGCATCCTCTCTTCTTTTCTTCTTGGTGAGCCTGGCCAGAGTTTGTTGATTTTGTTTACCCTTCTGAAGAACCAGCTCTTGGTTTTATTGATTTTTCTGTTATTTTTTTTAATCTCTATTTTATTTATTTTCTCTCTGATCTTTATTATTTCCTTCCTTCTGCTAACATTAGGTTTTGTTTGTTCTTCTTTTTCTAATTCTTTCACTGATAGGTTAGGTTGTTTATTTGAGATTTTTCACATTTTTTGAGGAAGGCCTGTATTGCTATCAACTTCCCTCTAAGAACTGCTTTTGCTGCATCCCATAGATTTTTGTATGGTTGTGTTTTCATTGTCAGTTGCCTCAAGGTATTTTTTAATTCCCTCCTTGATTTCATCATTTGCCCATTGTTTTTTTAGTATCATGCTGTCTGGTTTCCATGTAATCGTTTTTTCTCATTTCTCTTTCTGTGGTTGATTTCTTGTTTCACACCATTGTGGCCAAAAAAGATACTTAAAATAATTTCTATCTTCTTAAAATTTTTTTGATTTACTAGAACTGCTTTTGCTGCATCCCATAGGTTTTGGGTCGTTGTGTCTCCACTGTCATTTGTTTCTAGGTATTTTTTTATTTCCTCTTTGATTTCTTCAGTGATCACTTCATTATTAAGTAGTGTATTGTTTAGCCTCCATGTGTTTGTATTTTTTACAGATCTTTTCCTGTAATTGATATCTAGTCTCATGGCGTTGTGGTCGGAAAACATACTTGACACAATTTCTATTTTCTTAAATTTACCGAGGCTTGATTTGTGACCCAAGATATGATCTATCCTGGAGAATGTTCCATGAGCACTTGAGAAAATACACATTTTGATTTTGGATGGAGTGTCCTATAAATATCAATTAAGTCCATCTTGTTTAATGTTTCATTTAAAGCTTGTGTTTCCTTATTTATTTTCATTTTGGATGATCTGTCCATGGGTGAAAGTGGGGTGTTAAAGTCCCCTACTATGAATGTATTACTGTCGATTTCCCCTTTTATGGCTGTTAGCATTTGCCTTATGTATTGAGGTGTTCCTATGTTGGTCTTCTTACATTTTTTGAGGCTTGTTTTGTATCCTAGTATGTGGTCAATCCTAGAAAATGTCCCATGTGCACTTGAAAAGAATGTATATTCTTATTTTTGGATGTAATGTCCTGAAAGTATCAATTAAGTCTAAATGTTCTAATGTATCATTTAGGATTTCTGTGGCCTTACTGATTTTCTGTCTGGAAAACCTATCCATTGATGTGAGTGGGGTGTTAATGTCTCTCCTACTATTATTGTATTCTCATCAAATTTTCCCTTCTTGTCTATTAGTATTTGTTTTACGTATTTGGGTGCTCCTATATAGGGTGCATATATGGTAATGGGTGTAATATCCTCTTATTCTATTGATCCTTTTATCGTTATATAGTGTCCCTCTTTATCTTTCTTTACGGCCTTCATTTTAAAGTCTATTTTGTCTCATATGAGTATTGCTACCCCTGCTTTCTTGTCATTTCTGTTCGCATGAAATATCTTTTTCCATCCCCTCACTTTCAGTCTATGTGTGTCCCTTGCCCTAAAATGGGTCTCTTGTAGGCAGCATACTGTAGGCTCTTGGTTTTTTAATCCAATTTCCCACTCTATGTCTTTTGATTGGAGCATTTAGTCCATTGATTTTTAAGGTAATTATTGATAGATATGTATTTGTTGCCATTTTAAACCTTGTTTTCCAGTTGATTTTGTATTTCTTCTTTGTTCCTTTATTTGTTTCTCCTTTTGTGGCTTGATGGTTTCCCTTCGCATTATGCTTATGTTTTCTTCTTTTTGGTTTTTGTGAATCTATTGCATGTTTATCATTTGTGGTTTTTCAAGTATGATCGACTTGCCATGCACCAGTTCTTAAAGCCTCCAACATTCTGTTCACATTTCATTGGCCAAAGAAATTCACATGGCTCCTTCCTATCTTCAAAGGAGGAGGGAAGATGAAATTCTACAGTCCTGCCAGAATATTTGCAGCCTTTATGACTGCCACATTCCCCTCACAGAGCCTTGAATAATAACTTTTACAAAATAGCAGGTAAAGACCTTCCTGTTTATCTCATACATTCTACCCATTCACATATGTGAACACACAAATGACCTCCAATGGATAGCCCCAACCCCTGGTGGCAAAATTCCTGGAAAGAAGGAAGGAAGAATTCATATTTCAAAAATTAAAAGCAAAATTAAACAATGCTACACTTCCTAGCAGTTTCACAATAGCAACCCAAAGCTTCTATCACAAATGCATAAAATTTATTTGAGAATAAGACACAAGTGAATGAAACTCTGCTGAAGATTCCTTGGTAATGCTTCTAATTTTGTAGACACTTGACTTAAGATCTTTCTTGGCTATGATCCAGGTTTAGCTGCACCCTATCTATTTGGAGAAAAACAAGCACTGACCTCAGATGATTTCGAATTCAGCTGAAGATGAACCAGAAGCCAAAGGAAGAAGATAAGACCAATGAATAGGCAAAAAGTGTTGGCATCTATGCAGAGATTTATATATGACAGACTAAGGACTCTTCATAAGAAAATGACAGATACTACAGGTGAAACGAAAAAGGAATATCTGCAGTATTCCAGTCTTTATAGCTCAGGTTACATAGAAGCATATGGATCATGGTTTTTTAAAAAAGTGTGTGTGTCGGGGGGATGTGTACAAGAATACTAAACATAAAGAAAAGATTATAAGCAATTATGGAAATGAAGAGTAAATACTTGCTGGAAACTATTTATATATATAATAATTTTATTACAAAGCTTTCATGTTTTATACATCAACTGTGAACATTAACACTTGCCCAACCTCTTGATTCATCTAAGAGGAGATTTTAAATCACCAAAGACCTAATGGAAAGGTATGTGATGACTGATGCTCCTTTGAGTGCCTGGCCCAGTGTCCTCTCACAGCATAGGATGTTGGAAGATAAAGAGAAAATTCTCAATGCATCTGAACAGTCATGCTTTTTCCATCATGGAGACCTATTCAAAATGTGTAGGCAAACAGGGAAGTAGATGGCTGAACAACACACACTCCTGCAGAAGTGTCTTAATCTGCTCTGGCTGCCCTAATGAAATCCTACAGATTGGATGCTTTAAACAATGGAAATTTCTTTTTTCACAGTTCTGGAGGCTGGAAAGTCCAGATCAAGTTCTAGCAGGGTTCAGTTTCTGGTGAGAGTCCTCTTCCTGGCTTGCAGATGGCCTTCCTCTCACTGAGTCTTCACACGGTCTTTCCTCTGTGCTCAAATGGAGATCTCAATCTCCCTCTCCCTCTCTCTTGTCTCTCGCCCCCACCCCAGTCACCCCCTCATATAACCACTAATCCCATCATGAAGGCCCCACCCTATTGACCTAATCCAACCCATATCACCCCCCCAAAGGCCCCATCTCCAAAACCATCACAATGGGGGTTAAAGCTTCAACATGCCAATTGGTGACTGGAGTGGGGGCAGAGGGAGTTTGGGGTGGGGATGATACATTTAGTTCATAAGAAGAGATAACACAAGCCATGACTGAGTGATAATGAAACATGGACTCTTCTCTGAAGCAGTCTCTGAAGGTTTCTAAACACACTGCCAGGTTTAAAACAGTATGGTACCTTGTTTTAAGGGCCAGGGTACTTCACAGTTAAATGAGAGTACACAAGTAAGAAGAAAGAAACTCATTCAGCTTTTCAGTGAACCAACACATAAATAACAAGTTCTCATCAAACTCTCCCAAACAATGTCCCTGCTCTTCTTTCAGACTGAATCCTTCCAAACTGCATTAGGAGAATTTTAAGTGATGGAACAGACGCATAGATACAATGCTTCCAAAGACAATGTAAAAGCTGAAAAATTGCCGTCCTGCTCTGGCTCCCAAAGTCCCTGAGAGAAGAATATTGAAAATATAAATCCAGTTGTGAACTGCTAACATAAATTAACTACTTACTTGATGCTAGGCACTGGGTTGATTGCTATTTTAGATGCAGCTTAATGTAATATTCACAATATTCCATTTTACAGATGAAAAAAAACAGAGACCCAGAAATGTTAGATAATTTGTAAAACCAACATCCAGTCAAAAATATGAGAATCAGGTTTCAATCAATGTGCTTTTATGCACAAAACCATCTTTGGGCTGGGAAACAATTTGTTGGGCCACTAACTAGCTATAGAGCCACAAGCAAGTGACTTCATGCCTTTGGAATTCAGTTTCTTCATTTGTAAAGTGAGAGAATTAGACTGGGTGATTGCTAATTAGGTTTTCCTTTCTCAAGTTTTACGATTATTTTTAAATAACACTTGGCAACAAAAACAAAAAAGACTTTTTATACCTACCTCACAGAGCCTGTTATAAAAGATAAATGAGTTAATGGATGCAAAAAAATGCTTTTAATGAGGAATAGCCATGTGATTTTAGAATTTGTCATCATCATTTCATGACCAAAGAAGGATCTCTCTGCCAACTCTAACCAGCTCTCAAAATATTTAACACCAGGAACACTGGAAAGAAAGTGAGGATGAGCATACACTCCCGCTAAAGGAAAATCACCTTGAAACAGGCTCAAATTGGCAGCTGTTTCACTGAATCAATTTCAGAAAAACTTTTCTGAAGATGGGTATTCTAACACAACTTTTTTTTTTTTTTTTTTT